>NW_027187314.1:1116943-1242365 GCF_028583685.1 Petaurus breviceps papuanus | reverse complement strand
AAAATAATAGGTAGCATCTATTTAAAGCCATCAGCAAGTATTATATGTAATGGGGAGAAGCTAGAAGCATTTCCCATAAGATCAGGGGTGAAACAAGGGTGTCCACTATCACCCCTCTTATTCAATCTGGTACTGGAAATATTAGCAGTAGCAATTAGAGAAGAAAAAGAAATCAAAGGAATCACATTAGGCAAAGAAGAGACCAAGCTATCACTCTTTGCAGATGATATGATGATACACTTAGAGAATCCTAGAGAATCAAGTAAAAAACTACTTGAGAAAATTAATAAATTTGGCAAAGTTGCAGGATATAAAATAAACCCACATAAATCCTCCACATTCCTATATATTTCCAATGAAATTCAACAGCAAGAAATAGAAAGAGAAATCCCATTTAAAGTTACTGTAAACATTTAAAAATATTTGGGAATCTACCTGCCAAAACAAACCCAGGACCTATATGACCACAACTACAAAACACTTTTCACACAAATAAAGTCAGATCTAACTAATTGGAAAAATATCAATTGCTCATGGCTGGGTCGAGCTAATATACTAAAAATGACAATTTTACCTAAATTAAATTATATATTTAGTGCCATACTGATTAAATTTACCAAAAAACTACTTTATAGAGCTAGAAAAAATAGTAACAAAATTCATTTGGAAGAATAAATGGTCCAGAATATCAAGGGAATTATTTAAAAGAAATGCTAGGGAAGGTGGACTAGCTATACCAGATTTCAATCTGTATTATAAAGCAGAAGTCAGGGGCGGCCAGGTAGCACAGCGAGTAAGAGCACCGGCTCCAGTGTCTGGATGACCTGGATCAAATCCAGGCTCAGATACTCAGCACCACACCCAGAAATAACTGGCCTTGTAACCTTGAGCAAGTTACTTAACCCAGATTGCTTTCAATAAATAAATAAAGCAGCAGTCATCAAAACTACTTGGTACTGGCTAAGGAATAGAGGAGTGGATCAGTGGAATAGATTAAGCACACGAGATTCAGAAGTCAATGATTATAGTAATCTATTGTTTGATAAACCCCCAGACCCTGGTTTTGGGGATAAGAACTCACTATTTGACAAAAACTGCTGGGAAAACTGGAATATAGTATGGCAGAAACTGGGCATAGACCATTATCTAACATCATATACCAAAATCAAGTCTACATGGGTTCATGATCTAGGTATAAAGGCTGATATTGTAAGCAGTCTCCTAAAACAAGGAATAGTTTACCTATCAGACTTGACGAGAGGGAAAAACTTTATGACTAAACAAGAATTAGAGAGCATTATAAAATGTAAAATGGATAATTTTGACTACATGAAATTGAAAAGCTTCTGTACAAACAAAGCCAATGTAACCAAGATTAAGAGGGAGGTGGGAAATTGGGAAAGAATCTTTACAACCTATGTCTCTGACAAAGGACTAATTTCTAAAATATACAGAAAATTGAGTCAAGTTTATAAGAATATAAGTCATTCCCCAATTGATAAATGGTCAAAGGATGTGAACAGGAAGTTTTCAGAGAAAGAAATTAAAGATATCTATAAGCACATGAAGAAATGCTCTAATTCACTATTGATTAGAGAAATGCAAATCAAAACAACTCTGAGGTACTACATCTCACCAGTCAGATTGGCTAAGAAGACAAAACAAGAAAACGACAAATGCTGGAGAGGATGTGGGCAAATTGGAACACTAATGCATTGCTGGTGGAGTTGTGAACTGATCCAGCCTTTCTGGAGAGCAATCTGGAATTATGCCCAAAGGGCAATAAATACTTTCATACCCTTTGATCCAGCAATACCACTCCTAGGGTTATATCCCAAAGAGATCATAGAAATGGGATAAAGACGCATATGTACAAAATGTTTGTAGCAGCTGTAGCAGCAAGCTCCCCAAGCGCATCCTCAGGGTTTGCTGCCCATACAGGTTCTTGGATCTGCTTTGTTAAAGGAAAGCAACTCAAAATGGGTTAACAAGCTTACTTTAATCAGTCAGACATATATCGTTTACCTTGTTCAGGGGAAAAAGGTCAGCACCCCAAACTTCAAAATATACAGACAGAATTATCAAGACATTAACAGATCAAGTAGACAGCTTTCCAAACTGTCCAACCATTACATCCATACCCAGTCAACATCTGGGTTTCCACATCTGGGTTTTTCAAAGCCGGGGGACTCTCAACAACGGCTTCCCAGAATTTAGATCAAATCACAGAACACTTCTCAAAGTGAGTCCCAAAACAAAGCTACACATCAGGGCTTATATAGCCTTCTCCTGGCTCAGAGAATGTAACAACCTTATTGACTCACTGGCCAATCAAGAAGTATCTACTGAAAAACAAGCCTCCCTCCCCAGGCTTCAGGTGCATTTTAGCCTAGGGGCAGGGAAGATCTTCCAAATTTGCATTCATATTACAGCAGCTCTTTTTGTGCTAGGGAAGAACTGGAAATTAAGGGGGTGCCCATCAATTGGGGAATGGCTGAACAAGTTGTGGTATATGCATGTTATGGAATACTACTGTGTTATAAGAAACAAGGAGCAGACGGTCTTCATATTTACCTTGAGAGGCTTATACTAACTGATACTGAGTGAGAAGAGTAGAACCAGGAGAAATCTGTACACAATTACAGACACAACGTATGTGTGATGACCAGCTTTGATAGACTAGACTCTTCTCAGCAATGCAGTGATATAAGTCAATCCCAAAAGAGTCATGATGGAGAGAAATATGTGCATCCAGAGAAAGAACTAGAAAGAACTGAGTTTATATCCAGGTGGAAGCAAAATACCTGATCTTTTTCCTTCTCTTATTTGGTTTTATGTCCTCTTTACCATTTTTCATTCCAGCTGGTACAATCCATCTTTATAACCTGACTAATGTATAATGTGAAAGTATTTACAGATCCTATACTTGACTATATGCTGCCATGGGAGGGGGGGGAAGGGAAGGGAGGGGCACAAAATGTGAAACTCAAGGAATTGTGAAATTGAATCCTGTAAACTAAAAGGAAAAAAACAAATTAATTTTAAAAAGATTTATATTAATACAAAAAAAAATAACACATCCTAGAATTTTTCAAGTTTTGAAGTCAAACTTGATGGCTTATAACTTGGAGATTCAATTCTCAATTCTTTTTTTTTTAATTGGAAAATCCCCCTTCTCAAGTCCTGTATAGTCTCTTCCATTCTCCATTATTTTTCAAATATCATTGGCTCAGTAGTCACACCTGGAAATAATTCCAATACCCTAAAGATGTACTTCCATCTGGACCAAATGACTTGAACTCAGCAAGAGCATCCAGGTTCCCTCTTAATATTTTCTTTGTGATTTTTATCCCTCACCATCTTGAGATAAGACTATATATAGCTTGCACTATGTGTTTAGTTCCATTCCTGATGACTTAATCACCAGGTTATTTACTGGACCAGATGCCTAACCTGAACTACTTACTGCTTCCACCCCCTTGACTCCTTATTCTTGAGGAGAGAACATGAAAAATACTCCTTGAACACTAACAATACAGTGTTTGAATCAAACCAAAAAACTGGAGACTCCAACTAACATACTTTCCCTCATTCTCTTAACAAACTCCTCCTTCCTGCTTCTAATATCTCTTTACTCAGAGTTACAATTTGTAGTGGTGAAAACCTTCCACTTTGACCTCATCTTCCTTTCTTTTTTTTTTCTTTGTTTTTTGGAGGCGGGGAAGGCAGGGCAGTTGGGGTTAAGTGACTTGCCCAAGGTCACACGGCTTGTAAATGTTAAGTGTGTGAGATCGGATTTGAACTCAGGTCCTCCTGACTCCAGGACCAGTGTTCTATTCACTACATCACCTAACGGCCCTGCTTCTTCCTTTCTTACTCCCCCGGTTTCTACTGTTCTCTAACTTCCTTTCACTGCGTCCTATGGATCCCCTGCTCTACCATTACCAAACTGTTTCATCCTTGATCTCTTCCTTGTTATTTTCTTGGGTTCATAGGAACCTGACTCTCTTTGGAAGGCATCTCAACCTTTCCATTCTTTCCAGTACTGATTGCTCATTCCTCTCCCTGACATACTGAGCCAAGAGACAAAAGTTGGCATATTCCTTACTCTCCCCTACCACTTCCATATTTTCCCATTCTGCCACCAATAACTTTTCTAATCTCTCCTTCTTTGAGGTCCATTTTAGCCATCTGCATCATCCATTCCAAATTATATTTACTGTGTCCTGCTGGCATAAAGGTCATTTTTTCCTTTCTCAAGGAGTTCAGTACTTAGTTTATAGTCTTTCTCTCCAATCAAACCCATTCCATCATATCTGGATTCTTCATCAACCTTCTCAAATTTCATATTTCCTTAATATTCATTCCATCTCGCCCACTCACATGAGTTATCATGCCTTAGCTCTCACCATCAAACTTAGTTGTACCATATCCATTCTTTTGAATTCTGACAAGTCTCCTCCTTGATCATAACTCTCTTACTATTTGTCCATCTCTTGATCTTTCTCATTCCTTTAAATCTCTTCTTTGTCCTTTCTGTAACCTCTAGTGTTTCATGCCTCTCTGCTCTTCCAAGCATACCTGTTTTGATCTCACTTTGCTCCCTTCATAGGATTGACCCCATAGTGATTCAACGGGCCAACAATGTACTGTCTTCTACCATTGATAAATTTGCTTTCTTTGATATTCTATCATGATTCATCTCTTTCCATCACTTAGTCTTTGCCAGTTTTCAATCTTGGTTATTCCCAACCTTCTCTCACCCTACTCTAGATCTGCTGAATGTTTCTGTAGAAAGGCATACAATGATGCCAATAAAACCATGTTATTTCATCTGCACTGGGTATTCTCAACTAGACTTCAAACTCTTATTCTGCCCTAATTGGCGTTCTTTTAAAAATAATTGTTATTGATTCAGAAAGAAGGCGGTAAGAAGTTTTTCTACAACCTCATAAGAAGATGCAAAGGAGTATAAAGGAGTGTTTTGGACTTTTCCTACAAGCCCAAAATAAGCCTTGAAGAAATCCCATTAGTCATTAGTGAACCTAGAGGATTAGAAGGCCTAGGCCATTGGATAGAGGCCATTGACACAACAGGAAAACATCTAGTGATTAAAAGAATCAATCGCACCCCCTAGGCCTATATATTTAAAAAAGCAAGCCATGAAGCAGTTTGAAAGTGGGAGGAAACAAAGGACCAGAAAATTTGTTAAGTGAGAACCCTGAAGGGGGAGAGATTTCTCTCTCCTCTCCATTACCATCAGCCACAGAGTCTAGAAGTGAATTTACTTTCCCAGAGGGAGACATCCAACAGTAGGAAGAGAGAGACTTCAAGAGATGTATGTGAGGTGGCAGAGACATACATTCCAGATAGATGCAGCTACAGAGAGATAGTCATCAGAGGGAGGAAAAAGCTTCAAGGGACACAACTCCTAGAAGCAGAAAAGAGAACTAGATATATATATATATATATATATATATATGGAAAATTGAGAATGACAATTGTTAGGAAGACTTGAGTAAAAATCTAGCTTCTGGCACTTACTAAATGTGTGACCTTGGGCACATCACTTAACCTCTGTTTGCCTCAGTTTCCTCTTGTATAAAATAGAGATAACAAAACTACCCAGCTCTCAGGGTTGGTGTAAGGATCAAATGAGATAACTGTAAAGCCCTTAGCACAGCTCCTGACACACAATAAGCATTATATAAATATTAGCTATTAATAACTGAAAGTTATGGGCCACAGAAAATGACTTCATGAGGAGTAAAGGACTTCTAGGCTCTGCAATTCTAGAATTATTAAGTCGCTTTGACACAAGGCTTCCTGACATCCCTATACACTATGCCCCCTCTTCTCATGGACACTGTGGGGTAATTTATGCCAGCTTTTTGTAGCTACTCTTTTCATTGTATCATCTTCTTAAATGCTTTTGCTAAAATCTTTTTTTGTGCCCACTGCCTGACTGTGAGTCAGAAGAATTCTGGGACCTTCAAGTTGTAGTAGTAGGATCACAATCCCACAGAGTTACCCCTAGAATCCGAGGGAAGCAACCACATTTTAGGGACCCATCCTGTGAGTGCAAGTATAAGTTTAAGAAACTAGAATTGGGGGCTGAAGAAGGCTTTTAAAAATATTATAGTCATTCCATGATATAATCTCCCTTTCATCAAATCATGACTTGTAACAAGAAAAACATTAAAGCAAAATCAACCAACATGCATCTGAAGACGTATGTCTCATTTCACATCCACATCACATCTACTGAAAGTAGAAAACTGTGCTTTATTATCTCTTCTCTGCACCAAGAATGATCATCACAATTATAGGACTGAATTTGTCACACTCCCTATCTTCTCTTTCCTCTAGTCCTTTTTGATATTTCCATACCTCTTCATACACAATCTCTCTTATCCTTGTTACTTACTTTGTAAAAAAAAAAAAAATTGACACCATTTATCATGAAGTCTTTCATTTGTACTTCATTACATCTCAAAATCGCTCAACATCATAGCCAACATAATTCTCTTTTGTTCCAAACTCTTGAGAAAGACTTGAGGGTCCTTCTCCTTGGTGGGACCAGACCTTCTATTGTGTCCTTGTTCCCATACACCCTCATGTTATTATTTCCCATCTGTTCTTCTTTCTCTCTTATTTTCATTCTTTCATATTGGCTTTTCACCTCTCCCTCTGCTTTTTTTTTTTTTTATAAATCTACTCTTCATCTGCACTTTGACTTCCAATCTTTCAAGCCCTCAATTCTCTCCCTAGGTATCTCTCCTGCACTCTTTCCTCCCCATCTTGACTCTTTAGTGAACCAATTCAACTCTACACTGTCCTCTTCTTTTGAATCTCTAGCCCCCTATTTTATCATTGATTTCACCCAGACAAGCCTCAGCCTTGGATCATGCCCACCATGTGTTGCCTTTGTGCTTGCACATACACTATTGAACAAAGGTGCAGAAAATCAAGCAACTTTCTGACTGGGTCCACTACAAATTTATGTTGCATAACCTCAACTGGCCTCCTGCTGCTTCTAAGCAATTCTTTTATACCAGCCTTATTGACTCACTAGCCCACATTTCACAGCAGATCTTCCAAACCTTTTCATCCCTCCTCCAACCTCCCATGTCTCCTTCTCCCTGTCCCCCCACTTTCTCAGCTGAGAACTTTACCTCATATCTTACAAGAAAAAAAAACAAAACGAGGCCATGCACCATGAAGTCTTCTCTCCTCTCTTCTTCCTTATCTCATATTACTCAAGTGGTCTTACTCCTTTCAAGGTTAACCTTTCAACTTGTTCACATGATCCTATTCCACTCCATCTCCTCCAACAGATTGCATCCTCTGTCATCCCCGCTCTGTCATTTATTTTCAACGTCTCCCTCTCTACTGGCTCATTTTCTATTGCCTTCAAGCATGCTGTGTCTGTCCTATTCTTGAAAACAAAAAACACGCACTTGATTCTTCCATCCCTGATAATGATTGCTCTATATCTCTTCTGTCCTTTGTACCTAACAGCTTGGAAAGGACATTCATACTAGGTGCCTCCATTTTCTTTCCTCTCACTCCCTTTTTAACCCTTTGTAAGCTGGCTTCTGACTTTATCATTCCACTGAAACTGCTCTCTCCAGAGTTACTAATAATCTCTTAGTTGTCAAATCCAGTGGTCTTTTCTCAATCCTTATGCTCCTTGACCTCTCTGCAACACTTATCACTCTTTCCTCCTTGATAGTATTTTCTCTTTAGGATTTTGGAATGCCACTCCCTCCTGGTTTTCATCCTACCTATCTGATTGCTCCTTCTCTGTTTCTTTTGTTGGATCCTCCTCCAGATCCCACCCTCTGACTGTAGGTATACCTCAGGGTTCTGTCATGTGCACTATTTTCTTCTTCTATACACTTGGTGATCTTATCAGCTCTCATGGATTTAATTACCATCTCTATGCTGATGATTCCTGCCCCAATCTCTCTTCAGTCCTCAAATCTTGGATCTCCAGCTGCCTTTTAGATATCTCACAAACAATGTCCTGTAGACATCTTAAACTCAATATGTCCAAAACAGAATTCATTATTTCTCTCCCTAATCCCCCTCCCCTACATTCCCTATTACTCTAGAGGGCAACACCCTCCTTCCAGTCCCCCAGGCTCGAAATCTAGGAGTCATGCTGAATTGCTCACTTTCTTTCACTTCTCATATCCATATGCCAAGGCCTGCTGATTTCATCTTTGGAACATCTCTCCAATATGCCCCCTTCTCTCCTCTGACACTGCCATCACTCTAATGCAGACCCTCATCACCTCACCCCATGATTATTATAATAGCCTGCTGGTCAGTCTGCCTGCCTCAAGTCTCTCCTCACTCCAATCCATTCTCCACTCAACCACTAAAGTGATTTTCCTAAAGTACAGTTCAGATCATGTCACTCCCCTACTCAATAAACTCCCTAGCCCTAACCTGATAACCAATCAGTTGCTCTGATTTTTTTAAACTAACTTTTCTAACTAGAAAAAATCTCTCCCATCTGTCCCCTTCATTATACTCAAAATTAACTACTCATATTATAAGCCCTCACCACCACTTACCCAAATTATTTTATTAGATTCCTAATTAACCCCAATGACTCTGGTTTCTCCCATCTCTAATCCAGTCATCATTAAGTTACCAGAATAATCTTACAAATTAATAAGTATGAGCATAGGGGCGGCCAGGTAGCACAGCAAGTAAGAGCACTGGCTCCAGTGTTGAGAAGACCTGGAGATCAAATCCCGGGCTCAGACAGTTAGCACCCACCCAGAAACACCTGGCCGTGTAACCTTGAGCAAGTTACTTTACCCCAATTGCTTAGGGGCGGCCAGGTGGCTCAGCGAGTAAGAGCACCGGCTCCAGTGTTGGGATCGACCTGGGGATCGAATCCGGGCTCAGATACTTAGCACCACACCCAGAAATAACTGGCCATGTAACCTTGAGCAAGTTACTTAACCCCGATTGCTTAAAAAAAAACATAAGTATGAGCATATTTCTCCCTGATCAAAAAGTTTTAGTGGTTACCTTTTGCTCATTATTAAGGAAAGACTTGAAAATCACTTTCCTTACATTGCAAAGGATATGAAGGAGAGTAGTTATTTAAGATCTCTAATATAGTCTGATAAAGGCAGCTAGGTGGCGCAGTGGAAAGATTGTCAGGCCAAAGTCAAGAGGACTTGAGTTCAAATGTGATCTCAAATATTTTCTAGCTGTGTGAGCCTGGAGAAGTCACTGAACCCTGTTTGCCTCAGTTTCCTCATCTGTAAAATAAGCTGGGGAAGGAAATAGCAAACCACTTCAGTATCTTTGCCAAGAAAACCCAAATGGGGTAATAAAGAGTCAGTTACAACTGAAATGACTGAAAAGCAACAAATATAGTCTGGAAACATCTTATGAAGGATCTCAAATATCTAACTAAGGAGTTGATGCTTTATCTTACCAGAAATAGGGAGTCTCTGAAGCTTTTAGAGTAGGGAAGTTGCATGGTCAGATTTGTGCATTGGGAGGATTATTTTGATAGCTGTGGGAATAACAGATTTCAAAAAGGAGAGATTAGAACTAGGAATACCAGTTAGGAGGCTATTTATAGTTTTAAAAAATAGTGGTAATAGGGGTTTAATCTAAGGTGGTGATAGTCTGGATGGACAAAAGGGGATAGATGTATTACCAAGGTATGATAGTCAGGACTTGGTAACTGAATGTAAGGGTGAGGGAGGTGAGGGGGCTCAGATTTTGAACCAGGGTGATTGAGAGAATGCTGACACTATCAAAAGAAATATGAGAGAGAGAGAGAGAGAGAGAGAGAGAGAGAGAGAGAGAGAAAATCTTGGAAAAGAAGTAAGTTTGGAGAAAAGGATAATGAGTTCAACTTTGACCATGCTGAATTTGAAAGATCAGTGATACAGCCATGTAGAAGTCCCATACACATTTGGAAATAGGGTACTAGGTCTCAGGAAAGAGACTGTGTCTTCGTGTATGGATGTGGGAGTTATTTTCACAGAGATAAAATTGAAACCATTGGAGTATATACATGATCTTTAGGGGATACCTAACCTCATTGGGTAGAAAGCATAAGGTGAAAGAAGACTGTGAAGGAATCATAGACAGATAGCAGGAGACCTTGATCTACCAGAAGCAGAGAGAGGAGAGTCCAGAATTAGAGGCTGATTAACAATGTCAAATGTTGCAGGGAAGTCGAAGTGGATGAAAGCTGTGGGTGAAGGGTAGAGAGGAGGAAGAGCACTGTTTTTGGTAGACTTCATTAGCCATACAAAAGCCTAATTCTTTGGTCACTTCCTCCAACCAAACCGTAGTTTATCTACTATTCCCAATTTTCTTCTTCTTATCAACCTATCTGGCTGCTCCATTCTATCACAGCTTCTTTCTACCTTTTCTACAAACCTGGGCTCTTGTATTGGTTTTTCACCTCCATACTATATAATAAGAGCTAGTATTTATATGGTACTTCATGATTTTCAAAGTGCTTTACAAATATTATTTTATATTCTCTTTACAATAATCATGCGAAGTAGGTATTATATTGTACCCTTTTATAGTTGAGGAAACTGAGGCTTATGGCAATTAAATGACTTACCCAGTGTCGTACAATCAGTAAGTATCTAAGGCTATACTTCAACTCAGGTCTTCCTGATTTCAGGTCCAGTATTCTCTCTGCTGTACCACCTAGCTGCTTCATCTCTGAATAAGGGGTGGGAGAGGCAGGGGGGAATGGAGAGAGCAAGATAGGTTGCTAAGATCACTAGGGTGTGATGAAGTTACTTTCCTAATCTTGGGGTAAGGATAGATATCAGCCCAAGTTTTCTAAAATACAGTATAGATTTTCTGAATAGTTGCCTCTCTTTGTGATCTAAAAATTCTTATTAAGGAAATAGAATTTAGATATGTATACAAATTTTCTCATGAGGAACAAAGCTGAATTAGGTGCTGGGGGACATTGTAACTTATTTAAATAAACTTCACATTTAGGGGGACATCATAACTTATTTAAATACACCTCACATTTAGGATAAGGACAAATGTTAAATTCACAATACAAAGGAAAGATAAGCACCTCGGCATATATGTAAGATTATCTTTATTAGTATATAACTAGGCAAATTTCAAAAATATCAGATGTGCTTAATTCATGCTTACGTAAAATACTGATATTTTTCAATAATACTGAAAAAACCCTAAATAATTGATTCCATCAATCAGTCACAGGAAAGCAAGCTGTAACTCAGTTCCTCCTGTGCTTAAGGGTGGCAGCTCTCCAATCCAATTTTAACTAAAGCACTAAGTCTCTCAATGACATAATTTATTTACATTTATAGGTAAACATTCCTTTCTTATGTCATGATCAACTCTGGTCATCTTCATGAATGTTAGAAATTTAGAACCTGCACTAAACCACTCCAGAGTCTGAAAGTGCCACAGGAAACACCATCTTCCTAGAACCCAATTACCAGAAGCTCTCCTGAATGGCAGTCATAGAACCATAGAATCATAGAATGTTAGAGATGGAAAAGACCTTGGTCCCAACTTCTCATTTTATAGATGAAGAAATTGAGACTCAGAGAGGTGAAGTGCCTTACTCTAAGGTCACACAGTCACTCAGCAGCCTGGACAGAATAAGAACTTAGGTCTTAACTTCCATTCTCATATTCTTTTCTTTAAACTTATTACATAAATGAGCTATTTTCTCTTTCCAGTGAATAGAGATAATCATGAAATATTTATTTTTTGTGGAGGTTTTTTGAAAGTATTCCCTATCTATGCCCTGCTTATATTTTCCACAGAATTTAAGAGAAATAAAATAAGACTCACAAAACTTGTTATTACTCCTCATGAAACCATCAGTTGCTTTGTTGTTCACTTGATATGAACTTTTCATCAGCCAAAAGGACCTGACCTGTCCTGCAGCAGTTGTACTCAACTGTCAAGTCACAACCCACATTCTTAACTGCCATGATTCCAACATTCCAACATGAGCAAATTCCAAATTTGCTCAAAATTCCACTTGCTCTTTGGGTAGAAGTAAAAGAAAACACAATTTTCTCGGTAGGTTCACAATTCAGACACATGAAACAGTTTCTATTGGTCTCTAAGTTCTGGACAGAAGTAAAAAGTAGACTGTGGTCTTTGGCTTCCAATGCCTCAATGAAAACTTAAAGAAAAGTAAGGAAGAAGGAGAGGAAGAGTAGAAGGAAGGAAAGAAAGGAAGAAGGGAAAAAAAGAGGGCTTATTATCCATTTATTTTCTGCTTTTCTGCAAACTACTACATTTTGAGGATAGAAAGTGACAGCTATTAAAATGGAAACAAGGAAAGAAACTGTGCTTTTCTCCCTAAGAGTTCAAACTTCCTCTATCTGCTCCAGATCACAGCCTAACAATAATTAAAATCTTTAAGATAAAACATAGTGAATTACCCAAGGCACCCAGAAATTCACACTTCAGATGTGAGATTTGAACCCCAAGTCTTTCTGCTATCAAATCTAGCACTTTACCCACTGAGGCACATTTTCTCTTATTAATAGTATTTAAGGTGGTCACAAATTTGATAATTTCAAAGAACCTATGTCACATATGTACATATATACATAGACCTGCCCCAATTTGTCATTTAAGTATTTTTGGCATAGTAAGTCACCTACAATGTTACTTACTCTCCCAATGACAAGACCTAAAAAGAATAAGGGCCTAGGGTCTAAAATGGTAAATCAAGAACTATTAGTGAAAACAACCAGAATTTAACTTGAAAGGATCTGAATTTAGAAGTTTCCTTAGAAAGGCTAAAGAGGA
This sequence comes from Petaurus breviceps papuanus, assembly GCF_028583685.1. NCBI lineage: Eukaryota > Metazoa > Chordata > Mammalia > Diprotodontia > Petauridae > Petaurus > Petaurus breviceps. Next base: position 1,229,537 of record NW_027187314.1, on the reverse strand, counting down.
GAGTAAATAAACAAAGTTCTCTATTAAGTATAATATTTACTAGGATTCTAGCAATAGCAGAATTAAGTTGGGAGGGAATAACCAAGTTTTTATATACTTAACACTAAAGGTTCTTTAACAAAGCAGGAAAGAGGAAACTAGATTGATGACCAAAGTCATAAGTGGGTGGTAAAAGTGGTAGGACTATACAATTTATTTCAACTTTTTTGCATTTGGGAGTTTTGTTTTCTTGTTTTTTAGCTTTTCTAAACAGGATCCAAGAAAAAGTTAATGTTCAGAGAGCTAATAATAGGTGGCACAGTGAATAGAGCACTGGCCCTGGAGTCAAGAGGACCTGAGTTCAAATCCCACCTCAGACATTTAACACAAAAACTAGCCTTGTGACCTTGGGCAAGTCACTTAACCCCAAATGCCTTCCAAAAAAAAGAAAGAAATAGTTAATGTTCTTATCTATGGAAGAAAAAGTATTTTATCAAGATGAAATAGAAATATAGAAAAATGGACCACCAAATTCAATATCACCAAATTTGTATTTGCCTGAATCAAATGCTTAATATCTGGGGACAGACAACAAAACCAATGAATCAAATGTTTAATGTTGTGTTAGAGATTAATTTCTGGCCTATAAAGCATTTACAATATTACTGGAAAGAGAAGATATACACTTGATTTTGAGCAAGTCACTCAACTTCTTTGGGCCTCATATTTAAAATGAGGTTCCTGGACTAAATTATTTCTAAGGCCCCTTTTAGGTCTTGAACTCAAAGAACAATTAGTTAAAAGATATAAGGAGGGTTATATAATATTATATAATGATATATGCATCCACAAAACATCTATATATAAATATCTATATATAAAAACATACATATATACATGTGGCAGAGTAGATACAGGGCCAGCCTTGGAATCAGAAAGATCTGAGTTCAAGTTCTACCTCTAATAATAGTGATTATGGGACAGCTAGGTGGCACAGTGAATAGAGCACTGGCCCTGGAGTCAGGAGGACCTGAGTTCAAATTTAGCTTCACACACTTAACACAAAAACTAGCCATGTGACCTTGGACAAGTCACTTAACCCCAATTGTCCATCCTAACCCCCTCCAAAAGAAAAAAAAAAAGGGAAAAATAAATAAATAAATAATAGTGGTTATGTGACTCTAGGAAAGACATTTAACATCTCAGTTGTTCTCCGCATCTCTTTATGATTCTAAATAGCAGGTTAATTGCGGATTCCTCTTGGAGAAGTAATTCTTCACTTGAAATTCCACATGCAGATAAAATGACAGTTCTGGACCAAAACCAATGACAACAAAATACTTGCATAGGTACATACACATGAACATGAATACACATCAAAAAAAAAAACCCTACCAAATTATGTAACACATACTGTTAGAGACTTTTTATTGTTGTTCAGTCATTTTTTCAGTCATGTCTGATTCTTCATGACTGCATTTGGGGTTTTCTTGGCAAAGATACTGGAATGATTTGTCATTTTCTTCTTCAGCTCAGTTTACAGATGAGGAAACTGAGGCAAACAGGCTTAAGAGACTTTCCCAGGGTCACAGAGCTAAGAAGTGTCTGAGGTCAGATTTGAACTCAGGAAGATGTCTCCTTGATTCCAGACCTAGTGCTCAATCTGCTATGCCACCTAGTTGACCTATTAGAGACTATGACGTCACAAAATAAGATGCCATTTGTTTAGCACAGAACAAAGGAGTTGGCAAAGCACAAGCCAAAGGAAAGATAAGGACACCTTGGTGTCATCATAGAAGGTTTCACAAAGATCGAGAATCTTAATCCTGGGCCTCACAGGATGAATAAAACATAGATTATAAATAGAATGGCAGAAAAAAGTACACCACCAAAATAATGTGGGTCTGGGGGATTGCCTAGTCTGGCTGAAGACAAAGGGGTTCAAAGCTGTTTGAGTTGCAGATGTAAAAAAAGATTCTAGGAATGACTTTCAAGGTGCTTCATGGGATCACAAATTCTGAGCTGAAAAGGACCTTAGAGGCCATTGAGTCCACCCCCATCGTTCCCTAGAAAACAGAGGTACCGAGAAGTTAAGTGACTTTTCTAGGATCTCATAGCTATTAAATACCTAAGGCAGGATATGAACACAAATCTCCCTGACTCAAAGTCCAGTGCCCTCTGTACTTTAGGAGAAGGATACATATTAAATTTACAATAAGAAGAAAAGATAAGTATCTATAGCATGTTACTAAGATTATCTTTATTAGTTATATAACTAGGCAAATTTAAGTAAAATTAGATTTCTCAATTCTTGCTTATTATATTAAAAAATTTGATATTTTGTGTAATATCCCACACTCCATTTTGTCTAGCTTCCACCAAAAGTCAGCTTTCCTGACAAGTGATAATCCATCCTTTGCTTTAAATTGTCCATTAATGAAGAAATAAATTCTTCACAAAGCAGCTAATTCTATTTTTGCCATTCTTGGAGCCAGAAAGACTGGGACAGGCCAAGTTCCATCCTACTTGGGGCTTTATACACTAGCTTGAATGCCAAAAGGGTGAGAGCTTTGGATACTAGGCCTCCCAAAGATCCAAGTGCATGCCCCATACGTGAGCTATCTTTTGGGCATACATCAACTTTCCTCTCCCCTCTCCCCCCCCCCTTGGAAAATAACTATTGAGAAGGTGTCCTGAGGGAGTTCCTAGTCTAGTCCAGCATAGTCCCTGGATCTCTGCTACTATTCACATAAGTTCCTCAGTTTTTAGAGAGGTAATACTGTACCACCACCACCTACATCATCACAGGACCCAAAAAGGTAGAGGCTTTAACTAACTGGTACATATTATGTCTAGTGCAAACATGGCCAGGCACCTCTTCTTTTTCCAGGGGTATTTCTTCTTGGGCTGGGCTGGATCGCTCAATCAACTGTGGCACCCAGCTGCACTCCTGAGACTCCACTGATGTGCTTCCCAAATTAGCCAAGATGACACCATTAGCTCATTAAACATGAAATATTTACTACCAGAAGGCAAAGTGATAATAACCACAACACAACAGTCCATTCATAAACCTGGGTCACCGTCTCACACCAATGCACCCAATGTCCATGGGGAGAATGGACATAAACCTACAGGAATTAAACAGTGAGGCATATGACTCCATGTGTCTGGAGCAACTCACAAGAGCTGACTGGAGGTTTGACGTCCTCAGGTCTGCACCACACATCACCTTTTGGAAAGAATTATTTTTCTGGGTTTCTTTACTCTTTGGTTAGATGAAACATTTATTTGTTACTCTCAGGGTGCTGAATCAGTATTGTGACATTTAAAAAGTTTCAAGATACATAATTTCTGGGTTAGTCATTTTATTAATAATGCCAGCATTTGAATAAAAAGATGGTTATTTGACCATCTCTCTCTTAGACCAAAGACAATCATGGCTGCCAGCTTCTGTTCATATGCCCATTGGAAAAGGGGTGTTCCTAAGGGTGTCAATAAACCCTGATTGGTTAACACTTAAAGAGAGAATAAATATTAAAATGAGGGGTTGAACCTATTCAAATGAACTTTGATTATGTCATTTACTCCTAAATTACCCCCAGCCTTAGGCAATCTATTTAAAGAATTTGCTTACTTTTGCTACAGAAAAAGAGTATGCCAATAATACCATTCTCTCACATGTGGAACACACTGTGAGGACAAAGAATAAACTTAGGAATGTCAAAGAGAAGGAAGTACTGGAGATTGTGATCAGGGACCCTCTGATCAAAATTGGGGAGAAAACTACAACATATTGGATTTACTAGCGTGATTCCCTACCCTGAATAACCTTTGTTGACTTATTAATAGAAAATCAGAAATGATTAATAGTATATGATAGAGAATTATAATGATGATACCATATCAAAATGTCTGAATTATAAAAGAAAAAATTTCATCACTAAGAGCACATACTAACAAAATAAATGAGGATTAATGAATTGAATGTTTAGTTGAAAAATTAGAAAATAAACAACCCCAAAATGAGAGACCCCAAAGAAAGAAATTTTGGAAAATTAGAAGAAAAGTAGGTAAATTGCAAACCAATAACTGATAAAATTCAAAGTTGGCTTCATAAAAAAACTAACAACATTGATAAATTTTTAGCTGATGAATAAAAATGAGAAAAGTCAAATTAACAAAACATATTGATAAAGATGAAATAAGAAAAAAGAAATATAATATAAATATTATTATCCATAATATATATGCCAATAAAATTGGGAATTAAAAGAGAATTATCTACAAAAATATGAAATAATCTAACAGCAGAACACCAGAAAGAGATCCTTGTTAAACATTCTAACTTGAGAAAAGTAAAGTGAACTAACCACAAAAGAAGTACCAAAGGAGGAGAAGATCTCAGAACCAAAAAGATTTGTAAGATAATTCTATTGCACTTTTATTCTTAAAATTTGAGAAAGATGCAGATTGGAGGAGGGGATATCCTGTGGGACTGCTATTTTGGGGCAGTGGTATAATAGTAATGGCATTTAAAGATTCCCCTGTGTTGGCTTGGTTTTTGGTTTGATTGTGTTAAAACCCAGAGCTTGTTAATCCCACCTGTGGGATGGACTTGTTGACATGAAAAGAGAGTGCTGAACTGGGAGGAGCTGGTGACATAGATTTGGAGAGACACAAGAGAGAGGCAGAAGACCTTTTTGGAAGCAGCATCGTGGAGGCAGAAAGAAACTGAGAGGATTGCTGAGGGCTACTTCGAATTGCCCAGGACTTTTGAGACCTGCCACCCAGAGCTGCCAAGGACCGAGGAGACATGGCTGTTATGCTGGTACTTTGTCTGTCTGTTTTGATGTTGTTTTGCCAGATTTGTCCACTAGCGAAGGACAGTGCTGTTGTTGCAGGAGTCTGGGAACCTTTCTGTTGGTTCAGAGCTACTGAGACTGTTCTGCAGACAGAGAGTGAATACTGTCCACTGGTGAAGGACATTGCTGTTGTTGCAGAACTCTTGGAACCTTGCTGTTGGTTCCGAAGTCCTGAAGAAGGATTTTCTTGTTGTATGTTTACAGAAATCCTGGGAGAGGGTTTTGCTAATGTTTTCAGGGGTCCTAGAACTGTTCTGCAGACAGAGGATGAATTCATGAAGAGACTGGCAATGTATCTCGTGGCCTTGCTAAGCTTTGTCTCCCCAGGGAACAAAGATTGCTGAGAACTTGCCTCCTGATGAAGATGAAGAAAAGACCTCCATTTGAGTATTAAGTGCTGTGCTTAAACTTGTTGTAACTCTGGGGTAGATTCAATTGTGATCCAGGGGTGGGGAACTTTTGACCTTTTTGTGTTCTATGATTGAACAAATGAATGTACTTTACTTATGATTGGAAACTAATCTCCATTTGAGAAGAGGAGCTTTGTGATGGACTAAATGAAGGTACAGCCTAGGGTAGTATTTAGAACAGGGACTTTGTAATTGATTGAATGAATGTAAGGTCCTGGGGTGGGGTAGTACTTGGAGATTATTTAATCACACTTAGTAAATGCTGTATTTTGAATGATGTCATGTTTTGATCTTCTCTATTCTTAATTTGTCACTGAATAAAATGGAGAGCACCTATGCTGGTATTTTGAACCTTGGGAAGTTACCTTTCCTTGGCATTACATTACAAGTGGGTAGGGGAAAAACAGGGAGAAAATCTGTAACTCAAAATCTGGCGAAAATGAATGATGTAAATCAGAAGTTAATAAAGCATTTGGAAAAAAAATTTGAGAAAGAAAACACTCAACCCAATTTCTATCATAATATAAATACAATCCTAATATTGTAGGAAGGATAAAATAAGGAAATAGAACTCTAGATGAATAACATTCATGAATATTTATTTGAAATATTCAATCATTTAAAATAAGATTCTGAAAAATGTTCAATTGGATTGGATTTATTCAGGGATGCGAGAATGATTTGACATTAAGAAAGTAGCAAACATAATTAATCATATTAAAAACAAGACCATATAAATCTACGTGGTTATAGCAACAGATGCAAAAAAAAAAAGCCTTCGACAACATATAATATTTATGCTAAAAATAAACAAAAACACTACAAAGCATAGGCATAGAATGACCTTTATATAACATAACAAAAACTATACATTGAAAACCAGAAGCCAATATTCTATCCAAACAGAAAATACTAGTAACTTCCCCAGTAAATACAGAAGTATGGCAAGGATGATCCGGAGTTTTCCTTGATGTGATTTGACATAGTTCCACACATAGAGAGAATGGCATGGTGAAAAGAGATCTGGTCTCAGCAGGGAAGACCAAAGCTTGAGTTCTCCCTCTGACAGAAATGGTGTGACCCTGAGTCATTCTTTTAGTGTTCCCAATAACATATCATAAGTGAAATTGAAATCATGAAATCATAAATCTAATTAATCCTTATCCTAATTATTGAAAGTCTAGCAATAGCAATAAGATAGAGAAGGAAGCTAAAAGCATAAAGAGAAGCAAAGAGAAGACAAAACTTTTCTATTTTACTGATAAAATAAATGTTTATATGAAAAATCCAAGAGAATTAAGAAAGGAAATAATTTAGATAGTTAACAATTTCAGTAAGTCAGAAGGATAAGATAAACATGAGTTAATATTTCTATGCAGCAAAAACAAAAAACAAGTAGAAATAATAGCAAGGGAAGTATCATTAAAAATTGTTATAAGGGGCAGTGAGGTTGGCACAGTGGATAGAGCAGTGGTCCTGGAGTAAGGAAGATCTGAGTTCAAATGTGGCCTCAGCGGTGGCTAAGTGGTGCAGTGAGTAGAGCACCGGCCCCAGAGTGAGGAGAACCTGAGTTTGGATCCAGCCTCAGACATTTAACACAAAAAAACTAGCCGTGTGACCTTGGGCAAGTTACTTAACCCCAATTGCCCTCCAAAAAGCAAAAAAAAAAACGTGGCCTCAGATACTTATTAGCTGTGTGACCCTGTCATTTAACTTCAATTGCCTCCAAAAAAACCAAAAGATAAAAACTGAAGATAAAAATTGTCTCAAAATACATTGATCTACTGCTCAAGATTGGTATATACACAATTTTAAATGTTCTTTAAAGAAAGAAAAGACAGGGGTGGCTAGGTAGCTCAGTGAATTAGAGCAGTGGCCCTGGAGTCAGGAGGACCTGAGTTCAAATCCAGCCTCAGACACTTAACACTTACTAGCTGTGTGACCTTGGGCAAGTCACTTAACCCCAATTGCCCTCCAAAAAGCAGGAAGGGAGAGAGGGAGGGAGGAAGAAAAATAAAGAAAAGACAAACATTAAAATGAAAAAAAGAAATAAAAGACTCCAGTAAAACCATCTTGGCAAACAGATAAACCAGGTTGAGCATAGCCAACAGGCCTCAATTCCATTAGTGAATTAGGGGAATGTGTGCCCCAAGTATGTGAAGACTTCCCATGGAATGAGCAGATGAGAACAATTTATTCCAACAGCCAGGAAAGCAGAAGAAGCAGGTGCTGTGCAGTGCTTAGAACCTGGTCAGACATAGAAGACATCAAAGTTATCCAAGCCCTTGTCAGGCATCTTCACTTAAGTCTTTGCCACTGGACTTTGATAATTCTGGAAGAAAGAATGAGACTGAAAACTTTGTGCAACTCTGCTTCACTTAAATCCATTTCATGTGCAAGTCAAGACATCACCCTGTGATTGGTCCTCTTTGAAAACGAAGGATGAGAAATAATAACAAATAAGTGTTTTACAAATATGTTCTCATATCTATAAGATCAGTGAATATCCTTTATTTACTAATCTGTGAACATGTATTATACCCCCAAGAGAAAGTAAGCTCCTTTAGGAAAACGGCTGACTCGTTTTTGTATTTTGTATTTCTATCCCCAGCACCTAGCACAGTGGCTGGCACAAACTTCATAAATGTTTATTGATTGACTGATATATCTAGTCTAACCCTCTCAATTTAGAGCTAAGGAAATTGAGGCCTGAGAAGTTAAGTGAGTAGTGAATCACCTAAGACTACACAAACAGTAAGTAGCTAAGCCAAAATTCAAGCTTGGGTCCTCTGGATCTGGATCCAATATCTTTTCATAATAATACACTACCCATTTCTCATGTCTGTATTCAGTTGGGAACACCAAAAACACTTACAGTGCTTTAGGTTGAATCGCACAAAAGATTTTTCCAAAGACAGAAAAATATCTTCTATTCTACATCCTATACCTTCAACTCAATTCAATTGGAATGCCTATTACACACTTGCTATGCAGAAAGCATTGGTCTAGGTACTAGAGATACAAAAAAGAAGACTTTTTTGGCTACTGCTGTATATAAGGGAATAATATCTTTAGGAAATTGTTTACAATGACCACATATTTGGAGCTCAACATTGAATTCATATCATGAATGTTATTTTTTTTTCGCAAAATCATTTATCGTAGCATCCTTCCTATTAAACAAAACATTTACTTTCCTAATAACTCATCCACAAGGGCTTATGTAGTTTGCTTGCAGATTATCTCCATCAATTTGGCATATAGTTACTGGTAATAATGTGAAGCAAACTTCAAATTTGTAGACTTCAATGCACACATTCTAGGTCATATCATTTGTAATAAGGTAGGGGATAGTTCAATGTGCCTGCTCTATTCAAATAAGTGCTTGTTTATCTCTTGTGTATAGCAATAACACTCCTGTGATCTCAGGTTTTCTAAGTTTCATTTTTTTATTCTGAACTTCATAAATATCCAAAACTGATCTTTTGCAAATATAAAGCAAATCAGGAAAAGAAGATTATATGTGAAACTCCAAATTCCTATTACCTATAGCTTGCTTTATTTTTTTAAAGGAAAGTGTATAATTAATTGGTCATGTTACTTAAAAAAAAGAGATATAAAAGAACAACTTGAATAACTAGAAGCATATTAGGGGTTCATGGCTTAGCCATACTAATATGATAAAAATTATATTATCTAAATTAATTTACAGACATAGTGACACCTAAAAATAGGGTACTTTGTAAAACCTGACAAAATAATAACCAAATTCTTTTAGAAGAGTTAAATATGTAGAATCCTAAGGGAGACAAAAAAACAAGACAACACCAATTATCAAGCTAGACATTGATTTAATTTGGAGAATTTTGCCGAGTTCTTTACAGAATATTTCTAATTTTTCATCCCCTACAACACATGTTGGCACAAAAGCAACAGTCAACTTGTTGGTGATCTGATTGCTTACACCCATTACAAGCATTGCAAGGTAAGATTAGTAATTGTCCCATGAAGTGACTGTTCTTGTTTCCTTTTGGATGTAAGATGAAACTAACTTCTCCAAATCCAAAGCCAGTCCACAGAGGCAGAATTGCTTTCCTTCAAGCTTAACCAACAATTCAACATGGTTCACGTAAGACAGTGAGCCTTTGCCCATCTGAAATATCCCTGCTGATAATGCTTTCAATGCTATGGTTAAGTAAACCTCCTTTAGTTAACTAGTAAATGTTTTCTATAAGTCCATTTTAATTGAAAACTGATCTTGAAGCCAGGAAACCAGGAAGACCTCGGTCCAAATCTGGCCTCAGATACACAGCCAAGTGGCAGTGGAATAAAATATGGAGCCTGGAGTCATGTAATGGTAAGGGAATTTGAAGATTTACCCTGCCCCTTACTGGGCCTCACTTGGAGCTCAACAAGAAAAGTTTGCTTACAGGAGGCTTGTTTTTCAGGAAGGTCCACCTTTTGTTACTTTGTAATTAGGCAGTGGGTCACAAAGGTTGTGATGTCTTCTGACCCTGAAGAAGGCTATATATACTCCCCAAGGTGAAGCTTTGCTTTGGGGCTCACTTTGGGAAGAACTGTGTGATTTGGCCAGATGAGAATCTGGGCAGCTGTTGATCTCCCCAGCTTTGAAAACCCAGATGTTGGTGCTTCTCTCTCTGGTAACTAACACTATATGAATGTAATGGTCAGACAGCTAGAAGCCCTATCTGTTGGTCTGTTGAATTGTGTTATTTTCTCTGCATTTTTTGTCTGTTTTTAATTTCTGTTTGTATTTTCTGAAGATTGGGGAGCTGAATTTTCCCCTGAATTAAGTGAATGATATACATATGTTTAATTAAAGTAAGATTGTTAGCCCTCCTTCTGAGTTGCTTTCCTTTAGAAAAGCAGATCAAAGAACCTGTGCTAGCAGCCATCCTGGATATACCAGGTGCTTGCTGTTACCAATCAAGAAGACTTGAATTCAAATCCAGACTCAGGCACTTAGAAGCTGTGTGGCCCTGGATAATTCAGTTAACCCTTGTTCACCTCAGTTTCCTCATCTGTAAAATGGAGATGATAATAGCAAGTACCTCTCAGGGTTGTTGTGAAAATCAAATGAAATGAAAATTGTAAAATGATTAGCATAGTGTCTGTCACATAGTAAGTACTGTGTAAATATAAGCTATTATGTTTATTGTTGTTATTACTAGTTGTATGACCAAGGGCAAATCACTTAACCCCTCAGTGCACTAGACCAATGGTGTCAAACCCAAACAGAAATAAGGACCACTAAACCACACATGAAGATCCCTGCAGGCCACAGATTGGCTTAGAAAAACACATATTAACATTATCTATATTCTATTATACTTTTATTTAATTTGTTAAATATTTCCCAATTATATTTTAATCTGGTTGGGGGGTACTTGGGAGTGTTGTGGGTAGCATGGCCATGTGTTAGACACCCTCTGAGCTAGACAATTCCCTAATTGAGTGGAGAGGATACCAACATTTCTTAACAGAAGATATTTCCTCACTCATACCAGAGAAGTTTCAGATCCAGTCCCTATTTCTTTTTTTTTTGTCTTTATTTTGTTTGTTTACTTTTAGTTTACAAGATTCAATTCCACAATTTCTTGAGTTTCAAATTTTGTCTCCCTCCCTCCCACCCCGCCCCCCATGACAGTATACAATCAAGTATAGTATCTGCAAATACTTTCACATTAGACATTAGTCAGGTTATAAGGACAGATTGTATCAGATGGAATGAAAGAGGAAAACAAAAGAGGAAACAAAACCAAACAAGAAAAAGACAAAGATCAGGTAGTTTGCTTCAATCTGGATTCATACTCAGTTCTTTCTAGTTCTTTCTCAGGATGTAGACATCTCTCTCTATCATGAGTCTTTTAGGATTGACTTATATCACTGCATTGCTAAGAAGAGTCCCGTCTATCAAAGTTGGTCATCACACATACGTTGTGTCTGTAATTGTGTACAAATTTCTCCTGGCTCTACTCTTTTCACTCAGCATCAGTTCGTATAAGCCTCTCCAGGAAAATATGAAGACTGTCTGCTCATTTCTTATAGCACAATAGTATTCCATAACATGCATATACCACAACTTGTTCAGCTATTCCCCAATTGATGGGCACCCCCTTAATTTCCAATTCTTTGCCACCACAAAAAAGCTGCTATAAATATTTTTGTACATATGGGTCTTCTTCCCACTTCCATAATCTCTTTGGGATAAAACCCTAGAAGTGGTATTGCTGGGTCAAAGGGTATGAAATTATTTATAGCCCTTTGGGCATAATTCCAGATTGCTCTCCAGAAAGGCTGGATCAGTTCACAACTCCACCAGCAATGCATTAGTGTTCCAATTTGCCCACATCCTCTCCGGCATTTGTCATTTTCCTGTTTTGTCATCTTAGCCAATCTGACTGGTGAGATGTGGTACTTCAGAGTTGTTTTGATTTGCATTTCTCTAATCAATAGTGATTTAGAGCATTTCTTCATATGCTTATAGATATCTTTAATTTCTTTCTCTGAAAACTTCCTGTTCACATCCTTTGACCATTTATCAATTGGGGAATGACTTGTATTCTTATAAATTTGACTCAATTCTCTGTATATTTCAGAAATGAGTCCTTTGTCAGAGACATAGGTTGTAAAGATTCTTTCCCAATTTCCCACCTCCCTCTTAATCTTGGTTACATTGGCTTTGTTTGTACAGAAGCTTTTCAATTTCATGTAGTCAAAATTATCCATTTTACATTTTATAATGTTCTCTAATTCTTGTTTAGTCATAAAATTTTTCCCTCTCCACAAGTCTGATAGGTAAACTATTCCTTGTTTTAGGAGACTGCTTACAATATCAGCCTTTATACCTAGATCATGCACCCATGTAGACTTGATTTTGGTATATGGTGTTAGATAATGGTCTATGCCCAGTTTCTGCCATACTATATTCCAGTTTTCCCAGCAGTTTTTGTCAAATAGTAAGTTCTTATCCCAAAAACTAGGGTCTTAGGGTTTATCAAACAATTTATTACTATAGTCGTTGACTTCTGAATCTCGTGTGCCTAATCTCTTCCATTGATCCACTCCTCTATTCCTCAGCCAGTACCAAGTAGTGTTGATGACTGCTGCTTTATAATACAGATTGAAATCTGGTATAGCTAGTCCACCTTCCCTAGCATTTCTTTTCATTAATTCCCTTGATATTCTGGACCGTTTATTCTTCCAAATGACTTTTGTTACTATTTTTTCTAGCTCTATAAAGTAGTATTTTGGTAAATTGATTGGTATGGCACTAAATATATAATTTAATTTAGGTAAAATTGTCGTTTTTATTATATTCCAGTCCCTGTTTCTATTCCTATCTAAACCTGAAGCACCAAAGTAACCTGAATCAAGCCAGATCTACAATTGGCAATAGGTGGCAGTATTGGACCAGAGTGGCCTCACTGAGGTAGAGGAAGAGGATAGAAGAGGTGTGCCCTGGACGACGCTAGGCTCAACACCTCCCATTTCCCCTGAGGAATTAGAGAGTAAACTATGGGCATTCAAGAAAGAGAGACCATTGTATGTGTGCTCAGTGGCCTTAATAATTGTTCCTTGAAGGAGAATAAATGCTATGAACTATTATTTGTTGAATTTGTGCAATCTCTATATGGTGGAGGGGAGGGGGGTTGGGAGGGATGCAGGGGAGCAGTGAACTAATAGTTATCTATAGGCCTACTAGCTGTGTTAGGCCTAGATCCTCCCTAAAGGCTAGATATGGGAATTGTCAGCAACTGTGCAGAAGGAGCTGCTTGAGACTTTTCATATGGCATTTGGATGACCATTGAGAATTATGCCACATAGACTTTGTTGTAAGATTCAGAGAAGGCACTATAAAAATTCATTTTTATTCATCCCTAGGAGTCCAGAAAACTTTCTGAAATTGGGGATATAGACAAATGTGCCAAATGTAACCCAGCTGATTTTCTGAGAGGCAGCTTTCCCTCTCTCATCTATAAACAGAAACTCTCTTTCTCTCTAAAACTTCTATTGAGAGTTGGGTAAAAGCCCCTCAAGGAGTGAGCCCTAACACAAGTCCATCTGTATTCATCTGGGCACAGGAGGCCAACGCTCAGACCTCCACAGTGGCATCACTTGTAGTGCTTGGTCCAGCACTGGGAAGATGATACAAGGCCCTGACATGAGGAGACACCAGCCCAGAACAGTAGGCAGCACTCACCCCACCCCCATTCCTGGAAGCCAGAATTGTAAAACCCATTGGCAGTGGGCAGTAGGGCAGGCAAAAGGAACAGCAGCAGAATGGGCAGTGTCATACTCCTCAGAAGCAGCAGCACACAGTGATACAGGCCCCAGCAAAGTAGGCAGTGGTACCCACAGAAGCACAAGCAGGCCCATCTTAGCCCTTTGCTTACTATAATAGGGAACTGATAAGACCTCTCCAAATTGTTGGCAATATAGTATCTAGTGACCAATAGGCAAATCACCAGGAGGCAGCACTAGACCAGGATTGAGAATATCCCAGTTCAAATCCTACCTGTGATGCCTTCTACCTGTGTAACCTCAGGCCAATCATTTAACCTCCCTTGGTCTTAGTTTCCATCTATAAAATGAAGGGGTTGGACTAGATGGCCTTTGAGGTCCCTTCCAGTCCTGGGTCTATTTCCCTTCTAAGGAACAGTCTAGAGAACCTAGAATGGAAGTGTAGGGAGATGAAACTATCTCCCCAGTCCCCTGTGGAAGAAGGGGAGAAGAGGGGGGAATCCCTCTAAAAGGAAAGAGATTTGGTATCCCTCCCATGGGGATCCCAGGGCAGGAGTCCTGGCTAGTGGGTTACGGAATACCCAGTAGGTACGTGAACTGACCCGGGTACCTAGATAAGCTGCATGCAAAGAATTCTCCCTCAGACTTGATCAAAAGACCAACATGGTCAATAGTGAAGCAGGGATCTGGGGTTCAACTGAATCAGTATTGTATCTTGGCTGAGTATCTTTTCCACGCTATGCCTAAATTAAACTTCTACAGGGGTATATATGTTAAGGAAGAACTAGTACCTCTGGTGAGAGCCCTTTTTCAGGGCTGCTCATCCACCATTAGTGTCCACCTGTCACCTAACTCTTACCTATGGTTCTAAGAAGCTGTAGCATGCATAGTGGCCACACCCCCATAATAAACCATTTTGGCAGACAAGTTGAGGGTAGCCTACAGGCCTCCAATCCATTGGCACATTAGGGAATGTCTGCCTTAAGTGTCTGAAGACTTCCCCAAGCAGAATGAACAGATGACAATAATTTGTCTCGACAGTCATAAAGGTGGTTTGAAGCAGGTGCTGAGGAGGGCAGAGAGCTTGCTTAAATATGGAAGACACCAAGGTCATCTACTACATCCTGAGCCATCACCAATCTTTCTGACTTTTGTTTTGCCACTGAACTTTGATGACTCTGGAAGAGAGAACGAGGTCAACAACTTCAAGCAATGCTGCCTCACTTAAATCCAATGTATACCTGAGTCAAAAGGCGTCACTCATACCCTTTTACCATTTTTAGCTACCTCAAAGTCCTGTGGCAACAGGCAAGTGACGAAGTAGCAGGTGCAGATACATTGAGAATTGTCGTCACAACCCTGCACACAGGTAGTCCAGATGACAGGGTTGTCTTCCCACTGGACTGAAGTAACAGTGGGATTTGGCAGCTCCTTAAGTGTCTGAGCAGTATTTAAAAAAAAAATTTTTGGAGGAAGGAAGGCAAGGCCATTGAGGTTAAATGACTTGCCCAAAGGTCACATAGCTAGTAAGTGTGTCACGTGTCTGAGGCCAGATTTGAACTCAGGTCCTCCTGACCCAGGGCGGGGGCTGCAGCATTTTTTTAAGGACAACACTGCTTACCTCCTGTTGTGAGGAAGGGGCTAGAATATGTGCCCTAAAAATTGTTTGCTTCACCCAGTCCTGGCCTGCTTACTCTGGCAAGTAACGGATCCCAACCTGCAGTTGAAACAAAGAAATTGTAAAAAAAAACTTTTGCAAAGATGATGTCATTTGTCATTGGTCGATGGAATATGCACATGCTTAAAGACAACATGAAATCCAGTAGATCTAAAAGACAAACAGTTCTTGCTGCAAGAGAATTCAGTAGGTATCACATCCAAATAGCAGCCCTTAGTGAAACAAGGCTGGCAAATGAAGGTCAGTTTACCAAAGTCAGAGTAGGATACACATTTTTTTGGAGTGGCTGCTGCAATGGGGAACATCATAAAGCTGGTATAGGTTTCACAATAAAAACTAATCTAGTCAATAAGCACTCTGTTTGTCTGCTCTGTCTGCTGATGTTTGTTTGTAATAATTTGTACAGAAGCCCTGGGACCTTACTGGAAGCCCTGGAAGAGGATTTTCTGGTCATATATTTACAGAAGTCCTGGAGAAGGGTTTTGGAGGTCCTGGGACTTTACTGATGATTTGTGCTGACCTCTTGGACCTTGTTTGTGGGTTTGTGTTGATTTCTATGTTGATGATTTGTGTTGAGTTCTCAGACCTTGTTGGTGGGTCTGAGTTGATTTCACAGACAGATAGTGAATTGATGATGGTGCCAGTGATAAGTGTGAATATTATTGTGGCTCTATCAAACTTTGTCTTCCCAGAAATAGGAACTGTGAAGGACTTGAGGTGAACTGGACACTATGAACTTCAATATGGAATGGGAACTGGATGAAGAACTGGACAAGGAGCTGGAAAAGGAACTAGGAGCTGCCTGCCTTTGAACCCAGGTGGAGCTGGGACCATGGAAGAAGAACCATAGAAGCTGAGAGCCAGCCTTGAGTCAAGCTGAAAGAAGACTTTGCTTGGATACTGTATACTGACTGAGAAGATTATGATTTACTGTGACCTAGAGGTGGAGAACTTTGACTTTTGTACTTTGTGATTGAATTAAGGATTTTGTGATTGACTAAATAAATGTACTTTGTTTAAAACTATGTGACCACTTTGGTAAAAACTATGTGGCCATTTTAGTGATAAGTTGTTGAGTTGTGACATGGTGAATGCTGTATATTGATTTTCTGTGAATGTTTCCCTCTGATTTGTTATTGACTAAATAGAGAGTTTGCTATACTATGTAATCAGAACCTTGGAAGCTATTCACAGTAGCAGTCCTCTGGAAAGCTGCTCATGCTTGGCTTTACAATAGATTAAAGCATTTCTCCCTGTGTAAAGTTTGTTGCTAACTTAAAGGAAAAACTGAGCTAACACATTTTGCAACAGTGGAGCAGAAAAGGAGTGGGCAGCTTTCAGAGATTTAGTGTGCAGTATTGCATTTATTCATCTGGTCCATAGCACTAGTAGAAATCAAGAGTATTTTGACAAAAAATGATAGGAAAATTCAAAAGGTACTAGATGAAAAACAAGAATGCCACAGGGTTTACCAGTAGGATAGTTAATCCATCTCTAAGAAGGCAGAGTTTAACTCCATTAAAAGTAAAGTGCAAGTGAAGCTCAGAGAAATGCCAGATTCTTCGCTCTGTAAGAATGCAGGTAAAATTCAATTTTACACTGATAGTAACAATCCAAAGCACTTCTGTGATGCCCTGAAGACTATTTATGGACCATGGTGCATCTCCACTACTCAGCACTAATGGAAACACATTGATTAGGGAGGACATGATCCTGGAAAGATGCGTTGAATACTTCCATAGCATTCTGAACAGATCATCATCAACCAATGCTGAAGCCATTGAGCATACATCTCATGTTAAAGTCAATCCCTCTCTAGCCTAACTTCCAACTGAAGAAGAGGTTTTTAATGCCATTAGGCTCATTTCATGTGGCAAAGCACCTAGTGATGATTCTATTCCAACTGAGATTTACAAGACAGGGGGATCCACTGCTCATAAAAAAGCTGACTAAAATCTGATGTGTTATATGGCAAGAGAAGGTTAACACCAGAAGTTCAAGAATGCCTCCATTGTACAGCTCTATAAAGCAAAGGGAAACAGGTTGCCATGTGACAAGTACAGGGAAGGTCTCTCTCTTAGTCCTTACTGGCAAGATTCTTGCTAGAGTCCTACTAGAGGATGGTCATCTACCTGAGAGCCAGTGTGACTTCAGAAAAGGCCAAGCAAAAGTCAATATAGTGTTTGCTGCCTGACAACTCCAGGAGAAATGCCAGAAGAACAGAGGTCTGTATACAATGTTCATCAATATGACCAAAGCCTTTGATATTGCCAGTACACAAGGGCTTGTGGAAAATCGTGGCAAAAAAAGGGTTATCCAGAGAAGTTGATCAGTATTACATGCTAGTTTCATAAAGGCATGCTTGCACCATTTCCGGAAAATGGGTGATATTCTCATACTTTCCTAGTCGTCAATAGGGTAGAGCAGGACTGTGTGCTTGCTCTTGTGCTCTTTAGCATGATGTTTTCAGATGCTTTCAATGACAACGAAAATGGGATCAAGATCACCTACTACACTGACAGTAAATTATTTAACTTGAAAAAGCTACAAGCCAAGACTAAAGTGGAGGGAGAATTAGCGGTCAACTTTTTGTTTGCAGGTGACTGTGGACTTAATGGGGTCTCTGAGGCGGAGATGCAACAGAATATGGATGAATTCTCTGTTGCTTGTGCTAATTTGGGCCTGACAGTTAACACACAAAAAAAAGCAGGCTCTCCACCAATCAGCACCACACACAATCCATAAGTGGAACATGTGTTACACATATGTTACAGCAAATGGAGAAATTTTGAATGTTGTGGATAAATTGATTTGCCTTGGCAGTATACCTTCCAGGGATGTACACATAGATGATGAGGTTGATGCATACACTGCCAGAACTAGCTCAGTGTTTGGGAGGCTCCAAAGGAAAGTATAGGAGAAAAGGGTTATTATGGGGTGGCTAGGTGGTGCAGTGAGTAAAGCGCCGGCCCTGGAGTCAGGAGGACCTGAGTTCAGATCTGACCTCAGACACTTAACACAAAAAAACTAGCCATGTAACCTTGGGCAAGTTACTTAACCCCAATTTCTCTCCAAAAAGGCAAAAAAAAAAAAAAAGGTTATTAGGCTGCCTTCCAAACTGAAGGTCTACAGAACTGTTGTACTCACCTCATTATTGTATGCCTATGAAACCTGGATAGTGCACCAGCTCCATGCCAGGAAATTGAATCACTTCCAGTTGAATTGTCATAGGAAGATTCAGAAGATCATCTGGCAAAATAAAGTACCTGATGCTAAGGTCCTTTCTCAAGCTGAACTGCCAGACATTCAAACTCTACTGCAGAGAGCACAACTCCAGTGGGCTAACAACATTGTTTGAATGTCAAATAGATGTTTGCCTAAAGGACTATTCTTTTTTGCTTTCTTTCTTTAATTATTTATTCAGTATTTTATTTTCCCTAATTACATGTAAAAACAATTTTTAACTTTGGTTTTAAAATTTTTGAGTTCCAAATTCTCTCCTTTTCTCCATTCCTGCCCACCCTCCTCATTGAGAAGGCAAGCAATTTGATGTAGGTTATATACATGAAGTCATGAAAAACATTTCTACATTAGTCATGTTGTGAAAGAAAATACAAAGAAAGAAGATAAAAGAAAGAAAAATCAGAGAGAAAGAAAGAAAAATAAGAAAGTTAAAAAATAGTATGGTTTGATCTGCATTCAGACTCAATCAGTTTCTTCTCTAGGGATAGATAGCATTTTTCATTATAAGTCCTTCAGAATTGTCTTGGATCATTGTATTGGTGAAAATAGCTAAGTCATTCATAGTTGATCATCTTACAATATTGCTGTTACTGTGTACAATGTTCTCCTAGTTCTAGTCATTTCACTATGCATTAGTTCAAATAAGTTTTTCCAAGTTTGTTCTGAAACCATTCTGCTTAACATTTCTTATATCACAATAGTATTCCACGACAATCATAAATCACAACTTGTGCAGCCATTCCCCAATTGATGAGCATCCCCTCAATTTCCAATTTTTTGCCACAAGAAAAGAGCTGCTCTAAATATTTTGGTACATATAGGTCCTTTACCTTTGTTTTTAAATCTCTTTTAGAATACAGACCTAATAGTAGTAATGCTGGGTCAAAAGGTATACATGGCTTTTCAGTCCTTTGGGCATAGTTCCAAATTACAGAATGGTTGAATCAGTTCACAACTCCACTAACAGTGCATTAATGTCTCAATTTTCCAACATCCCCTTAACATTTGTCATTTTCCTTTTCTCTCCTATTAGTCAACCTAATAGTTGTGAGGTAGTACCTCAGAACTGTTTTAATTTGCATTTCTCCAATCAATAATGATTTAGGGCATTCTTTCATATGACTATAGATAGTTTTTATGGCTTCATCTGAAAAACTTACTGTTCACACCTTTTGATTATTTATCAGTTAGTTAATGACTTGTATTATTAGATATTTGACTCAGCTTTCCATATATTTGAGAAATGAGGCTTTTATTGGAGAAACTTGCTTTAAAATTGTTTTCACAGTAATGATTGCTAACTATATTTCTCTCCATCCTATTTCCTCCCTGTTTATTTATTCTTTCTCCTTTCACCCTGTCCCTCCTCAAAAGTGTTTTTCTTCTGACTATCACTTCCAATCCACCCTCTCTTCTATAAGCCCTCCCTCCCTTATTCTCTTCCCCTCTTACTTTCTTGTAGGGTAAAATAGATTTTTATGCCCAATTTAGCATATATGTTATTTATTCTTTGAGTCAATTCTGATAATAGTAAGGTTCAAGTGTTCCCCACCACATCCTCAGCTTCCCCTCCATTGTAAAAGCTTTTTTCCCCTTTATTTTATGTGAGAAAATTTACCCCATTCTACCTGTCTCTCTTTCTCCCAGTGCATTGGTCTTTCTCGCCCCTTAGTTTTTTAGATATCATCCCTTTATATTCAATTCACACCCATGCCCTCTGCCTATATATACTCCTTCTAATAATCAAAAAGTTATTATGAGTTACAAGTATAATCTTCCCATATAGGAATGTAAACAGTTTGCCCTTATTAAGTCCCTTATGATTTCCCTTTTCTGTTTAACTTTTTATGTTTCTCTTGAGTTTTATATCTGAAAGTCAAATTTTCTCTTCAGCTCTGGTCTTTTCATCAGGAATGCTTGAAATTCCCCTATTTCACTGAATATTCATTTTTCTCCCTGAAGTATTATACTCAGGTTTGCTGGGTAGGTGATTCTTGGTTGTTATCCTACCTCCTTTGCCTTCCAGAATTTCATATTCCATGCCCTCTGATCTTGAATGTAGAAGCTACTAAATCTCGTGTTATCTTGACCATGGCTCCACGATACTTGAATTGCTTCTTTCTGGGTGCTTGCAATATTTTTTCCTTGACTTAGGAGCTCTGAAATTTGACTATAATATTCCTGGGAGTTTTCATTTTGGGATCTCTTTTAGGAGGTGATCAGTGGATTCTTTTCATTTCTATTTTACCTTTTGGTTCTAGAATCTCAGGGCAGTTTTCCTTGATAATTTCTTGAAAGATGATGTCTAGCTTCTTTTTTTGATCATGGCTTTCAGGTCACCCAATAATTCTTAGATGTTCTCTCCTGTATATATCTAGGCCAGTTGTTTTTCCAATGAGATATTTCACATTTTCTTCTATTTTTCTACTTCTTTGGTGTTGTTTCTTGATTTCTCATAAAGTCATTAGCTTCTTAATTCTAATTTTTAAGGGATTTTTTTCTACAGTGAGCTTTTGTACCTCCTTTTCCATTTGGCCAATTCTGCTTTTCAAAGTATTCTTCTCCTCATTGGAATGTTGTACTTCTTTTACCAATTGACCTAGTATGTTTTTTAATTTATTATTTTCTTCAGTATTTTTTGTGCTTCCTTTACCAAGCTGTTGACTCATTTTTCATGATTTTCTTGCATCATTCTCTTTTCTCTTCTCAATTTTTCCTCTACTTCTCTTACCTGATTTTCAAAATTCTTTTTGAGCTCTTCCATGGCCTGAGACCAATTCATATTTTTCTTAAAGGCTTTGGATGTAGGAGTTTTGTCCTTGTTTTCTTCTTCTGAATATATGTTTTGATCTTCTTTGTCACCATAGTAACTTTCTATAGTCAAATTTTTTTCTGTTGATTGCTCATTTTTCCAGCTTATTTCTTGATTTTTAACTCTTTGCTAAAGGGTGGTTCTGCTTTGAGGGCACACTGTCCCAAAGCTTCATGAGTTTTGTGTATTTCTTTTCATAAATACTTCTAGGGACCGAATGACCTAAGGAGAGATGTGTTTGCTACTCTTCTGGGCTGTACGCTGGTCTTTGAGTAACTACAATCACTCTCTTATGCCCTGGGACCTTTCTGCCCAGCTCTGCTGTGGCTGCACCTTTGGTGTGCTAGTTCTCCTTTTTACACTGGGATCACCACCCAGGACTGCAACCTAGATCTGAGTGTGAGCAAAGCAACAGAATCCTGCCAGTAAAAGCACCCCAATCATCTCCTTCTGACTAGTTTTCCAGCTCCCTTACCATCTGTGGGCTGAGAGGCTTGGAAACAACTGCTGCCACTGCTAGGTCTGTAATTCCCAAGGCCTGTTCCTGGTTTGTTTGGGTCTAGTCTGAGTTGGTATGGTCTGCACTCTATTCTCACCCTGGTGTGACCAACCTTTCCTGCCAACTTTCTAAATTGCCTTTGGCTAGAAAATTATTCTACTCATCCTCTTGTGGGTTAACTGCTGCTCCAGAATTTAAGGCATTATTTAAAGGTGTTCTGAAAGATTTTGGGGAGGGCTCAGATAAGTCCCTGCCTTTTCTCGGTCATCTTGGCTCTGTCTCCCTAAAAGACTATTTTACAAAGAATTCACACAAGGCAAGGAATCACATGGAAGTCAGAAGGTGATATAAGGACATTCTCAAGGTCTCTCTGGACTTTGGCCTCTTTGGACTTCGTTGTAAAACATGGGAAACACTGGCACAGAACCTCCCAGCATGGCATGCCCACATCAAAGAAGGCATTGTACTCTATGAGCAAAGCAAAATTATAATAGATCAAAAGAAAGGTTGGACGTGCAAATTTAGACTCTTCATTCCAAATATTCATATGAACTCTTTGTGACTGACCTGTGGTAGAGTCTTCTGGGCTTGTATTGGTCTGATCAGCCACAGTAGGACACACTGTACCTTGAACCCAACATAGTAATGTCATTTTGGTGCTCTTCAAGAATGAAGGACAACAACCAACCAACCAAGCAGATTGTCTCAACTTGTTCCAACTCCAAACCTGAAGCTCTGGATCATCCTGAATTAGGTCTGGCACTCAACAGAATATTAGAAAGGCCAAATGGTTAAAGCACTGTTTATTGACTCTAACCTGTGATTATTAGCATTCTCTGATCCCTTTTCTGACACTGTATGACTGTCAGTTTGGAAGGGGAAGGGTGCTTCACAGGACTGAAAGATATCTTGTATTTGTAGATACTTCAAGGATTTCATGGCTAAACTATTTTTCACTGGGCAATTACCCTTCTGGTGATGATCTTCTTTATGCTTACCTAGTCTTGTCACTGACTGGTGAGAGAAATGATTATTAATAACCAATGATTTGGGGATATCCAGAGTTCCCCCCTTTTCAAAAATTCTCATTTTAAAGCTCAGTCTCTGAAGGTTTAATTAACTTTCTGCTAAATTGTGGTTAGACCCCAGCCAACCTTACAAGGAATTTACTCTAAGGTGGAAAAGCCCATTGTGCTCTACTGAGGTTTGGGTAGATAAATTATTTGATTAGGCTGCCCAAGCCTGGGAGTAATTCAGAAGTAAATTATATAATCAAAGTTACACCCCAAGCCTCATTGTAATATTCATTCTCTCATTAATTGATAACCAATGAGTATCAGTTGCCACCCTATGGAAGATCCTCTTATCCAAGGGCATATAAGCTGGAAGCCCACTGCTATGATGATCTTTGGCATTCAAGAGTACCACTGACTTTTTTTATTAATAAAATTCTAGGAGGCAGCTAGTTGGCATGATGAATAGAACACCAGCCCTGGAGTCAGGAGGATCTGAGTTCAAATCCAGCCTCAGACACTTGACACTTACTAGCTGTGTGGCCTTAGGCAAGTCACTTAACTCCAATAGCCTTGCCTTTCTCCCTCAAAAAAAAAGAAAAGAAAGAAAGAAAAATTCTAGCATTATTAATAAAATGACTAATTAACCAGAGATTATGTCTAACTTTTTGAACATCACACTAGCAAACATGATATATTTCCAGAACCATACTGAATGCTTCTCCAGCTTATGCATCCCAGCATCTTCTTTAAGAATGAAGGGTTGGGGCAGAGTCAAGATGGCGGAGTAGAAGCAGGAACTCCCCTCTGCTCTGGCTTCCACCTCCCCCAATCCATGTAAAAAGGGGACTCTAAAAAAACTTTGGAGCTGCAGAACCCACAAAATGACACAGAGAAGCTAACCTCCCACTAAGGACAGCATGGCAGGCCAGCAGGAATTGGTCAGCGCTGCTCTCTGGGAGCTGAGCCCAGCCGAACACCAGGCCTGACAAGCTGCAGGCCAGAGGGACTCCAGATCAGCAGCAGCTGTGGCCGTTTCTAGATTTATCAAAACATAGATGCAAAGGACAAAGTGAGAGGTCAGTGCAGTCTGGACTTTGGGACCCTGTAAGTTGGAGTGCATTGGCTTTTGCTCCTGGGGCGAGAAGCCACTGAGATGCCAGCACAGCCAGCCAGCACCACATGGCAGCTTCAGCTCCTGGCCTGCAGAGTGTATGGGAACCAAGCACCAGTCTGAGGGGTAATCACTCTTGCTTTCACCTGCTTGGATCTGGATTGCAGTCTAGGGTGGAGGTCCTAGGGTGTGTGTCCAGCTTGCCAGAGCATGTGGAGGCCTCAGAGAGGGCATCCATCTAATACCTCCAGCAGCTGAGAAAACCCCAGCGTTTGGGATGAAAGGTCCCCTGTCTGGTGGCAGAGTCCTACTGTGGCAAAAAGCCCAAAAGTCAAGTGACTGAGGGGCGACATGACCAGGCAAAGGAAACAAAGCAGACAGAAGATTCCAACATTAGACTCCTATTTTGGGAACAAAAAGTAGCAAAGCATGGAACAGGAGGAAGACAGTGAAGTCAGAACTCCTGCACCAAAAGCTTCAAAGGAAAATACGAGCTGGTTACAGGCCATAGAGGACCTTAAGAAGCAGATAAGAGAAGTGGAGGAAAAATTGGGAAGAGAAATGAGAACAATGCAAGAAAATTATGAAATGAGAGTCAACAGCCTGACTGAGGAAAATAATACCTTAAAAAATAGACTAACTCAAATGGCAAAAGAGGCTCAAAAAGGCAATGAGGAGAAGAATGCCTTAAAAAGCCAAATTTGCCAGATGGAAAAAGAATCTCAAAAACTCAATGAGGAGAATCATTGCTTCAGAATTAAATTAGAGCAAATGGAGGTTAATGACTTTATGAGAAATCAAGATGCTGTTAAACAGATCCAAACAAGTGAAAGAATAGAAGGTAATGTGAAATATCTCATGGGAAAAATCACTGACCTGGAAAATAGATCCAGGAGAGAGAATTTAAAAATTATTGGACTACCTGAAAGCCATGATCAAAGTAAGAACCTAGAAATCATCCTCCAGGAAGCTCTCAAAGAAAACTGCCCTAATGTTTTAGAACCAGAGGGCAAAATAGAGGTTGAAAGAATCCACCCATCACCTCCTGAAAAAGATCCCAAAAAGAAAACTCCTAGGAATATTATAGCTAGGTTCTGGAATTCCCAGATTAAGAAGAGAATATTGCAAGCAGCCAGGAAGAAACAATTTGAATATTGTGGAAACACAATCAGGATAACTCAGGATCTAGAAGCTTCTATACTGAGGGATTGAAGGGCTTAGAATATGATATTCTGGAGGTCAAAGCAGCTGGGCTTAAAACCAAGAGTCACCTACCCAGCAAAACTGAATATCATGTTTCAGGGGGAAATATGGTCATTCGGTGGAATAGAGGACTTTCAAGCATTCTTGCTGAAAACACCAGAGTTGAATAGAAAATTTGACATTCAGATACAAGAAGCAAGAGAAGCATCACAAGGTAAACAGGGAAAAGAAATCATAAGGAACTTATCAAAGTTGAAGTATTAATATTCCTACATGGAAAAACAATAATTGTAACTTATGAAACTTTTCTTAGTAGTTGAAGGGAATAGAAATATATATGTCTAAATATGAGGGTATATGGGCATATGAGGGTATATGTAAATGTGTGTATATATGTTTACAGGTATATATAGATAGAGGGCACAAGACCAATTTAACAGGAAGGGATGATACCTAAAAGGTGAAATTAAGAGGTGAGAGAGGAATATAATAAGAGGAGATGGGGAGAGACAGAATGGGGTTAAACTATCTCATATAGAAGAGGCAAGGGAAAATGGTTGCAATGGAGGGGAAGAATTGGAGGGCAGGGGGGAGTGGGTCAACCTTGTTCCCATTGAGTTTGGCTTGAGGATGGAGTGGGGGGAGGGGAATAGGAGGGGGGATGATGGAGGGAGGGCAGGCTGGGGGGGAGGGAAGTTGGAAGCACCCACTTTTGGAAAGGGATGGGATCAAAGCAGAGAGTGGAGCGGGTGGGGGTGGTATAGGAGGGAGGGAAGTGTAGTCAGTCTTTTACAATGTATCTACTATGTTATTGTTTTGCATTAGCCACACATGTACTGCCTTTACTGAACTGCTTGTCTTCCCAGTGGGGGTGGGTGTCAAGGGAGGAGGGGAATAAATCTGGAATTCAAAATTTTAAAATCAAATATTCATATATATGTATATATACACATATATGTGTGTGTATATATATATATACATATACTTTTATTAATACTATTTTGCATGTAATTGGGAGGTGGGATGTGCCGGCAATGGGGCATAGAGATCCACTGGAAAGGTCGAAAAGGGTATGGGAGAAAATTTGAGAGAGAGCAGATTGGAGGAGGGGATATTCTATGGGACTGCTATTTTGGGGGGTGGGTGGGGGAAGGATGGGGAGAGAATTTATAACTCAAAGTCTGGCGGAAATGAATTATGTAAATCAGAAGTTAATAAAGCATTTAAAAAAAGAAAGTGTTCACAATAGTAGGTATGGAACTACTGTATAAATGCTAAATGTTTAGCTTCTCTTGTTTCTAAAAAAAAAAAAAGAATGAAGGGTGTGGGGCAGCTAGATGGCACAGTGAGTAGAGCACTGGCCCTGGAGTCAAGAGGACCTGAGTTCAAATGAGGCCTCAGACAACACAAAAACTAGCTGTGTGACCTTGGGCAAGTCACTTAACCCCAAATGCCCTCCAAAAAGCAAAAAAAAAAAAAAAAAGAATGAAGGGTCATGTCTTGTCTTTAATGAGGCATTATACAGGAAGCAATAGGGATAGGATTTTAGGGAGGAAACTTTTCAATGTTTTTTCCAAAACCTGTCATTGTATTTCCCTGAACTGAGAACAATATTGCAGGTGAGGTCTGTCTAGGGTAGAGTACTTTAGGACATCATTACTCATGTTTGAGATACTGAAGTCCAAGATTGATTGATAGACAATGAAATGTTTCTTCTCTCCACAGTTGAGAAAAGATTTTTATATTTTCTTTCCATTTTTAAAATTATTTTTAAAAACAGTTTATTGTGGCCAAAAAATTCTTTCTAGGGACAAAGGGTTTGAGCTAGAAGGAACCTTGGAGGCCACCTAGTCCAATCATTCCCTTTCTTCTACAGATAAGGAAACTAAAGCCCAAAGAGATGAATTGACTGGCCCTATATCATACAGGAAGTAAGCAAAAAGATAGGATTTAAACCCTGGTCTTCAGATTCCAAATTGTGTGGATTCTGAACTATTTTCACTTCAAACTAATTTTTTCTCTATACCATGCTTCCTCTCATCCAGTTAGTTAGAGTCTTCAACTGTTCCTGCCTTAATTGGGCTTAATCAAGACCCAGATGGTTGTCCCCAATTATATATATATGAAATACACACATATACACACAATATACATACATATATACACACTCATATACATAAATACATATATATATTATTATTATAGTTTATAAAAGTAAATATTATAAAATTAAATCTTTTTAGGGCAGAGTCAAGATGATGGAGAAAAGGCAAGAACTTGCCTGAGCCCTCCCAAATTCCCCTCCTAACAATTTTAATTAGAATTGAGCAAGTGAAACCTAGTGACTTTATGAGAAATCAAGAAACAATAAAACAAAACCAGAAGAATGAAGAAATAGAAGGAAATGTGAAATATCTCATTGAAAAAACAACCGGTCTACAAAATAGATCCAATAGAGAACATTTAAGAATTATTGGATGACCTGAAAGCCATGATCAAAAAAAGAACATAAACATCATCTTTCAAGAAATGATTAAAAAAAAGTGTCCTAAGGTTCTAGAACCAAAGGGTAAAATAGAAATTGAAAGAATCCACTGATCACCTACTAAAAGAGATCCCAGGATGAAAACTCTTAGTTCCCAGGTCAAGAAGAAAATATTGCAAGCACCCAGAAAATAAAAATAATTCAAATATCATGGAGCCAGAGTCAGGATAACACAAAATTTAGCAGCTTCTATATTAAAAAATAGAGGGCATGAAATATGATATTCTGGAGGGAAAAGGAGGTAGAATAACAACCAAGAATATCCTACCCAGCAAACTGGAGTATAGTCCTTCAGGGAGAAAAATGGCTATTCACTGAAGTAGAGGGCATTCAAGCATTCCTGATGAAAAGACCAGAGCTGAATAGGAAATTTGACTTTCAAATAAAAGACTCAAAGAAGCATAAAAAGGTAAACAGGAAAGAGAAATTATAAGGGATTCAATAAGGTTAAACTGTTCACATTCCTATATGGGAAAATGGAACTTGTAACTCATAATAACTTTCTCACTATTAGGGCAGTTAGAAGAAGTATATATAGACAGAGGGCATGTACGCAATTTGAATATTATGGGATAATTATCTAAAAAATAAAATCAAGGGATGAGAAAGAGAAATGTACTGGGAGAAGGGGAAAACAAGATGTAGAATGGAGTAAATTATATCATATAAAAGAGGCACAAAAGTTTTTACACTGGAGGGGGAGCTGGGGGAGGCGATGGGGAGTGTTTGAACATTATTTTTTGCAGAATTGGCTCACAGAGGTATAACATATACACCTAGTTGCTTATAGAAAACTATCTTGCCCTACAAGAAAGTAGGAGAGGAAGGGGATAAGAGAAGTGGGAGGGGGCTGGTAGAAAAGAAGATGGGTTGGGGAAGGCAGTAGTCAGAAGAAAAACACTTTTGAGAATGAGAATGGACAAGGGGAAGGAAAGAGAAAGGAGGATAAATGGGGGTGGAGTGGGAATAAGAAGGAGAGAAATAGACTTAGTAATCATAACTATGAAAAAAATTATAGCAACTTTCTCTGATAAAGGCCTCATTTCTTAAACATATAGAGAACTAAGTTAAATTTATAAAAAATAAGAACCATTCCCAACTGATGTTAAAGGATATGAATAGGCAGTTTTCAGATGAAGAAATCAAAGCTATTTATAGGCATATGAAAAAATGTTCTAAATCACTATTGATTTAAAAAATACAAATTAAAACAGTTCTGAGGCACCATCCCATACCTATCAGATTGTCTAATATGACAGAAAAGGAAAATGGCAAATATTGGAGGGGATGTGGGAAATTGAGACACTAATGCACTGTTGGTGGAATTGTTAATTGATCCAACCATTATGTAGGGCAATTTGGAACTATGCCCAAAGAGCTATAAAACCATGCATACTTTTTGATCCAGAAATATCACTATTCAGTCTGTATTCCAAAGAGATAAAAAAACAGAAAGGAAAATGACCTATGTGTACAAAAATATTTATAACAACTCTTAATGATGGCAAAAAATTGTCAGTTGAAGGGATGGATGCCCATCAATAAGGGAATGACTGAACAAGTTTTGGTATATAAATGTGATGGAATACTACTGTGCTATAAGAAATGACAAGCAAGATGATCTCAGAAAAACCTGGAAAGAATTACTTGAACTGATGCAAAATGAAATGAACAGGATCAGGAGAAAATTGTATACAGTAACAGCAAGGTTGTACAACAATCAACTGTGAATGACTTAGTTATTCTCAACTATGAAGTGATCCAGGACATTCGAAGGACTTATGATGAAAAATGCTATCCATCCCCAGAGAAAAAACTGACTGAGTCTGAATGCAGATCAAAGCATATAGTTTTTAAATTCTTTATTTTTCTTCTTTTGGGGGGTCTGTTTTCTTTCACAACATGACTAATATGGAAATATATTTTGTATAACTTTATATGTATAACCTATATATCAATTCTCTTACCTTCTTGATGAAGGAGGAAAAAGGGGATAGAGGAAGAGAATTTGAAACTCAAAGTTTTTTAAATGAAAGTTAAAAATTGTTTTTACATGTAATTGGGAGAAAGTAAAATACTAAATAAATAATAAAAATAAAATTATTTCATAAAATATATAAATAAAATGCATTACATATGCATTATATATGCATATATCATATGGTAAAATCTATTACACATAATGTGTGTATATAATAAAATCTTTTACAATTCAAATGAGAACAGTTGAACAATACATGCCAGAGAAAAATAGATCAATTAATGCTTCCTGTTTTCTAGAATACGACAGGCAATTAGATGGACAGTTCATTAGGGAACTCTGCTTCCTGACTTCTTTAAGTCCCAACTAAAATCTCATTTCCACAGGAAGCCTTTCTCAGACCCTCTTAATTCTAGTGCCTTCCCTCTCAATTAGTTCCTGTTTATCCTGTATGTAGCTTGTCTGTATATATTTGTTTGCTTGTTGTCTCCCCTAGTGATTGTGAGTTCCTTGAGGTCAAGGGCTGTCTTTTATCTCTTTTTGTATCCCCAGCACTAAGCACAGTGCCTGGCACATAGTAAGGTACTTAATATATGTTTATTTTTATATTTTTTTTCCTTTTTGGAGAGGGGAAGGCAGGGGAATTGGGGTTAAGTGACTTGCCCAAGGTCACATGGCTAGTTTTGTGTTATATGTCTGAGGTTGGATTTGAACTCAGGTCCTCCTGACTCCAGGGCCAGTGCTCTACCACTGTGTCACCTAGCCACCCCTTAATATACATTTATTGATGGACTGGTACCACCTATCTATCTATCTATCTATATATATATATATGTATGTATGTGTATATATATAATGTATGCATGTAACATACATAATTATATAACTATATGTAATATAGCTATATATTATATACACATACACATATGTACCACATAGAATTATATTGATACATGTGAATATATTATACAATGTGTACATGCATATGTGTTGTGTATACATGTGTATAATGTAATATGTATTACATGTCAGTATAATTATGTGCATTACATATATTTGTATGGCAAAAATATTAAGCAAATAAAACACAAATATATGCAAATTTGTTCTATATGAGGTAGTTTGGGAGGGTGGGCACTGGCAATTAGGGGGAATCAGGAAAGGCTTCATGCAGAAAATAATACTTAAGCTACATCTTAAAGAGAATCAGTCAAAAGACATTCATTATGTGCTCCCTATGTTCTAGGCAGTGTTCTAAGTGCTAGGGATACAAAGAGAGGTAAAAAAAAGACAGTTCCTGCCCTTAAGGAGCTCATAATCTAATTGGGGGGGGGGAGACAGCATGCAAACAAATATGTACAAACTACATACAGTATATAATGGAAAAAGGTCTCCCTTGAGACCTTTGGATCTTTCCCGCACCCCCATTTATAAAAGTGTTTTCCAAGACTTGATAAGCATCTCAGCATTCACCTCTCCTAAAAAATCCAGACTGGTCTAATATCCTCAGTGTCTCACAAACAATTGCCCTTGGGCAGTGGATTCTATCTAACGGTGCATACGTGTTTCTAGCTAATATCCTCTTGTTCTTTAAAGAGCAAGCCCAATACAAATGAACTACTATTTCTACTCCTCTGCTACTTGGCAGCACAACACAATGAAAACTTCACAACTCACCAATCACTGAATTCAGAAAGCAACAGGGGAAAAGAGGGCATAGTGTATTATACTGGTATTACCAGGATTACCCATAACGCAGTATTTGTTCATTAGGCTAATTAAAAAAACAATGTTCTACTATTTCACTGACACATGGGAGGGGACTGAATCAACCCTAAGTAAATAATCCTACCTTTGGATAATAGAAATGGTCTATGACAGGTGGGTCAACCCCAAACTGTTAGAAGAAGAAAACACAGGCTAGTCTTTAGAATTCAATGATTTTGAAAAATCAGGGCAAGACAAAGACACAAGGTGGGAAGGCAAATAGATAGGCAGATGCTTTAATGAGCCACTTTTATAAATGGACCAGGAGAATCAGGCAATACTGCTGGCATTGAATATAATCATGGGCTGCAAGTCAGTGTACTTCTTGGCAACAGGCTGGGTGATGGCTGAGCCCTTCATCTGATCTTTATTGTTTACTATGACCCCTGAGAGGTAAAGGTAAAGATAGAGTGCATTCCAGACAAAGGACATGAAAGAGTTCAATGTTGAATCAATTAACAACTCAACCAATAATATATTAGTGTAATGCACCCTAACTATCCTCTCCCACTGCCTGAAAGGTTAAGTTAGATTTCACTCCCCTCACCTGAACTCCCCAGTACCCTTAAGGAATTTGGGGGAAAGGGTGCTCCATACTCTCTGCCATTGACTCCAGTACCTACTTAAGATATTCCCCAAATTGTAGGGTAGGTCCTCTAAACCCCAGTTAGATTAGCTTTTATGCAGAAATATGTTCTTTCAAAATTATAACCACAAATATGCCACATAGGAGGCATAATTTTTCCCGCTTGTCCCTCCCCTACCTCAGTTTCTGGGGAGGAGAAGAGGATTAGATTCAGTTTAGCTCAGATCTCAAAGAGCAAAGTTCCAGTTTCTTTCTTTTTTTCCTGGAGGTAATTGGGGTTAAGTAACTTGTCCAGCATCACACAGATAATGTCTGAGGTCATATTTGAACTCAGGTCCTCCTGACTCCAGGGACTGTACTCTATCCACTACACTACCTAACTGCCCCAAAGTTCCAGCTTCAAATCCAAAAGCCTCCTCTGACTTTTCAGGGCTTCCATGCCCTGTACTGTACCACTCTGCCTGCAATCCTGACTCCAAGGTAAGCAATTTGGTTAAGATCCCAAGTGTATCTCCTCTGGTACCTCTGGTGGTTTGTGTGGAGTACAAACAACACAAAATAGAAACAAACACTCCCAGACCCATTCAGAACCAAGGAAAAAGAGAAGGAGCAGAGGAAGAACAGTCCTTCCCCTCCCACTAGTTTAGTTCATGGCATACATGCTGTGGGTAAACTGGGATCTTCTCCTTCTAGATGCAGAAAATAAGAGAACTTCATAAATACAGCCAATGGATTGGTCTCACCACTTTTAAAGATACAAGCAACTAATCAATAGAACAGAAAAGACTTGGTAACTGGCTGTATATGGGACTGAGGAAGAGTGAGGAGCTGAGGATACCTGCAAGTGAATTTAGGAAACTGGAAGAATGATAGTTTCTTCAACAGAAATATAAAAGTCTGAAGGAGGGGCACAAAAATAACAATAGCAGCAGCAACAATAACAATAATTATAATAACCTTGGAAAAACAGGATGAAGTATATGACATTCCCATCATCCTGGCTACTACTGGACCTGTTCCTGAAAGGTTTTCAGTGAGCCTACAAAAGATAAATTTATGTCCCAACACTTTTAAAATTAAATTTCATTTTATGTTCAATTCTGAATTCTCTCCTTTCTCCTCTTCCCCTACCCATTGAGAAAGTAAGAAAAACAAAACCCATTTTGAATATGTAGAGTCAAAACTAACTCCTGCATTAATTATGTAAAAAACAATATGCTTTGATCTTTATTGTAAGTCTGTCACCTCTATCTGGAAGTAAATAGCATATATCCATCATGAGTACTCTGGAGCTGTGGTTGGTTCTATTGTGTTGATCAGAGTTCCTAAGTTTTTCAAAGCTGTATGTCTTTATAATATTGTTATTGTATAAATTATTTTCTTGGTTCTGCTCACTTCACTTTGCAGCAGTTTGCATAGGTCTTCCCAGGTTTTTTCTAAAATCATCCTCTTTTATTATTTCTCATAGCACAATAGCATTCTAATGCATACATACACTATATCTTGTTCAGCCATTCCCCAATTGATGGGAATACTCTCAGTTTCCAATTCTTTACCATTATGAATACAGCTGTTATAAATATTCTTATTTTAGCAAATAGTGGTCACTTTCTTTTTAAAAAAAAAATCTCTTTGTACACCTAGTAGTGATATTGCTAGGTCAAAGGCTTAATAATTTTTCAGTTCAGTTTAATAGGGTTTTGGGTATAGTTCCAAATTGCTTTCCAGAATGGTTGGACTGGTCTACCACTCTATCAACTGTGCATTAATGTACCTGTTTTCCACTGCCTCTTCATCATTTGTCATTTTCCTTTTTTGTCACCCTTGTCAATCACAACTGGTGAGTGTGAAGCAGTATCTCAGAATTCTTTTAATTTTCATTACACTGGGGCTTGAAGTTGAAGTGGATAGAGCACCAACCCTGGAGTCAGGAGGATCTGAGTTCAAATTTGACCTCAGACACTTACTAGCAGTGTGATCCTGGATAAGCCACTAAACTCCAATTGCCTCCAAAAAAATGTTTGCATGATTCTGATTATTAGTGATTTAGAGCAATTTTTTCTTCCATATTCTGCACAGATTTCCTCCTCTGAGAACTGTCTGTTCATATCCTTGAACCATTTATCAACTGCAACTCAATATTTTAATTTTAAAAAGAAGGAATTTTACCCATCTAATGTCATATTTCAAGGAACAATAAACATAAAAGAATAGCAGATTAGCTACCTGTCTTAGAACCATATTCATCCAAACTCCATTATAGAAACACAGAAGGAGATAACAATAATAGTGATTGGTTTATATAGCGCTTTAAGCTTACAAAGTATTTTACACACACACATATGTGTGTGTGTGTTATTGGAGCCCAACAATAATCCTTTGAGAGAGGTTCTGCAAATTTTATTATATTCCTTTTACAGATGAGAAAATTGATGCTCAAAGAGATTGTGATTTACTCATGGTCATACAGCTAGTAAATGTCAGAGATAAGATTTAAAACCAAGTCTTTCCAATTTCAAGTCTGGTACTTTAACCACTTTTGAGATATTGAATTCTATACCTATATACCACCTCCTCTTTACCTAGTGGAAGGAGGCATTCAGTCACCGGTTCTCTGCAGTAAGAACCTGCAATTGCATTAGTCAGTTCTGATATCTTTCAGTGTTGCTTGTCTTTAGATTATTGTGGTGATTGTGAGAATTGTTTTCTTGGTTCTGCTTACTTCAATTTGAAACAGCTCATTCAGATATTTCCAATTCTCTCTGAATCTTTCCTCTAACAGTAAGAGCTATTGCTGAGCCTGAGAGGCTGAGTCACTTACTCTTCTACTTTTTCCACTCAAATGCCTTTCACTGTGGATCCCTGTGTCCTATCCAGACTGGGTTTAGTCATGGGAAAACTGGGTCTATAATTAGAGGGATTTAGACTCCCTTTTCTCACACTCTTTGGTTCATTATGCCTTGGTGCCTTAGGAAAATTAACTTAAAGCTTTGATGTTGGCTTCTATCTAAGGTGGCCACAAAAAAAAATGCTGAAAGGTACTCAATGTGCAACATGAATCAGGTATGGCACAGTTATTTATTTCCCCCATATAAAAGCAGTACTTAACACAAAACACTTAGAAGCATGTATTTTTAGAATAGCCTAAAAAAATATTTGGTAGTTTTATTTATGTCCACTGTTACTCTTCCTCATGAGGTGGAGGATTAAACCTCATTAGAACATAAAGCAGTTCGTGGGATTGCTGAATAGGCCTTTTTACATTTCAACTCAGTTCTTTGAACATAGACTGTTCTATGAATGGCCAGAGCTTACCTTCCTTGTCATATCAGTAATCAGCTTCTCTGACACAGAACCTTTCCTTGCTGCCAGTCTACTCCACGGTATATCAATCCCTCCTAATACTTGAATATTAAGAAGAACTGATATCCTGTGGAGTTGACTAGCAGCAACTATATGTAGATAGTCAGTCATGGGTGCAAAAATTTCATATTATTCAATTACCTTGCCACATGTTTATAACATCATTCTTTTTTTATTATTGTCATTTTCCTTCCAAGTGTTGCATCCCCTTCTAGCCCTAACCTTGGCTACTTGGCTATACATAGTAAGCCCTATCCATCTTCTCCATAGGCACTCTCTCTCTCTCTCTCTCTCTCTCTCTCTCTCTCTCTCTCTCTCTCTCTCTCTCTCTCTCTCTCTCTCTCTCTCTCTCTCTCTCTCTCTCTCTCTCTCTCTCTCTCTCTGTCTCTCTCCCCTTCTCTCTAACATAGGAACAATAATTCTTGCACTATGTATAGCACAGGATAGTTGTAAGAAAAGAACTATAGATAGTACTACACAAATATGACCTATTAGAACTATTCACTCCACAAATACTTGTTTTGTGCTTACAATAGTCAAAGGTGGGAAACGTCAGCACCATAATCAGCAATAGTGGTGACATTAAGGAGCTGTTCCTGGTTAAGCAGCATTGTACCACCATAGCAATGGTAGGCAGGGATTACTGAGGATATTGTATGAAGGGATTTTACTAGAACCAATAGGTTTACTCAAACTAGACAACTTTTGTGCCTTTTGTCAGTTTGGAGCCCAAAGCAAGATTCAGAACCCAGTGAGCTTCTAGGGCAAGGACTCTTAGCCGTTTTTGTGTATAACATAGACTACTTGGGCAGTCTGGTGAAGCCTAAAGACCCCTTCTCAGAATAATGTTTTTAAATGTATAAAGTAAAACACATTAAATTATAGCAGAAACTTATTATATTGAGATATGATTATTAAAAGACACTAAAAAGAGAATCAAAACCGTGGGCCCCAAGTAAAAAAAAAAACTGTGCTAGATCAAGGGAAGTATACATTGTCTACTACTCTCACGATGAGACGTTTTCTTGGTGTGAGTATGTTTTCGTATCTTTTTTTTGAAAAGAAGGTGGGGGAGGAGTATGTGCATCTACATGTATCCATTCATTGGACAGCTGGTTTCTTGTGGTAGCACCTAGTACTACTGCCTCCAAGTGTTAAGGATCATTTTCTCATAAAGGGTTATCTGTGATGGGAAGTTCTTTCAGTCAACCTCAGTTGCAGTTCTGATGTGGCATTTATTCTGAGAATATTCTCCATCACCCTAAAGGCATGTTTGCAAACCTAGACATAAAACTAAGGAAGACAGAGATGTAATGGAGACAATTAGGGGAGTCACTTATCACCTGGAGTTTGACAATAAAAGCAATTAAATTACAAATCATATGCCTTTTTGGAGACAAATGAGGGGCCCTTACCCATAGATTGACAGCATGCTCACTAGCCTTGTATTGATTGGGCTTCAGAGATGGTATCTGCTGATAGGGGGACTCCAAATGATCAGTGATTCCCTTGATTACAACCCTTACACAAAAAGATATGGCTCAGATTCCATTGATCCTCCAGTGACCATCTTTTTTGTGATAATAGTTTCCAGTCTTAGCTAGTCTGGTCTTCAGTAAGCCATTTGTCACCAGGTCCATAAGTATTTCCAGTTTGGTAGAACCTACCAGAACTTGAGTTCTGCTGTCTTAACATTTGAAAACCCAGATTACATCTATACCTTGATGAAGAAGCCCTATTAGAACATTTGTGAAGAAGACATGTGACATACCAAAATAAATTTAATGCAAAGTAAAAATAGGATAAAGCACAATAGATAACAAAGAAACTGCTAGGAGAGGTCACAGGAAAGATAGAGCTCTTCTACTCAGATGTGGGGTGCTGAAGGGAATGGAGACTTCATAGAGGAGGTGACATTTGAGCTGGTAATTTGGGGGTAGAATTTTTTTAAATTAAAATTATAAACTTAAAAAACAAACTGAGAGACAGATATCAGGGGACCCCCTCATAATTTGGATGTGTCACTCAAATCAACTATAGGGCATGGATCTTTGCTGAAAGAGGACTTGATGGCTAGGTGGCATAGTGAATAGTGCACTGGTCCTGGAGTCAGGAGGACCTGAGTTCAAATCTGACCTCAGAAACTAACATTTACTAGCTGTGTGACCTTGGGCAAGTCACTTAACCCCAATTGCCCTGCTTCCCCCTCCAAAAAAAAAAAAAAGAAAGAGGACCTGAGGGGGCAGCTAGGTGGTACAGTGAATAGAGCACCAGCCATGAAGTAAGGAGGACCTGAGTTCAAATCTGGCCTCAGGAACTTGACACTAAACTAGTTGTGTGACCTTGGACAAATCACTTAACTCCAATTGCCTTGCCTTCTCCCCTCCAAAAACAAATGGTAAAAAAAAAGAAAGTGGACCTTTGCTAGGAGGGTACAGGGGATTCTTCTGATCAGTTCCCAGTGACTAGAGATACTTCAAATATGTTTATTTGATCTAAGATCAAAAGGCTGGTCAGAGGAACCATTCTTTCTCTGATCTATCTATAAGTGAGCTATTAAATAGCACACTACTTTTATTCTTTTCTTCTTGTACAATTTCTCCTCCTTGGATTTCTACAATGGAGTGCATCAAGTTGAAGGTTGGAGGTGGGAAAAGAGAATTCTCCACCTCCCCCCATTCTACCAACTGGAACAGAAAATGACAGTTTGCAGGGAGAGGGGTACACATGGAATAGTTTATGCTTGCCCAGATGAGCCTGAGACTGGCATTCCTGTACCTCTAGTTTCTTATTTCCTTCTTCTTCCTTTCTATTTCCTTTTCTGAGCACATGTTAAATGTTAGTGATCCTGAGAATGGACATGTCTAACCTGGTGAGAAATCCTGAGTTCAAGATTTTCTGTCTTAGAGAGTTCCTGAATCAGGTACTAGCCAAGCAGTGGGTTTTCTTAAAAGCATACTTTTCAGACTAGAAGAAAGATTCCAACAGCAGGGTTCTGGAACTAGGTAATGCCATGCCATGCCGTGAGGATCCAGATTAACTGAACCTTGCCAACTCTCCATGATATTGCTGTGAATTTCTCAGCTGGTATATGGGAAATACAAGTCTAGCAATCTGTAAAGCCAAGCATGAGCAGCTTTCCAGAGGACTGCTGCTGTGAAGAGCTTTAAGGTTCTGATCACACGGTATAGTGAACTCTCTATTTATTCAGCAGTAAACTAAAACAGTCACCAAAGTATAGCATTCACAATGTTATAACAACTTATCACTAAAATGTCCACATAGTTTTCCCAAAGTGGCCACATAGTTTTAAACAAAAGATATTATTCAGTAAATCCTTAACTCAATCATCTTTAAGGAGCAAGCCTCCTTAAGGGACACAAAGTACAAAGGTCAAAGTTCTCTACCCCTGGGTCAAGTTGTTTGAATCTCTCAGTCAAAAAGTCTTCTTCTTAATTGGAGATTAGTTTCCAATCATCCTTTACTCAATTATTCTTAGGAGGTACAAGGTACAGAATACAAAGTTCTCCCACCCCTAGGCCACAGTAAATCATAATCTTCTCAGTCAGCATTAAGTACCCAAGGAGAGGTCTTTTCATCTTGACTGGAAGATGGCTCCCAAATTCCATGGTTCCTCTTCCATGGGTGCAGCAACTGCCTGAATCTACCCAATTGTCACCTAGATTCATAGGTAGGCAGCTCTCAGTTCCTTGACCATCACCTTGCCCAGTTCCCATTCTATATTGAAGTTTACAGTGTCCAATCCATCACAAGTTCTTCACAGTTTCTGTTTCTGGGAAGAAAAAGCTTAACAAAGCCAAAACAACATTCATGCACATTGCCAGCACCATCAATTCACTATCTGCCTGTGAAATCAACACACACCCACCAACAAGTTCTAAGAACTCAACACAAATCAATAGTAGGTCCCAGGACCTCTGAAACCCTCCTCCAGGACTTCTGTAAACAGACAACCAGAATATCCTCTTTCAGGGCTTCCAGTAAAGTCCCAGGGCTTCTATACAAAGTATCACAAACAAAAATCAATACAGACAGAACAGACAAACAGAGTGTCAGCCTCCACAGCCGTTCCCTTTCTCAGTTCTGCTCTCTCCCATCTTGGGCT
Organism: Petaurus breviceps papuanus; assembly: GCF_028583685.1. Lineage (NCBI taxonomy): Eukaryota > Metazoa > Chordata > Mammalia > Diprotodontia > Petauridae > Petaurus > Petaurus breviceps. The sequence continues at coordinate 1,190,088 of NW_027187314.1, read as the reverse complement.
TCTCCATATATATATATATATATAGTCATTAGCTCCTCCCTGTTCCTGTTGCACTAGCAAGTACCTCCAACTGTGGGTTTTACAAGTTGTGTTTGTTAGTTTTGGGGGGGGTTGTTTTTTGGAGGGGGGAAGGCAAGGTAATTGGAGTTAAGTGACTCGCCCAAGGTCACATGGCTAGTAAGTATTAAGTGTCTGAGGCTGGCTTTGAACTCAGGTCTTCCTGACTTCAGGGCTGGTGCTCTATTCACTGAGCCACCTAGCCATCCCATAGAAGTTCTATTTCTTAACAGACTTGATACAATCAGGGCAAAACTCAAAAGAAACTTGAACTGAAACAAAGTGCTAATTGAATAGCTGAACCAAGGTACTAAGTACTTCTTTGCTTGCCATTACACAGTCCCACAAATATTCTTTATCCTGTGGGGAAGAAGACTGAGACTGAGTTATTTTAGTGTTTTATGTCTTCTGTCTTTTTTCACAAGTGCCTCCAAGTCCTTTGCATCTTGTAAATTTTCTGTGATGGATGGAATAAAAAAGCTGTCTCATACCTGACACCCACATTGTACAATGAGTGCCTCTGTGGGATATTACCTGTGACACATATTTGGGGAAACCTGGGGTATGAGCTTAGATATAAGTCATACTTGAGCTTTGTTTTTGTCTTTTTTCTCTTACTTTAAATATATTTGTTTTTATTTCATTAAATATTTCTAAATTATATTTTAATATTCATTTTTAAAAATTTTGTGTTCCAAATTATCTCCCTTCCTCCTACCCTACCTATACCCCTTGCAAAGGCAAGAAATATATCAATATATATGTGAATTCATAAAAAACATTTACATATTAGCCATGTTGCAAAAGAAAAAAACACATGCAAAAATAAGAAAAATAAAGTGAAAAAAATACACTTCAATCTGCACTCAGTTCATCAGCTATCTTTCTGGGGGTGCATAGTATTGTTCATTATGGGTCTTCTGGAACTTTCCTGAATCATTGTCTTTATCAGAGTAGCTGAGCTTTGTTTTAGTGTGAGTGTGAGTATGAATATGAGCCTAGAGTACAAAACCAAATGCTTTGATGAGCCCTCAGCCACAGATCAAATAAGCAAAACAAAGGGTAAAACACTACTCCAAGCCCTTCATCTTCCCAAAATACAAAACTAAATGAGTTAGGAAATGACCCCCCCCCCAAAAAAAGGTCACAGTAAATGTTTTTGTTCTGTATCTCTGAAGGATAGGAGAGTAGGAGTGCAAAGTGATGGTATAAAGAATTGCTTAAGCAGTAGTAATGAGGCAGGAAAGTATGGATTGTATTCAGTGAATGATGAATTGTTTGATTTGGCTGAAGTACAGAGCAAATGGAGGGAAATATTGTGAAATAGGGTGGAAAAGTAGGTTGGAGCCATACTGAATGGCTGGTTAAAGTATTTGGCCTCTATTCAATGGGTCATGAAGAATTTATTAAACTTTTGTTGAATGTTGACTATTGAATAAATAAATGAATAAACTGTGGGCTAGTAAGATTAATTTGTCAGTAGTGTACAGATTGAATTGGAGAATAAGGAAAGATCAGAGGCAGGGAGAACTTGTTAGGATGCTTTTGCTAAAATTCAGATGAGAATTTATGAACTTCTGAACAAGGTTGATGATAATGGGATGGAAAGCAGGGCATGGATATTTCTGAGGTGGAATCAATATGATTAGGTAACTGATCAGGTGTAGATCAGGAAGAGAGAGGAAGTAGGAAACTAAGAAATCTTGTATTCAAAGCAGAAAGATCTTAGTGATCATTTATTCCAACCCCTTCACTTTACAGAAGAGGAAATTGATCCCTAGAAAAGTTAAGTGATTTGTTCAACAACATCATACAGGTAGTATCAGAGACAAGACTTGAACCTAAGGCTTCTGATTTCGAATACAATGTTCTTTTCACTAACCCAGGTTTAGTTAAAGATAATGATAAAGGGGAAAACTAGGTGGTACAGTGAATAGAGCACTGGCCCTGGAGTCAGGAGGACCTGAATTCAAATCTGACCTTAGACACTTAACACTTACTATTCCTATGACCTTGGGCAAGTCACTTAACCCCAATTGCCCTGCCTTCCCCCCTCCAAAAAGACAAGAAAAGAAAAAAGAAAAAGAATGCTAAGGTTTCAAGGTGGTGATATTGTATGGGATTTGATGTGTGGTTTCTCAGACTGTTCACTAGAGTATTAGGAGCCTTAGGCCTGAGTTTTGTTTTCCTAGAAATCACATGATTTAAGAGAAATGAAACTTTAGATATCCTCCTTGCATAAGCTGTTTCATCTTTACCTCTAGTCAGCCCACCATCACCCCATGTACCATATTAGGAAATGTAACTGCAAGAACCAATCCTAAGTAAAGCTTTACATAGATAGTAATGTACAGGAGGAGTGAGTGGTCTTATGTTTACTTAACCCAGTTCTTGCTTCTGTATTTTGGCCTCCTCTCCCTGGATATTTTCCAGTGACTGGACCGCCTGCTTCTCACGAGATTCTAATAAAACTTTCTACCTTCACTTTGAGGTCTCCAAGTAGTCAATTTGGGTTAGGGTCTCCATAGCCCACACAGTTTGGGGGCCCATCCGGGATCATGCGACTCAGTGGGGAACAACCACCACCCCTATTTGGAGGCAGGCTCCCAGGGGACACTTTGTTCCTGCGGTCTCCAAAGCAGGGTGGTATTTCTCCTCTCTGCCGAGCAAAGTGCCCAAAGCGGAGAAACCCAGTGAAGGAGAAAGTGAAAGTGACGGAACCGAAGCTCTGTGGATGGTGAGTCGATTAAGCTTGGCAGTCGGAGAACTACACTAGTGTAGCCCAAAGATAAGCCCTCAAGAGTCTGACAGCCCATTGGCTGGGTCAAGGGAGACCCGAGAGGAAGAACCTCTCAAATTTTGTGTAGAGAGAAGGACTGCAGGCTCCAAGGGAAAGGATTTTTTTGAGAACACTATTGGGTGACTGCAGGCAGACAGGCGATCTCTTGCTGGAGAGAAAGGGTCTCTCCCATGAGAATGGGGAAAGTGCAGTCCAAGCCCCAAGAGAAATCAGAGCAGTGTCAGGAAGTGCTGGCCAATAGTCCTTTAGATAATAGATTTCAGAATGTAAAGTGTCTGTCTGTGTAACTAATAGCCTCTGTGTGTTCAAGGGCAGGAAGAAAGGATGGGCCAGTTTCCCCCTACACCTGGGGATCTGTGCCTAGGCTATCTTAAAGCAAGCCTTACCTGGCCTCAATTAGCATCTATCTGGAGGCCAAGCAAATATGTGATTTGTGCCAAGGGTTTCTGACAATTCTCTGTGAGCTTTTTGGAACCTTCCTATCAGTTTCTCTATCTGTTCTGTTTTTGCGTTGCTGTGTGAATGAGTATAAGTGAATAATTTAACTGCAGCTGGACTGCTGGACATTTCTTTGGAATGCTGTTATCTCTTTCCCTCCTCCTTCCTTCCCCTGCTGCTGAATGCAGGCTGGAGAGAGAGAGAAAGAGAGGCAAATGTTGTCTTGTTTAGGTTATATGATGGTAAATGCAAGTCAAAGAGTGTAGGAGAAGTGTCAGGTCAGAATTAGAAAGAAATAAGGTATGTGCTGTTTTAAAGGGGCTTTAATCAAAGTCCAACAGAAAGATGAGTAGACAGTAGGAAAAGCAAGAAAATTTAAGCATGCAGCAAAGGAAGGAGCACGGGTGAGAAGTTAAGACAGGCATAGGTTATGTGCTATTGCAAAGTGTGAACAGAAGTTTTAAGATTTTTTTTTTAACTTTGAAAATCTCCTCTTCTTCATTCCACTCTGGCCAAGTAGAGTGAGGAGAAGGCAATAAGAAATGGAGGGAATCTTCTCCCCTCAGATCAAAGAGGCTGGCAGAGGAACATTTAACTATTTCCTGCCTCAACTAAAAGAGGAAAAAGTTTTGTGTATCAGAATGCAACTGAAAGGCAACTGAATACATTCTGATCATTTTTGAAGAGTGTCACTCCTGATTCAGTGTTAAAGATAAATAGTATTTGGCACTGAGGCAAATTAGGAAAATACATAGATCTGTAAAAGACACACCTCAGAGGTGAAGCTTTGAGCTCTCCAGCACAGAAGGGGACACCAGGGTCCCACTCACTCGACTGGCAGATTCAAAGCTCTCACTTTCAAAGAAGTTTCTAAGGAGTGGACACATAAGTGAAATTTATGGGAGTAAAAGTTAGAACAGCTAAAAACATTTGAGCAGATTTTGTTAAAGTCTCTCCCACCAGATCAGATTAAGGAAAGAGAGTGCTGAAGAATAGTAGGGAATTTGAGTTACCCTCCCCCACTTGAAAGCTATATTGAGGGGCCCTACTGGCAACAGCCCTGGGCCCCTGGGTATCCTGAAGCCCACATCTCTAGGAATGCAGATGACCCTCTCTCCTTTCAAATCCCTGGGTGCACAACCAAGCTCTGCAACTGTGGGGAGAGGAGAAAGGCTAATTTTCTAGCAATAATTTTTTGTATGTGATGATTTGGAAATGCAAGTAATGTCATAATGTCATTGTGTTATTACATTTATCTCTAAATTGTAAAATCTTCTTATACTGTAAAAATTGAGCGACCACTGTAAGCCAGAAATGGTGATAGATAAAGCAGTTTTCAATCTGAATTTTGTTGAAACTAAAAGATGAAAAAAAAAGTTGTGTAAAACCAGCTATGTTACTTTATCAATTCTATTAACCCTATTTTATAATGTTTATTTCATGTTAACTAGATTTTTTTATATTATAAAATCTGATAATTTAAAGCTGTTACATTTGGGATACAAACAGGTAGTAATAATAAACGTTTTGGAAGATATGAATGTGAATGGGTAATTGGAATAGTAAGGAAAGAAATAAATTTGTGGATATATATTTCCTTTCTGAGGACCAAGTGTATTAGAATTTAGAAATATATAGTTGCATGATCAAAAGGTACATATTGTTATTTGGCATTAAGAAAGTGATTCACTATATGTCCCCCTTCCCTCACCTTCCCCAAAAAGTTTTATTTACCTTAGTTTACTGTTCAGTAAGGGGACGGTGGTGGAATCCACATCCTAAGGATTTTTATGGGACTTATATAATTGTAAAGGTGCTTGGTACAATGCCTGGTACAAAACAATAGTGCTATTTGAGTGTAAACTGTGTAACCTAAAAATTAATTGTTTCATGTTTGTTAATCTTATGTGGAATTTTCCTTAAGTGTGAATTTTATGCCAATGGTAATGGGATGAATGATTTTCTGTGCAAAGCAATTAGGAAATGACTAAATTAAGATCACCAGATTGGTAATTACTTGATTTTGGTTTCAAAGTCTAAATTTAGGTACATGATAATTGTTTATGATATTGTTACTGGTAAACAGTTGTATTATTTATGTTGTATGAGAAGCAGTTTCTCTTAAAGTCTTGGAGTATTGTAATTTAGGAAATCATAAGCTTCCAAGTATGTCTGTTTAGAAGAAAGTTTCAGTTAATATTGTTTAAACTTGTAAGATTGTTAACTAAGTTATTTGGCTACTGTTTTAATGCTAAAACCTAAAATTGTTAATTGGTTACTGTATGTGGAAAGGAAGAGACTGGATGAAAACTTTATTTTGACTAGTTCTGCTCATTCAGAACAGTCCTCCTGCTACTGTATGATGTTGTAAAACTTCCAAAGCCCCAAAGAAATTATCTCTATTAGGCAAGATCATTCAGCCTGGGAAAGTGAGCTTGTTTTAGTTGTGAAGCTCCTAAACAATAAATTTAACTTGCTGAGAAGTAGCAAAGTCTATGTACAAAAGATTAAAAAGGATCTCTAACAATTGGCTTTACCAGGATGAGTTAAAAAAAAATTGTGAAAGGAAAGCTAAATAATCTGGATAATGGATTTGAGAGATTTGGAAGGATAAAGAAAGGTTTGATTAGAAATATGGAAGGCAGATAAGAAGGTTTGGGGACAAATGGGGATTTCCTAGCCCTTCCTGTCTCTAAATAGTGGTTTGGATACCTTTGTATCTGATGATTTAAGTATGTTGAGAAGAGTGTGAGGAAGTATTTAGGAAGGCAGAAAGATTTGTAACTTGATTTTATAATTAATAGCTCAATCATATTTGAGAAGAAAAGGAAATAAGGATACAAATGCAATAATGAATCATTATCTCATGGACTGAGATTGGGATTATAAAGTTACTGTAGAAATTTTATATCTGTGTATATGTGTGGAATGGGGTCCCAGTGTATTTCAAAGTGTAAAAGTGTAATTGGGTATTAATGCAGTTGACTGAATTAATTGTTGGGATTAAATCAGAGACATTTTTAGTTGAGAGAAGAAATTTTAGTTCAAGTTCATATTAAGCATAGTTCCAGGAAGATAGGGAAGCTTGAGAAGTAGATGCAAATCTGTTAGAGCAATAATTTATAATCCTGATGGGAGATTTGATTTTTATGAACAAGAATAAATATAGAAATGAATACAGGTTATTTGAGGCTCACTTTAGAGATTTTCCTTAACCAATGTGAGATTATAATCATATCTTAAACTGATTGTTGGAGCTTGTTATTTAAGATTTGATGGAACTGTTAACTGACTATTCCTCTGAGTCTAACTACAGGTATGGATATTAAGAAAGGCTATTCAAGCTATCTGAGCCACTGATCCATGATGGCAGACCCTATGAGGTACAGGTATGGAAGGCCTGTGAAGTATGGGTATGGAAGGTTGGGAGAACGACTGTTTCACATGAGCTGAGGTAGGATTCTCCTGACTCGACCCTCCCAGTGACACATGGCATACTCTGAGCGTAGCTCAATGCACATTGCAGCTTGGTATACATTTTGTCTGAATTGTTCAGAATTGACATTCTGAAGTTGGGGAAATATGGCCCCCTGATTACAGTTTTGTCCCCATTCTTGGTGGCAAGTTTCAATAGTCAAAAAGTTTTGAAAACACAACAACAAATCTATTAAATACTTGATTTTGGGACATCTCAAGTTACTATAAGATAAAGCTATTAGGCTTAGGATTTAGTATAGGTATTCCTGTATAAGTCAGGGTTCTTTAGTTATTTGTAATAATGTGAGGACTATAGGTCAAGGATTTGTAGGAATATTATTCTGTTATTTAGTTAGTATCACACTTGTCTCAGCTTTCTTATAATTAGTTAATATTAAAAGGAGAATAGTTTCTGGACTACTTAGTAAATATTTTAATTGTTGTAATTGTTAGTATAATGTAAATCCCTTAGTGAAATCTCACCCTCCTGGTGGAAGAATTAATAATGGATTAATGCAAAAATATAAGAAACTGGTTTTAATGTGTGATCATGACAATGGACCAAGACTCCAATCTTAATTTTGTAAGAATGATAAGGGTTCAGGACGGGTAATTTAAGTTGGTTCTAAGGTTTCTTTTGTAGGAAAGTGAATGAAAGAATGCAGAAGAGAAAGAGCCTGGAATGCAATGCTGAGGATGATGGATGGAAAATAACCAGAGGACTTCCATCAGATGGTGTAACCCCTGCCAGACAACAGTGTGAAAAGATACTTTTGGACTTTGGAAGGGACAATTGTTTGTTAGTTATATTAATTCCTGTATGTATTCCATGCATGATCAAACTAGTCTCAAACATTGTTCAAGATGCTATTGCTAAGGGGCTGCTAGGTGGCACAGTGAGTAAAGCACTGGCCCCGGGGTTGGGAGGACCTGAGTTCGGTTCTGGCCTCCGACATTTAACACCCTGTAAGGGTTATGGGATTTAAAGATCTTCCATGCCCCGTTGTACTTGCTGACGTAGCAGGAAGGGGTGGAGAAAGAGGAAGAGGAAGCCAAGCTAGCGTTCCTGCGGTGGCTGGCGGTGGTGGCGACGGCGGCAGCAGCAGCAGAGGCAGCGGCAGCGCAAAGCCCTTTTTGACTTAGCCAGAATTTCTGCTAAGGACTCCTGCTGAGGACTGCCAGGGGCCGGAGCTGCTGGGAGCGCGCTTCCCAGACGCTGGGTGGTTGCTGTGAGTGGGGAGAGGAGGACCTTTGCCTGAGGTAGCCTGTTCTGTTTTAAAGGCTTGAAAATGTGGGTGCTTTCTACTTTATCTACCTGTGCCAATATCATAACTACTGTGATGGCTTTCACTTTCTGGTTTTGGGACTCAGTCTTTTGGTATCTTAATAAATTTTCTAGTTTATTTCCCCATATGGCAAGCATGACGTATTTTGTAATGGATAATTATATCAGCATATTTGTAATATCCATAGGCATTGTGAATATGGCATTGCTGATACATTTGGCAACGAGGATGGGATCAAAAAATGTCAGGCCTCTATTTGGAAGCAGTGGGTCTTTAGAGGGAGAAGTGGCTATTCCAGGATGGGAGGATTTGCCTTATTCCTCTCTAGCCAGAGAATGGGCTAAAAGCACAGGGCCCTGTGAAAACTGGGAACCAAGGCTAAAAGAGGGAGAACCTGGAGATTTGGAAAGACGTTTGAAAGCAATACCCATAGAACCAGGCAAAGAACTGGCAGGAGTGTGCAGGAGAGGCTGGGTGCTACTAACAAGTTATCTCCTTATGTGTAAAAGTAGGGATAAGCTGCTGAAGGAAAGAGCTCGGATGGCTAGGGAGTCAGCTGGTTTGCCTGAGGATTCTTCTGTGTCACAGCACTCAGAAGACCAAACTGGAGGGACTCATGTGGTCCAGGAGCAAGCTACTGTTCATGTAGCTAAAAGGAAGCAAAAAACTAGCAGAACGAATGTGCATGCAGCTTTTGTACAGGCTGGGCAGAGTTGCCCTGACAGCTTCCAGGAGAATGTGTGTGAGGAGAATGGAGCAAGGTTAGATGAGGAGTCTCCTAATGTAGAAGCTCTCCCCATACGAAGAAGAAGACAGGAGAACCACCGAGGCAAAACAGAGTCCAGGGAGATAATTGAGGATTTCATTCAACAGGAGATCACTGATATATTAAGTAGATTTACCCAAAGAATGGGGGAGTCTTTAGTGTCTTGGATAGTAAGAATCACTGATGAAGGCGTGTGATAGTAATGGCAATTAAAGATTCCCCTGTATTGGCTTGGTTTTCAAATTGATTGTGTTAAAACCCAGAGTTTGTTAATCCCACCTGTGGGATGGGCTTGTTGATGTGAAAAGAAAGTCCTGAATTGGGAGGAGCTGGTGACGCAGATTTGGAGAGACACTAGAGAGAGGCAGAAGGTCTTTTTTTTGGAAGCAGCACCTCGTGGAGAGAGAGAGACTAAGAGAATTGCTGGTGGCCGCTTTGAATTGCCCTGGACTTTTGAGACCTGCCCCCTGAGCTGCCAAGGACTGAGGAGACATGGCTGTTTTGCTGGTACTTTGTCTGTCTGTTTTGATGTTATTTTGCCAGATTTGTCCACTGGTGAAAGACTGTCCTGTTGAAGAAGTCCTGGAACCTGGCATTTGGTTAAGAAGGCCTGAGACTGTCCTGCAGACAGAGAGTGAATACTGTCCACTGGTGAGGGACAGTACTGTTGTTGCAGGGGTCTGGAGACTGTCCGGCAGACAGAATGAATACTGTCCACTGGTGAAGGACAGTGCTGTTGTTGCAGGGGTCTGGGAGCCTTTCTGTTGGTTCAGAAGCCCTGAAGAAGGATTTTCTTGTTGTATGTTTACAGAAATCCTGGGAGAGGGCTTTGCTAATGTATTCAGGGGTTCTAGGACTGTTCTACAGACAGAGGATAAATTCATGAAGGGACTGGCAATGTATCTTATGGCCTTGCTAAGCCTTGTCTCCCCAGGAACTAAGATTGCTGAGAACTTGCCTCGTGTCAAGATGAAGAAAAGACCTCCATTTGGGTATTAAGTGCTGTGTTTAAACTTGATGTAACTCTGGGGTAGATTCAATTGTGATCCAGGGGTGGGGAACTTTTGACCTTTTTGTGTTCTATGGTTGAGCAAATGAATGTATTTTACTTATGTTTGGAAACTAATCTCCATTTGAGAAGAGGGGCTTTGTGGTGGACTTAATTAAGGTATAGCCTAGGGGTGGAGAAGTATTTAGAACAGAGACTTTGTAATTGATTGAATGATTGGAAGGTCCTGGGGTGGGGTAGTACTTGGAGATTATTTAATCATACTTAGTAAATACTGTATTTTGAATGATGTCATGTTTTGATCTTCTCTGTTCTGGGTTTGTTACTGAATAAAATAGAGAGCACCTATGCTGGTATTTTGAACCTGGGAAGTTGCCTTTGCTTGGTATTATATTACAAGGCGCCGGAGGAATAACACTGGACAGTGAGGACTGCTTAAAATTCATAAGTATCAGTCAGAATCCTTTTGTACACCAGGCTTTTAGGGATCACCATATGCAAGGAGGAAATAACAAAACTAATCTTCTAGCTTTAGCTGCAGAAGGTTGCAAAAAGCAATATCCAACTGAATCTATGTGGCCTAGGGGAGACAGACCCTGGTACTCACTTAGAGACTGTATGAGAAAACTAAAGGAGGAGGTAATGAAAACTGCTATCCTGATTGGAGATGCAAATGAATATTATGATACCCCCCTAGGAGTTCCTCATAGAAATATCATAGTGAAGACGGCTCCTCCTGCATATAAGCACCTAATTCTGACTCTATTATAATTGGAGAAATAGGGCACCCTCTTTCAGAGGTGCTGGATAAGATTTCACAATTAAGCGATTTAGGGGAATGGGAAAAAGACAAATTGCCTGAGAGAGAAGAGTAAACAGCCAGAGGATTCAGAGACAAAATAGACCTACAAGAAGGGGACTGTTTACTGCTCTATTAAGAGCAGGGGTGGACTTTAGAAGAATAGATGGTATTCCAACTGAAGAGCTGCATAAGCTGTACCAAGAAAAGGTACTTAGCATTAGAATGAACAGGGAAGCAGGAACCACCCCTGCAGGTATTTCTGAATCTGAATCTTTGTATCCAAGTTTGCCCCACCTTCAGGGGGAATAGGAGATAGGCCAAGCCCCAGCCCAGATAAAAGAAATATGCAGAAGAGATTGCAGACCCCATATTGGTTTAACAATATATTGGAAGAATGGATCAACTACTGTGACTAGGGCACTGATTGATACTGGGGCTGAGGCCACACTTATCTATGGAAACCCTGACAAGTTTAAACATGGAACTCCTATTACCATCACAGGTCTAGGAGGCACTGAAATATCAGCCAGACAGGTTAAAATAACAATGAAAATTGGGCAGTTACCTAAGAAGGAATATACTGTGGTTGTTGGACCCATTCCTGAATACATCATTGGAATAGATGTATTGAGAGGCATGACTCTGAATTTACCTGAAGGAAGATACCAATTTGCTGTGAGGAAGATAGGAATTAATACAGTTTTAGTGGGAAAATTAAAAATGGACCCAATCACTTTACCTGAACCTTCTGAAGTAATTACTTTAAAACAGTATCGTGTGCCAGGTGGGCAAGATGAAATTACCACTACTATAAAGGAATATGTTGAAGCAGGAGTGTTAGTCCCTACTACCACAAGATGGAATAATCCTGTCTGGCCAGTAAGAAAATCAGATGGGACATGGAGAATGACTGTGGATTATAGACAGTTGAATAAGGTGACTCCTTCTTTGTATGCTGCTGTTCCAGATACCATCACCTTAATAGAAAGGATCCAGAAATATGATGGGACTTGGTATGCAGTTGTTGACTTGGCAAATGCCTTCTTCACCATCCCAATAGACCCTAAACAATGGGACCACTTCGCTTTCACTTGGCAGGGTAGACAATATACTTTTACTCGCTTGCCACAAGGGTACATACACAGCCCCACTATTTGTCACAGGATTGTGGCTGAACAGTTGGATGAATTAAAGCTACCTGGTGTACAGCTTACCCACTACATTGATGATATCATGATACAGGGAAAAGATGCGAAAGTAGTGGAAAGGAGTTTGACCCTTCTAATTGAGCATATGAAAAGTAAAGGGTGGGAAATTAACCCTGCAAAGGTTCAAGGACCAGCTCAGAATGTGAAATTTTGGGGTATACAATGGAACAAGGGGCTAAGGGAGATTCTTCCTCAAGCCCGACAAAAGATTCAGGATTTTCCTACCCCTACCAATAAGAAGGAGGCCCAAAAGTTCATAGGATTGTTTGGATACTGGAGGCACCACATTCCACATTTGGGACAGATTTTAAAACCTTTATATAGAGTCACACGGAAGAAATATGAATTCAATTGGGGACTTGAGCAGAGTAAAGCTTTTGAAGAAGCCAAGGCTGCCATACAATTGTCCCTAGATTTGTGGCCCATGCAAAATGGTCCAGTGGAATTGCAAGTGACTGTACAAGATGATTATGCAAACTGGAGCTTATGGCAAAAACAACAAAGCCGAAATGTACCTTTGGGATTTTGGTGTAAGAAACTCCCTTCATCTGGAGTCCAGTATACACCTTTTGAAAAGCAGTTGTTAGCTGCATATTAGGCTTTGGTGGAGACTGAACAACTGACTCTGGGCCATGAAGTGATATTAAGACCTGGAATCCCAATTATGACCTGGGTAATGAGTACCCCAGCTTCTCACAGGATTGGACATGCCCAAGAGGCTAGTATAATCAAATGGAAGTGGTATATTCAAAATAGAGCGAAAACAGGCAAAAGTGGAGTCTCTGCTCTACATGAATCTGTAGCAAACATAGAAATTGAGAGGAATGACACACCCCCTGAGCCAAAGCAACAGTTGGTACAGTCCACTGTAAAATGGAATGAGGGATATGATGTATTAACTGAGGAACAAAAGAGACATGCATGGTTTACTGATGGGACAGCAAAATATTTGGGGCAAAAAAAGACATTGGAAAGCAGTGGCCTATAACCCATGTACTAGAATCATTTTGGAAAGTACTGGGATAGGTGCAAGTAGCCAATATGCTGAACTTATGGCAGTATATCAAGCCATCAAAATAGAACAAGGAGGACAGTGTCATATATTCACTGATTCATGGGCGGTAGCTAATGGGTTAGCTACATGGATGCCCATGTGGAAAAATGAAAATTCGGAAATTCATGGCAAACAAGTCTGGAGCAAAGAATTATGGGAAGATATCTGGAACATGTCTTTGGTCACTGACTTGTCAGTTTTTCATGTAGATGCTCACGTGGCCCCCACCACACCAGAACGTGAGTACAATGCTCATGCTGATCGACTGGCAAAGATTGCTACTGAACATATTGTCCCTACTTTGACAACAACTGATGATCCGGTATTAGCAAAATGGGTCCACCAAACAGCAGGCCATTTGGGGGTCCAGGCCACACACCAGTGGGCACAAGATCGAGGTATTAGTATCTCTCATTCACTGTTAAAACAGATAGCAGAAGAATGTCATGTATGTCAATTGGAAAAGGAGCAAACTGTTCCTCGGGTAGTAACTGGAGAGATAGCAAGAGGAAAAGTCCCAGCCCAAATCTGGCAAATAGATTATATTGGTCCACTACCACTGGATAAAGGATGCAGATTTATATGTACTTGTGTTGATACCTATTCAGGTGTACTAGTAGCTTGTCCTTATAAGAATGCAACCCAGAAAAACACTTGTAAAACTCTAGATCTCATAAGTCTATATTATGGAATCCCAATGCAGATTCAAAGTGACAATGGGTCACATTTCAAAGGCAATGAAATGAAGAAGTATTGTGTACTAAACAATATAGAATGGATATATCATATTCCATATTATCCAGAAGCATCTGGGTTGATTGAAAGAATGAATGGATTACTGAAAGGACAATTGAGGAAGTTAAGTTCCAATAATTCATATCAACATTGGAAGGATAATTTGTTCATGGCTTAGCGTAATTTGAATAATAGACCATTGGGAGGAAGTACACCTCTAGCCAGAATGATGACCCCCAATCTGCAAATTAGAAAACAACAAACACACAAAATCCCAAATATTGAGTATTGGACCTTGAGGCCAGATGTCCCAGCACCGTACCCAGGACCACCTGGTTCAGTGGGGTATGATTTACATTGTTTAGAGGACTTTTGGTTGGACAGAAAAGAAATAAGAAAAATCTCCACTGGGATATGCATAAGAATCCCTAAAAATCACTTTGGACAGATTTTACCCAAATTCGGATTAGCAGCTCAAGGAATACATGTATTGGCTGGAGTAATAGATTCTAATTATCAAGGAGAAATTGTTGTAACATTCCAGAATTTAGGTGAAGGGCCCATACAGATTCACAAGAATGATAGGATAGTTCAAGTGATTATCGTTCCTTGTAAAACAATGCCACTTGTAAAAACTGACCCTCCTTCCAAAATAACTGTCACAGGAACTGAAGGATTTGGTTCTACTGATAGAATAAAATCAGGAGCTAAAGTATGGGTAAAACGGAAGCCAGATGATGTTCCAAAGGCTGCAGAGATTATAGCATATGGGAGGGATAACACTGTAACTATTGTTTATTCTGGAGAAGATGATTACAAAATTGTACCCTTAACTCATTTATTCTACCGTGAGTGAGGCTACGATAGTCTGGTTATTGTCTCTTTGCTTTTTCTTGATTTTTTGTTTGTTCACCTTGTTTGTTAGATTTGTTTCCACAGGCTTGGTACCCTCCATCTGTAGATGCCTGATAGCTTAAGCTGGATGTCACCCCCTGTCTGCAACTGTGATGTGTCACCCTTGGACCTGGCATCAAGCATATTAAGAACTGACCTCTCAAATGGGACCCCTTAGGACAGGGACTGCTCTACATCCGATTTCAGCAGCAAGTAGCCATAGAAGAAGAGATCTTCACCCCTTACCACAAGATTTTGGGGCCCCATTTGTTTGGGGTGGGGGGAATGATGGGGAGCTTGTGCTCAAGCCCCACCCTAAAATATGGTTTTCTGTGTTTATTGTGTGCTATTCTTGTGATATTGTTGTGAAATTTTGTTGACACCAGTTATTCCTACTGTATTTTTGCCAAGTAAGGGACATGAAAGATCTTGGGGCCGAATGTAAGGGTTATGGGATTTAAAGATCTTCCATGCCCCGTTGGACTTGCTGATGTAGCAGGAAGGGGTGGAGAAAGAGGAAGAGGAAGCCAAGCTAGCGTTCCTGCGGTGGCTGGCGGTGGTGGCGACGGCAGCAGCAGCAGCAGAGGCAGCGGCAGCGCGAAGCCCTTTTTGACTTAGCCAGAATTTCTGCTAAGGACTCCTGCTGAGGACTGCCAGGGGCCGGAGCTGCTGGGAGCGCGCTTCCCAGACGCTGGGTGGTTGCTGTGAGTGGGGAGAGGAGGACCTTTGCCTGAGGTAGCCTGTTCTGTTTTAAAGGCTTGAAAATGTGGGTGCTTTCTACTTTATCTACCTGTGCCAATATCATAACTACTCTGATGGCTTTCACTTTCTGGTTTTGGGACTCAGTCTTTTGGTATCTTAATAAATTTTCTAGTTTATTTCCCCATATGGCAAGCATGACGTATTTTGTAATGGATAATTATATCCGCATATTTGTAATCTCCATAGGCATTGTGAATATGGCATTGCTGATACACACCCACACAAAAAAACACTAGTCAAGTAACCTTGGGCAAGTTACTTAACCCCAATTGCCCTCCAAAAAGAAAAAAAAGAGATGCTATTGCTAAAATGATAAGATTAGACACAAAACCTCTGGAAGGGGTCAGGTTGATGGTGTTACAGAATAAAGGATGGGTGCCTGTACCCACAATTACCCAAGATGAAGTGGGACCAACCAAAGACTTAGAAAGCCAATGTGAGGCCATGCTCAAGATGTTTGAAGAAAAAGAGTGTGAGAGAGTGTTAAATTGTTTTAGTGAGAAACCATAGTAGGATAAAGAAAGGGGGGACTGTATGGGATTTGGTGTGTGGTTTCTCAGGCTGTTCACTAGAGTATTAGGAGCCTTAGGCCTGAGTTTTGTTTTCCTCGTATTTAAGAAGCTTAACTTGGAGGACTGCCTGAGTGAATTTCTTTGAGGACAGCAGAACCTGCCTGTTTATACTTTATCATTTCTGGTGGCACTCCAACATTCTTGGGGTGCACCCTGAACTCTAATCAGTGCCATTCAGAGAATTAGAGTAGAACAGAGTTGATTTTGATTGAAAAACTCTTATCTCCGTTTTACAGGTGAAGAAACTGAGATTCAGAGAAGTGAGAGAACTTGCTAAGGTCCACATAGCTATTAAGGGCAGTCAGCATGCAAACCCATGCCTTCAGTCTCCAAGAGAGTGTTTCTCATGAAAGGTTTTTGTTTTTTTCTCCCCCCTTCATCCTCTCTACCCCACCAAAGTAGGCTCCTGTCTTTTCTCTGGGCTGACCTCCACTGAGAGCAATACATCTCAGGTGTGTTGGGTTTAAAGTAGAGGTAGAGATGCTCAGTAGACAGCTGAAAATTCCAACTGGAGCTTAGGAGTGGGACTAGAGACACAGTTTTGGAATGAGCCCATTTAGCAAGTTAGGAAGGCATAAGATGAATTCACCAATTCGTATTTATTTTTATATATAATGCAGGACTGATTATTAAAGGAACTTTTTTATATACATATTCTTCATTCTGAATCCAGTCAAAAAACTTTTTCTCACCACAAGGTAAACAGACCAGAACAGTCATTGAAATACCTGTATGTGGGCTGAAGTTTACATAAGCAGTGCACCTAAAGAGAATGTAAAGTTTAACCTCTGAAACTTTTGTTTTTGCTTTTTTTAAAAAAAATCAGCCTTAATCCCAAATCACTCAGGCTCTCATTGATTGGCCAACAATAAATCCTAGGCCAAGCCCTACTCAGTCACTGTCTGGGGCCTGATTGGCTCATAATGAATGGAAATAATAATTGTTTCTATTTTGGTCAGAAATCCTGAGGGTCTTCCTCTCCCAGATCTATTTTTTTTAAAGGGGTTACTCTTTGCCTCATTTCTCATTAAGCCTTAATCACTTAATGGGTGCTGCCTCAGTCAAACTGAGACCATTTAAAAGATCTTAGCTTCAAAAGGCCATGGTCCCCCCACTGCATCCTGTGCCATCTGTAGTTGTCCTCAGCCATATCTGGCCACTGGACCCAGATGGCTCCAGGGGTGAAAGTGAGACTGGTGACTGGTACAGTCTGAGACTGGTACAGCAGAGCTTGATATATATATACTCATAATGTCAAGGGTCAGAGTTGGGAGAGTTGGTTCAGTTTTGAAAGAATTCATCAGACCTTCTCTTTAGCCAAAGGCAGCTTTATTGACACAAAAGCCTGTGGACCTGAGACTTAGCAAGGAGCTAAACAAAGGCATTAATATAGGACAAGGATCAGATTTGTATATCCAGAAAGCTACACAACCTGTAGGATGATGATGTAATTTTAGGGTTTCTAATGGAGGTTAGAGATTTAGGGACAGGATGAGGAAGGTGGATGACACAGGATAAGAGAGACGGGAAATTTTATGACCCAAGATGGAGGGGTGACAAGGAAGTTTGACGGTTCCACCCTTAATCACTCATTGACCTCATCTGACTTCTCCTGAAGACCCTCCCCAAACTCCTCCTCTAGACCACCCCTAGATTCCTCCCACAACTTTCTGTATATAAGATCCCATCTTCCCTCCATGTGTGAGTGCCATAGAATGACCTAGCACAGACTTATTCTGTATCTAATACAAGCAAACTTTTAATAAACTTTACTTTTCTTTGGCTGAGAGAAGATTTGAGTCTAATTCATTTGGCAGGACCCAGTGTGTTGGTATTTTGAGGTCTCCAGAGCAACCCTAACCCTAACCTCTTCACATATCTAATAAGGGCTAGGTTCTCAATGGCCATCCCCATATTATATATACACACCATTAACAAAACCCTAAAATCCATATGCACAACAATGACAAAATGTAAGAAATGTTAGGCATTAACTTACTAAGACTCTGTGAGACCTGTATAACAATAATCATATAATGATTTTGACAGAAAAAAAGGAAGAACTGAAAAACTTCGTGAAAAAGTGAAAAAGACCTATGGGGTTTTGTGGACTGAAAGTTTGGTATGAGTAGTAGTGATATGTCATGATCGTTAAAATAACCTAACCACATCTTCACAATCCTATACTTGCACATCTGAATTTTGAAATGTTAATATATCATCCAACAAAGGGGGGGAGGGATTCTATGTAAATGTGATGTAGCGAGTTGGAGTAATATGCAATTGTCTATAAGGTAAGGAGAGAGCTATAGGAAGGAACATCAGAATGATAGAATTATTGGTATGAATACTCCATTGAAACTGCCATAATAGAATGTGAAGACAACAACAAAGGCTTTGAGTAGATTAACAAATCCCCAGCAGCAAGACTAGTTCAAGACATAAATAGGCTCAGGGTGATGGTAGACAGATTAATTAATTAAAAACATATTCTTACTTAATTCAGCAACAACAAAAACAATAATACTGTAAGAGATGATTGAACTTTTGTTTCCACAGAAATCATGTAAAACATGATTTATGAAACCTAAGGATTCATACATGCCAGAACGTATTTTACTTATTGGTTACTATGAACACAAGCAAGGTGGGATTTTAGTTGTTTTTTTTTTCTTCTTGTTGTTGGAGTTCAGTTCCCTAGGCTCAGGCTAAATTGTAAACATCTGAAGGATTGATCACCTTTGTACCCTGATAATTTACAGCTGTGCTGAATCACATAGGTTTTGTGACTACTGGTACTGAGTCAATCAGATGTTGAGTCTTTGTTATATATTCTGGGACTTTGGTGATTTGCTTTGAGGGTTTTGCTCATGAAAAGGATCTTTTGATTTCCTGGTGAATAGCCATATGTTCAGAGGCCCTTCCCCCCCCTCCCCCACTGATTAGATGTTTGTGCTCCCTTGATCCAGTGATGTATGTAAAGTGAATAGCAATATTGCTATATTCAGACAGAGCCCGGTCTGTTAGTCTTTGTGCTAATTTCTCTGTTTATAATTTCTCTGCTTGTATTTTCTTGGTATTTTCAGGATTCTGACCTTCCCCCTAAACTAGTGAATGTAATTAAAATAAGATTGTAAACCCCTTTTTGAGCAGTCTTTCCTGTAAACACAGATCAAAGAACTTATGCTAGCAGATCATCCTGGGTGTGCTAGCTAGGGTGCTTGCTAATACAGTTACCTGAAGCTAATGCAGGAAAATAAATTGATTATAGATAAAGTAGTAGGGGATGTCGATCAACTTTTCACTCATCATCAGGGTGTGGATGCCTACTAATCAGCATGCCTAAGAGCAAGCATCCTTTTCTTTGTTCTTTGAATAAACTCAAGAATGGCCTCTTCAGTGTCAACAACTTCAAAGGCTGGATGAAACTTCATTCTACAACACTATCTTGAATAGTGGAACTTTTCTTTATGTTAACACAGGTATCCTGGGCTCAACTCTTATCAATTGAGAAAATTCCTTTCTCCTACTATGGAGATCATAAAATCTGAGTGATATAGACATCCTGAGTTGAGATTAAAAGTATTTATGACTTGTTATTCTTTTACTAAATAAAATATAAAGAAAATGAGAATGACGGGGGAGGGCATTGACATGTGTGAATGGGAGATATAAACAAGAATGGAGACTCACTTAGGGGCAGTTTTTAGGTGTTTTCAGATAGTCTGAACCCTGAAATACCCAGTCAATGGGGAACAAGAGAGGAAAATGTGATTTGGGGTAGAAATAAAAGGCCTTGTAATTGTCTCAAAGGGTGTGCCTTTCCCATTCAAATAATTTAAAATAAAAATCTTTTTTTCCTGAATTCACTAATGGCCAGGTGGAGTTCTTGGTAAGACAATTGTTTCTTATAATAGGGAGAGAAGATTGAAAAGACAAATTATTTGATTGTGGATTTCATAAATATCAAACAAATAAGGTATAGAAGACGAAAGAGTGGATGATTTTAAAGCAATACTTTAAGAAAAAAGTAGGGAGGGAAGAATAAATCAGAATATGCCCTCCACAAAAAAAGTTAACCCATCAAAACTATGTAAGTAACTTAGTCAATATGAAAATTGGGGTTAGCTCTGTATGGGTCAAGATAAATGCCTTTATCTTGTGAAAAATGATTTTTTTTTCCTAGTAATCAGTATCTTGGAGACTCGGAGCTCCCCTCCAGACAGCCATACCAGCCCCCTTCTCCAAAGTTCTTCAGAAGGACATTACTGATAATGAGATTGCATTGGAAGCTGCTTGGTTGGTGACAGATTCTTTTGCCTACATAACCCAAGACTGGGACTGGTCTGGTACCTTAGGGAGGTGATCTGATAGAACAGATATTTCCTCTGTCAGGAGGTAGGATAATGGTGGGGCACTATCAATCCCTATTGAAAAGGTACAGAGCACTGGCCCCAGCATCAGGAGGACCCGGGATCGGTTCTGGCCTCAGATATTTAACACCCACACAAAATAACTGGCCGAGTAATCTTGAGCAAGTTATTTAACCCCAATTGCTTTAAAAAAAAAAGAAAAGGTACAGAGACTGGGTACCCCAACTCTTGAATCAAGCCACTTCTGGACTGTATGAGAGAAGTAAAAATGTGGACCTGATTTAATTTAGTTTGTCTTTCTTAGATCAAACTCTGTTTTGGGGGGTTGACAGTCTACATGAAGACTGGGATTCAAATTGTTCCTAGAGTTGTGAATATGTTTCTGGGTGAGGTGATCCTCAAACTTTAGTGGGTCTACATCACCTCTAGGATCCAATATGAATACCTGTATTTGACAGTCATCAGCTCCCATGGTTTTAATGATCATCTTTGAGCTTAGGGCTCCTAGATCTATATATCTTACCCTGACTTTTCACCTGGGGCTGCAATAGCATGTTATGAACTATCCAGTGGATATTTCTAGTTGGACATCCCATAGAACTCTCCAATTCAATATGTCAAAAATGGTTCAAGTGATGGAATTATTGTTAGGCTTCAATAACATGTAAATACATGTAAAACACTTTACAAGCTTCAATCACTAGATAAACCAGTCCATCAAATCAGGACTTCCCTACTTACTTCCATTACGTATGCTTTGTAATACATATTCTTTATGTTCAGATCTTTATGGCAAGCCTTAGTTTCTTGCCAGGGATTCAAAACCCAGTGAGGAGAGGTACAAAAGTCAGATTCTGATATTTCCAGAAAAAAACTTTTTTAGGCTACACCATGAGCTAGATGTCCCAAGACTGAATATGGCCCATCTGTCCAGAGCTTGATTCTGGTCACCATATATATATATATATATATACTTATTTGATATAGGCTTTGCTTCCTTTACAGAAGAGTTTTTCTTCTGAAAATTTTATAATTTATAGTTTTATATATAATTTTATAAGAGTGTAGCTTTAGAAGGACCTGTCATCTAGTCACCCCTTGTTTTTAAGGGGGAAAAAACTGGGACCTATACAGCAACTTGCTCAAGGTATTTAACACATACAAACAGACTGCAGGATGATGATCTGAACTCTGATTCCAAATCCACACTCTTTCCATTATACCACAGTTGACTCTAAATCATGTTCTGTCTGTCCATTGTAAAAGGAAAATGGGGAGAGAGAGAGACTAAGATGTAAGTTCATTTTTATTAACTATAGCAAAACTTGAAGAGGAAAAGAATGAATTTTCTTATTTAAAATACTAAAAACACAATGCAGCTATACAAAATGTCACTATATACAATGTGAAGTTGCACAAGCAGAAAGTCATCGAGGCCTGGAGAAAATGATAGAAAAAATTCTCCAGCGAAGAAAGACATCCCCCGCCCCTTCCTTCAACTATACAACCAAGGAAAATTTTGAAGGGCTTCTCTTGAGAGGCTGATGCTACTCTGGCTCTAAATGATGGGAAGGGTGTGTATTCAGTTCTACCCAAACGCCAGATCACAAACTAGGGAGGTTTCTACCCCTACATAGGAGTTTGCCACATTTCCATGGAGAAAGAAAAAGTTAGCCTTAAAGATCATAAGAGCATAGGATTTACAGCAGAAGCTACCTTAGAAGTCATCTCATTTAACTCCATTTTACAAATAGGGAAATTGAGGTTCAGCGAGAGGATTTGTTCAAGAACATGTTTTTCTCTCCAACTTCAGACATAAATAGGCTGCAATGCATTATCAACCAAAAATTTTGCAAGACAACTGTCATAAAGCATTATCCCCTGAAAGATGTATGGCTGAAGAAGGTGGGCAGAATAAGAGGCAAGAGTGAAGAATAGACCTCTCCTTTGCTATTCATATAACATCAATAGAATTGACATATATATAGGTGACTCAGTGGATAAAGTACTGTGCCTGGAGTCAAAAAAACCCGAGTTCAAATCAAACCTCAGTCACTTACTTCAGTCACTTAACCTGTGTTTGCCTTAATCCATTAGAGATGGAAATGGAGAACCACTCCAGTATTTTGCCAAGAAAACCCAGTGGACAATATTGACATACATTGTCCATGGGGTCATAAAAGGTTGGACATGAATGAACAACTGAAAATCAACAATAACAAAATACACCAATTAACAGGCAATTAGTGGCTCAGTGAATAGAGTGCTAGGCACAGAATCAGGAAAACTCATCTTCCTAAGTTCAGACACTTAATAGCTGTGTGACTCTGAGCACAGGGGTCACACAACCCTATTTGCCTCAGTTTCCTCTTCT
Source organism: Petaurus breviceps papuanus (assembly GCF_028583685.1). Taxonomy (NCBI): domain Eukaryota; kingdom Metazoa; phylum Chordata; class Mammalia; order Diprotodontia; family Petauridae; genus Petaurus; species Petaurus breviceps. The sequence continues at coordinate 1,167,481 of NW_027187314.1, read as the reverse complement.
GTTAAATGAACTGGAGATATGGTAAACTACTCCAGTATCTTTGTGAAGAAAATGGAGTCACAAAGAGTTGAACACAACTGAAACAACCAGAAAACAACAAAAATATCAATAGAATTAGAGAAAATTTCAGGTAGATTTATCAAGAGGGACTTGTGGGAGGACATATGAGAATTGCATTAAATTAGAGGAATGAATGGTATCTTCATCAGAGGTAATGCCCAATTCATTTAGATCACTAATTCATTAGGTTATATAAACAGTATTTATGAGCTTATATCATCAGGAACATACCCAGATAAACTGCATCCTATTGTACCAAAAAAAAAGTAGAGTTCATTGCTAAGATGCTATCCGTGATCTTTGAAAGGTTGTAGAGAACAAAAAGAGAATTGTAGAACTGAAGAAGGGCAACTGTTCTCCCAATTTTTCAGAAATGGAGTCTGTAAGCTATAGACCAATAAGGTTGACTTCAATGTCTGGCAAAATTCTAGAATTTGGTAGTATTTAAAAGATAGCTAATAAACATCTAGAAAAGAAAGCAATCACAAAGAACTAGCATAGCTTCTTCAAAAATAAGCCATGTCATGCTTTAAATTGGTATAATCATTCTGGAAAGCAATTTGGAATTATGTGAAAAAGTTATTAAGGTGTCCATGCCCTTTGATCCAGAGATCCCATTGCTGGGCATATATCTTAAGAAGATCATAACCAGAAAGAAAGGCCCCATAAACACCAACATAACATATTCACAGCAGCACTTTTTTGTGACACCAAAATATCTGTAAATAAAGGTGTTTCTCAATTGGTAAAAAGATAAATTATGACTCATGAATGCAATGATATTGTCTCAAGTGAAATTCAACAAAGGTAGACTGAGACAAATTTTCTCCAAGCAAGATAATATTTTATTAACAGGGTACTACCTGAAAAGAGAGTGGGTCTAATGACTGCTTTAGCAAAAAGACCAAGAACTGATGATGCAATTCCTTTTTTAAGCATAGAACAAAGAACAGAGCAGAGCAGGTAAGGAACTGGTTATAGATTTGGCAACATCATGGGGATGAAAGCAAATGATTGGTTACATTAAGGGAAAGGGTTTACACACATGTAGAACTAGAACTCCCTGCACCCACTTTGTCTTAAAAGAATGTTTTGCAAATTTATGGGACCCAGGGATATCCCAGAGTTGTTAATAGTGGACGCAGGTGGTAGATTCACTGGCTCCTTGTATCAAGATAAGATCATCTTTGATTGTGTAAGGAGAAGCAGAGATAAGACCAATTCAGCTTGTATACTCTCAAGGATAACACACAATAACATGGAGTTTCTCAAGAGATGATATTATGAGAAATAACAAGCTTCCTTGGCACAAAGAGGTTTTCAGGTGGTGCTAGGATAATAGTTCCCTTAGAATTAAAGAGTATTTTTTTTAATTAAATTTTATGTTTATTTTTAGTTTATATCATTCATTTCCACAAGATTTTGAGTTACAAATTTTCTTCCTGTCTTTCCCCTACCCAAAACAGTGATCCCACTGTATATCCCCTCCCCCAATCTGCTCTCTCCTCTATCCTCCCCCATCCCCCCTCCAACTTTCTGGTAGGGCAAGATGGATCTCCATATCCCAGTGCTGGATATCTTATTTCCCAGTTGCACATAAAAATAATTTTATATATATACATATATATATATATGCATATATATGTATATATATGTTTTTTTTAAACATTTGATTTTAAAACTTTGAATTGTTTTATGAGAGTATTGAACTCCTAAACTTTAGCTTAGTTTTTCTTTAAAAGTGATAGGGTAGGGGCAGCTAGGTGATACGGTGAACCCAGCCCTGGAGTCAGGAGGGCCTGAGTTCAAATTCAGCCTGAGACACTTAACACTTACTAGCCATGTGACCTTGGGCAAGTCACTTAACCCCCAATTGCCCTGCCTTCCCCCCTCCAAAAAAGCAAAAAAAAAAAATAAAATTGATAAGCTAAGACTAAACTTCTGGCATCTAACTGTGAGAGGGAGGATGAACTTTTGAACTTCTTCACTCAGAGACAAAGAAAAGGCTTGGGTTTTTATGTCAAATACAGAATAAGGTAATAAAAAATACAGGATCAGTATTTAATTCTCACAATAAATTACAGTGCTATAAGAAAGGATGGGTACCTATAAAAATGTAGAAAAACACAGGAAGATTTATATGAACCGATAGAGAGTGAAACAGACCCAGGAAAATAATATACCCAAAGACTACAGTGATGTCAATGGAAAGAACAATAATTAATTTTTTAAGGTATTGAAAGCTATTTAACCATCATGAACAAGCTTGGACTCAGAAAATAGTTGAAAAAATGCACCTAGATCCCCTCTTTGCCTAGGTGGTGCAAAAGCTGATATATTGTTTGGTTTTGGTGAACTGATTTTTTTTCTGTTTCTTTTAAAATCATTGTTACAAGGATGATTGCTTGGGGAAATGAAGGTAACATAAAAACATATTAGCAAAAGTAAGATTTTTAAAAGGTAATGTCAGAATTTATTTCCTTTTTTCAAAGGTTTACTAGATTGCTAGATCAGGGGAAATGCTGTAGATAAAGTTTACATGGATTATAGCAATGCATTAGAGAAAGCCTAACATGATATTCTTGTGAAAAGGTAGGCTAGACAATAATAGATTTAAGAGGTTGTAAATTTAGTTGAATGGCACAGACCAGAGTAGTAACCAATTATTCTACATCAAATTGGGAAGTCATCAGTGAAGTGCCCAAGGAATTTGTGTTTATTAGATTTTTATCAGTGACTTGAATAAAGGCTGAGATATAAAATTTTCAGATGACAAAGCTAAGGGGAGGGGAGGTGGGAAAGCTAACATTTGATGACTGATAGTCCAAAGATATTTTGACAGACTAGAACTTTGAACCAAATCTAGTAAGCTGAAATTTATTAGTAAAGATAAAAGCCTTGTGCATGAGTTAAAAAAAAATCAGTTTCACAAGTAACAGGAAATGGAAGGTATTGGTAGATAGCAGTTCATCTGAAAAAGATCTGGACTGCAAAACCAGTATGAGCCAACAGTGTAATATGGCAATCCAAAAAGGCTAATGTGATCTCAGCTGCATTGAGAGGGGCAGCATTCAGGAAAGGGTCACAGTCTCACAGTGCCCTGCCTTGGCTTCCAACTTAATTTAACTGAAACTGTCCTCTCCAAAGTTACTACTGATCTCTTGGTTGCCAGATTTAATCATCTTCTCTTAATTCCCATCTTTCTTGACCTCTCAGTAACTTTTGACACCATCACTTCTGCCTAGATTTTCTCTCCTCTGTGGTTTGTGATACTGACCTCTCCTCGTTCTTTTTCTAACTGTTCTTCAGAGTCGTTTTTGCTGGGCCTTCATCCATGCCACAACCTCTAACTGTGGGTGTCTCCAAGCTGTGTACTGGATCCATTATTCTTTTTTGTTCCATATTATCTCAATTGATGATCTCATGAGCTCTCAGGGTTTAATTATTATCTCTATGCAGATAATCTGCAGATTTGTATACTGAGCCTTAGTCTCTCTTATAACATCTGGCCAAAAATCTCCAATTACCTCTTGGACATTTCAAACTGGATTTCCCATAGGAATCTCAGATTCAATATTTTCACCCCAAACTTTTCCCTCTTCCAATTCCTTTATTACTTTCAGGGGCATCACCATCCTCACAGTTAGTCATCTAATCTCACAGTTTCAACATCAGGCTCAACTCTGCATTTGCACTTGCTCTATATATTCAATCTGTTTCTAGCTTCTATTGTTTCTACTTTCTTCACAAATCCCTCTCCACTCATACAGTCAGTCTTAGACCAGGCCCTCATCACTTCACAGCTGTGCAATTAATAGCCTTCTAACTACCGGTAGCTTCCCCATCAAGTTTCTCCCCACTCTAATCCATTCTCTACTCAGCTGCCAAAGTGATTGTTCTAAAGTGTGGGTTTGACTCTACCATTCCCTTACCTAATAACCTCCAGGGTCAAAGATAAAGCCCTCTGGAATTTAAACTTCCTCATAACCTGGTTCCTTCCTACCTTTTCAGTCTTCTTACACTCATCTCCCCTCCATGCCTTCTATGATCTAACTGTATTTGCCTACTTGCAGTTCCTGGACTTCTTACGCTCCTTGTACTGGTTGTCCCCCATGTCTAGAATGAACCGACCCTTGACGTCTACCTCTTGGTTTCTCTGGCTCCTTCAAGACTCAGCTCAAGAGACGCAGGGGCAGGCCGGGAAGGGGCCTGATCAACTTGGAGGGCAAGTCTTCCCACCAACCACAAGGTCCACTACCAGGCCTATCACCAAAGGGCTGGGACTGGAAAGAGCAAGGTAAGAAGCAAATACAGGGGCCCCTGTCCTGGACAGCAAACACTCCTGGGGCTACCACTTCATAGCCCAGAAATTTTTTTTTAAAAGCCCCTTTCAGGACCTCCAAAGACTAGGATGACAGAGTGAACCTCACTTGCTCCAAACCACCAGCTCTGACCCTGAAAACATAGTAACTCTTGCCCCAGGGCAAAACCTTCTACAGTAAAGGCTTGGGATCCTAGAGGAAGGATGTGGCTAGGACCCTGCCTCAAAATGGGTAGAAAGCAGACTACAAAGACAAAGACTCTGGAGTCCTACTATCCTTAGAGGGAGGAACCAACCTCAGAGGGAGACAATGTGGATTCCACACCCAAAGCTGAAACTTCAACAGGGAATGGGTCCCAAGCACAGAAGGCTCTCTTAGATGAGATCAAAAGGAACTTTGAAAACCAAATGAGAGAGATAGAAGACAAAATGAATAATTTTCTCAAAACCAAAATAGCAGAATTAGAAAAACATTATAATGAGGAAAACATCTCTCTAAAAAGAAAAGTGTATGATATGGAAAAGGAGCTTCAAAAATTAACCAAGGAAAATGATTTGCTAAAAACCAGAACTAACCAAATGGAAACAAATAACTCTATGAGGAGCCAAGAATTAGCCAAGCAAAACAACAAGAATGAAAAATTAGAAAAAGAGGTAAAATACCTCAAAGAAAAAATAACTGACCTGGAAAACAGATCCAGGAGAGATAATCTGAGAATCATAGGCCTACCAGAAAATTATGATGAAAAAATGAGCCTGGACAACATTCTCTAAGAGCTCATTAAGGAAAACTGCCCTGAGATACTAGAACCTGAGGGTAAAATAGAAATCGAGAGAATCCACCAGACACCTGCTGTAAGAGATCCCAAACTGAAAAGTCCTCGAAATGTTGTGCCCAAACTCCAGAACTACCAGATAAAAGAGAAAATACTTCAAGCGGCCAGAAAGAAACAATTCAAATATCGAGGGTCCACAGTGAGGATTGCACAGGATTTGTCAGCCTCTACACTGAAAGATCAGAGGCAGTGGAATACAATTTTCAGGAAGGCAAAAGAGCTCAGATTACAACCAAGGATCACATACCCAACGAAACTGAGCATATTCTTCCAGGCAAAGAGATGGTCATTCAATGATATAACAGAGTTCCAGACCTTCTTGATAAAAAAGCCAGAACTCAATGGAAAATTCAACCTCCAATTACGAGATGCAACAGTGACTTAGAAACAAGGAGAACACACACACACCCAGCTATTTGATAAGAGCAAACTGGTTATAGACAAGTAGAGGGTATGACTATAAAATACAAAAAATGATGATTTTGAAAAAATCTTGTTAAGGGCTAGCTACAAAGGGACTGCAATGGAAGAAAGGGAACGGTTGAAGTGGAAAAGGGTAAATTATGCCACTCACAGAGGCATAAGAACTGTATAGTAGAGGAAAAAAAGGGAGGGAGTTGGGAAGCATATGAGCTTTTCCCTCATTGGTTCTGGTACAAGGAGGGAATAACAACCAGTTAAGCATAGGACTCTATGGAGAAGAAACGCAAAAAGTATCAGTTTAGAGGGAAAGAGGGGAGGGAGAGGAGCTTGCATGAGATTTGTTCCTGTCACTCTTGATTCCAAGAAGAAATAGCATACTTCATTAAGTATAACAATATCCTACAGGCAGTAGGAGGGGGAAAGGGTTACGAAAGGGGGGTGGGAGTGGTTTGTAGGGAGGGAAGCAGTAAAGGGAAAGGGGAGGAAAAGGGAGGGGGGCTAAAAAGGGAACACTGAGGGAGGCGGTGGTCAAAAGGAAAACTGTTAAAGGGGGGAAGGGAGAAGGGAGGGAAAATATGAACATTAACAGGGGCAGGAATAGGATGGGGGGAAAGAAACAGATAACAATCATAACTGTAAATGTGAATGGAATGAACTCTCCCATAAAACGGAGACGGATAGCAGAATGGATTAGAAATCATAATCTTACAATATGCTGTTTACAAGAAACACATCTGAAACAGAGGGATACACACAAGTTAAAGGTAAAAGGTTGGAATAAAATATATCATTCCTCAGCTAAAGTAAAAAAAGCAGGGGTAGCAATCCTTATCTCAGATAAAGGAAAAGCAAAAATTGACCTAATTAAAAGAGATAAGGAAGGAAACTATATCCTGTTAAAAGGCACCATCGAGAATGAAGCAATATCACTACTTAACATATATGCACCAAGTGGTGTAGCATCCAAATTCCTAGAGGAGAAGATAAAGGAATTAGAGGAAGAAATAGATAGCAAAACTATACTAGTGGGAGACCTTAATCTCCCCCTCTCTGAACTTGATAAATCCAACCTCAAAATAAACAAGAAAGAAGTTAAGGAGGTGAACAGGATTTTAGAGAGGATAGGTATGATAGATCTCTGGAGAAAACTGAATGGGGATAAAAAGGAATATACTTTGTTCTCAGCAGTTCATGGCACATACTCAAAAATTGACCACGTTCTAGGGCATAAGAACCTCACAATTCTATGCAGTAAGGCAGAAATATTAAACTCATCCTTCTCAGATCATGATGCAATAAAAATTGTATGCAATAAAGGGCCAGGGAAAAAGACAGACTAAAAACTAATTGGAAATTAAACAATTTAATCCTAAAGAATGAGTGGGTCAAACAAGAAATTATAGAAACAATCAGTAATTTCATTCAAGAGAATGATAATAATGAGACAACATACCAAAATCTGTGGGACGCATTAAAGACAGTTCTTAGGGGAAGTTTTATATCCCTGAGTGCATACATGATTAAATTAGAGAAAAGGGAGCTCAACGAATTGGGCATGCAATTAAAAAACCTGGAAAAAGAACAAATTCAAAATCCCCAATTAAATACTAAATTAGAAATATTGAAGACAAAGGGAGAGATTAATAAAATTGAAATTAAGAAAACTATTGAATTAATAAATAAAACCAAGAGCTGGTTTTATGAAAAAAACAACAAAATTGATAGACCCTTAGTCAATATGATAAAAAAGAAAAGAAAGAAGAAAACCAAATTATGAGTATCAAAAATGAAAAGGGTGAATCTACCTCCAATGAAGAGGAAATCAAAACAATAATTAGGAATTATTTTTCCCAATTGTATGCACATAAATTTGACAATCTTAGGGAAATGGATGAATATTTACAAACATACAAGTTGCACAGATTAACTGAAGAGGAAGTAAATTACTTAAATAATCCCCTCTCAGAAAAAGAAATTGAACAAGCCATCAGTCAGCTCCCTAGGAAAAAATCTCCCGGGCTAGATGGATTCACTAGTGAATTCTATCAAACATTTAAAGAACAATTGATTCCAATACTCTACAAACTTTTTGGGAAAGTTAGTGAAGAAGGAGTCCTACCAAATTCTTTTTATGACACAAATATGGTACTGATACCTAAATCAGGAAGAGATAAAATAGAGAAAGAAAATTATAGACCAATCTCTTCATGAATATAGATGCAAAAATTCTAAATAAAATACTAGCCAAAAGACTACAGCAACTTATCTCAAGAATAATACACTTTGATCAGGTAGAATTTATTCCAGGAATGCAAGGATGCTTTAATATGAGGAAAACCATCAGTATAATTGATCATATCAACAATAAAACTAGCAGAAACCACATGATCATCTCAATAAATTAGAAAAGGCTTTTGACAAAATACAACATCCATTCCTATTAAAAACATTAGAAAGTATAGGAATAAATGGAGCCTTCCTTAAAATAATAAGTAGCATCTATTTAAAGCCATCAGCAAGTATATGTAATGGGGAGAAGCTAGAAGCATTTCCCATAAGATCAGGGGTGAAACAAGCGTGTCCACTATCACCCCTCTTATTCAATCTGGTACTAGAAATGTTAGCAGTAGCAATTAGAGAAGAAAAAGAAATCAAAGGAATCAAATTAGGCAAAGAAGAGACCAAGCTATCACTCTTTGCAGATGATATGATGATATACTTAGAGAATCCTAGAGAATCAAGTAAAAAACTGCTTGAGACAATAAATAAATTTGGCAAAGTTGCAGGATATAAAATAAACCCACATAAATCCTCGGTATTCCTATATATTTCCAATGAAATTCAACAGCAAGAAATAGAAAGAGAAATCCCATTTAAAGTCACTGTAGACATTATAAAATATTTGGGAATCTACCTGCCAAAACAAACCCAGGACCTGTATGATCATAACTACAAAACACTTTTCACACAAATAAAGTCAGATCTAACTAATTGGAAAAATATCAATTGCTCATGGCTGGGTCGAGCTAATATAATAAAAATGACAATTTTACCTAAATTAAATTATATATTTAGTGCCATACCAATTAATTTACCAAAAAAACTACTTTATAGAGCTAGAAAAAACAGTAACAAAATTCATTTGGAAGAATAAACGGTCCAGAATATCAAGGGAATTAATTAAAAGAAATGCTAGGGAAGGTGGACTAGCTTTACCAGATTTCAATCTGTACTATAAAGCAGCAGTCATCAAAACTACTTGGTACTGGCTGAGGAATAGAGGAGTGGATCAATGGAATAGATTAGGCACACAAGATCCAGAAGTCAATGACTATAGTAATGTATTGTTTGATAAACCTCCAGACCCTGGTTTTTGGGATAAGAACTCACTATTTGACAAAAACTGCTGGGAAAACTGGAATATAGTATGGCAGAAACTGGGCATAGACCATTATCTAACACCATATACCAAAATCAAATCTAAATGGGTTCATGATCTAGGTATAAAGGTTGATACTGTAAGCAGTCTCCTAAAACAAGGAATAGTTTACCTATCAGACTTGTGGGGAGGGAAAGACTTTATGACTAAACAAGAATTAGAGAACATTATAAAATGGAAAATGGATAATTTTGACTACATGAAATTGAAAAGTTTCTGTACAAACCAAGCCAATGTAATCAAGATTAAGAGGGAGGGGGGAAATTGGGAAAGAATCTTTACAACCTATGTCTCTGACAAAGGACTCATCTCTAAAATATACAGAGAATTGAGTCAAATTTATAAGAATACAAGTCATTCCCCAATTGATAAATGGTCAAAGGATGTTAACAGGCAGTTTTCAGAGAAAGAAATTAAAGATATCTATAAGCACATGAAGAAATGCTCTAATTCACTATTGATTAGAGAAATGCAAATCAAAACAACTCTGGGGTACCACATCTCACCAGATTGGATAAGATGACAAAACAGGAAAATGGCAAATGCTGGAGAGGATGTGGGCAAATTGGAACACTAATGCATTGTTGGTGGAGTTGTGAACTGATCCAGCCTTTCTGGAGAGCAATCTGGAATTATGCCCAAAGGGCTATAAATACTTTCATATCCTTTGATCCAGCAATACCACTCCTTGGGTTATATCCCAGAGATCATAGAAATGAGAGAAAGACCCATATGTACAAAAATGTTTATAGCAGCTCTTTTTGTGGTAGCAAAGAATTGGAAATTAAGGGGGTGCCCATCAATTGGGGAATGGCTGAACAAGTTGTGGTATATGCATGTTATGGAATACTATTGTGCTATAAGAAACGAGGAGCAGACAGTCTTCATATTTACCTGGAGAGGCTTAAAAGAACTGATGCTGAGTGAGAAGAGTAGAACCAGGAGAAATCTGTACACAATTACAGACACAACATATGTGTGATGACCAACTTTGATAGACTGGACTCTTCTCAGCAATGCAGTGATATAAGTCAATTCCAAAAGACTCATGATGGAAATATGTGCATCCAGAGAAAGAACTAGAAAGAACTAAGTTTATATCCAGGTGGAAGCAAAATACCTGATCTTTTTCCTTCTCTGATTTGGTTTTATGTCCTTTACCATTTTTCATTCCAGCTGGTACAATCCGTCCTTATAACCTGACTAATGTATAATGTGAAAGTATTTACAGATCCTATACTTGACTATAAGCCGCCATGGGGGTGTAATAGGAATGCAAATTTGGAAGATCTTCTCTGCCCCTAGGCTAAAGTGCACCTGAAGCCTAGGGAGGGAGGCTTGTTTTTCAGTAGATACTTTTTGATTGGCCAGTGGGTCAATAAGGTTGTTACATTCTCTGAGCCAGGAGAAGGCTATATAAGCCCTGATGTGAGGCTTTGTTTTGGGGGCTCACTTTGAGAAGTGTTCTGTGATTTGATCTGTATTCTGAAAAGCCGTTGTCCAGAGCCCCCCCGGCTTTGAAAAACCCAGATGTTGACTGGGTATGGATGTAATGGTTGGACAGTTTGGAAATCTGTCTACTTGATCTGTTTCTGTCTTGATAATTCTGCCTGTATGCTTTGAAGTTTGGGGTGCTGACCTTTTTCCCCTGAACAAGGTAAACGATATATGTCTGACTGATTAAAGTAAGCTTGTTAACCCATTTTGAGTTGCTTTCCTTTATCAAAGCAGATCCAAGAACCTGTATGGGCGGCAAACCCTGAGGATGCTTGGGGTGCTTGCTGCTACAGGGGGGGAGGAGAGGGAGGGGGACAAAATGTGAAATTCAAGGAATTGTGGAATTGAATCCTGTAAACTAAAAGGAAACAAATTAATAAAAAATTAAAAAAAACAACTCAGCTCAAGTTCCACCTTCTGCACAAGGCTTTTCCCATGCCCCTCAGCTGCTAGTACTATCTCTCTACTCTACATATCTCATGTGTAGTTATTTCCTTGTTGTATCCCCCATTAATTCTAATTAATGATCCTTAGGGACAGGGACTATTTTGGCCTTTATTTGTATCTCCAGTGCTTAGCACAGTGCCTGACACATAATAAAGGGCTTAATAAATGCTTGTTGACTGTCTAGTTTGCCCACATCTGGCTTTTAATGTTCAGTTCCAAGATCCACATTTTAGGATTGGTTATTTGGATTTTAGCATAGAGAAGAAAAAGCTCAGCGGGGAACATGGCAGCCGTTTTAAGTATTTGAAGGGCTAGCATGTGAATGAGGAGTTACACTCATTCTGCTTGCCCTCAGAGGGCAAAACTGGGAAGAAGGGATGGAGTAAAGAGTTAGATTGAGGCTACACGAAAGGATAATCATCTTTAAAATTAGACCTATAAAAGAGTAGAAAAGACCGTGGGGAGGGGTAAGTTACAGTAGCTGGTTTCTGAAGTCACTTCCACTCTTGCAATGAGGTAATGCAGAGGATGTCAGGGCCAACATTACCAGCTGCAGTACTAGCGTATCTAGTCCAAGGAATTCTCTTTTTTATATAATGTGTATAAGAATATGGCGTTGCATCTTAAAATTTTGTACCTGCAAAACTTTATCTGCCCTCACTCTGAGGAACAGTGAAAAGTAACTGCTTGCTATAGAATACATACAAATATTCACATTTATTCTATTTTAACTGACTCATAGATTTAGAGCTAGAAGGGGCCTAAAAGGATATTTTCTCCAATTTCCTTATTTCATAGATGTGAAAACTGTGGCCCAGTGAAACAAAGTAATATGCCCAAGTCATACAGGTAGAATTTCAACCTGTTAAGATTTTTTTTTTAAGTTTATTCCCTCTCCCATATGGAACTGGAGTTAGTATACATAATCCCAAACAGAAGGAAAAAACCCCCAAAAACTATACATACCTTTCTAAAGCATTTGATTCCTCTTAAAGGAACACAAGGCCATTCTTCCTGGCACTTGCCAGGTAATTAGCAGGTATCTACTAAATATCTATTTTTCTTTACCTTTTTCTAAAGTCCTAAAAACTAGTCAAGAACATTTGTTTTCCATCTGACAGGATTATCCCCTAGTGCCTACCAACCATCATAGATGAGACCTTGCAGTCTCTCTTGTTAGCTAATTTTGGGCCAAGCTGAGAACTTGCCAGTATCATCTTCTAATCTCCCTCAATTGATGGGCCCTTAAAGATTCCAAACGAGAGGTAGCTGACTATAGTTTACTCCCCACCAATGACCATCCTCAAACCCCCCAAAAAGGATGTTGTTCTAATGTGTGTCAGAAATGGAACTTTTCCTATAAAAAATGGATAAAACTTATGAGCTTCCTTGGATCTGCCACACCATATTTGGAGGTTCACAATATCCTATTCTTGATTTGGTGAATTATAAATCATATTCAACAATAATCTCCTTTGGACACACAGGTCTTGTGTATGGGTTTCTTTTCTTTTCTAAATTTATTTATTTTTAACATTCATTAAAAATAATTTTTTTCGGAATTCCCCCCTATTGAAAAGCAAGAAATGTGATATCAACTATACATGTGAAATCATTCAAAACATATTTCCAAATTAGCCATTTTGCAAAAAAAATGCAAGAAAAATAAAGTGAAAAATTATGCTGCAATCTGCACTCAGACTCCATCAGTTCTCTCTCTGGAGTCAGATAACACTTTTCATAAGTCCTTTGGAATTGTCTTCAATCATTGTATTGATCAGAAAAGCTGTTATTCACGGTTCTGCTGATTTCACTTTGTATCAGTTCACATGCCTACCTAGCTTTTTCCAAAACTATCTTACTCATTATTTCTTCGAACACAATAGTATTTCATCATGTGTGGGTTTTCTTTTCCCTTTTCTAATGTGTGGATACTTGAGTTACCACATATTTATTTGGAGAGGCATTTATTGACAATGAAGTTGACTGAAATGGATAGAAATCGGTCTCATTTTTAAGCTTTTTTTTTATTTTTCTTTTTTAGAGATATATATATATATATATATATATATATATTTTTTTTTTTTTTTTTAAGCAATTGGGGTTAAGTAACTTGCTCAAGGTTCCACGGCCAGTTATTTTGTGTGGGTGCCAAGAATATGAGGCACAAAACCAATTCCGGGTGTCCCAATGCCAGGGCCGGCGCTCTCACTACGCCACCTGGCCACCCCTCATTTTTAAGCTTCTTAAATACGAGGAATCCTTATTCCACCTACTGCTACAAGTGGTCCTATTTTAGGTGGCTACATAAAAGGCCAAGCACACTGTTTTATTATTAGAGTTCATTACCCCACTTTTTATAAACATTCTATAGAATTTATTGATTTAAAATAATTGCTAACCATCAAATCCAAATCTTTTTTATCTTGCTTTAATACTTTATATAAATTGATAAAGATCACAGATGTAAGGTGCTTTGTTTTATTAAATTCAGAATTTTGTACGTTCCCCTTAACATTTGTAAACTTATGTTACCATAATATCCCCCCAAATTACCTCATTCATTGAGGAAAAAAAAAATTTGCACCAATCCCTTTTTTGGCTCTGTCCAGGAAGGCCTGGATACCACATTCCATAGCATCACATTCATTTGACACTTAATGATGAAATGCTTTGGGGTCTATTTTTTTTTTTCAACCAGCAATTATTTACCTTTTGTTGCTAAATTTTTTACACTTAAAGAGTGACTGATAACATGCTGGGACTCTCAAGTATTTATTAAAAATAGGGATAGATTAGGGGCAGCATGAAGTAGGAAAAAAAGCCCTGGATTTAAAAGTCAGAAAAACCTGAGTTTGATTTCCAGCTCTTCCACTTGCTAACCATATGACCTTGGGTGAGTCATTTTTTCTCCGTCTCAATTTCCTCTTTAAATGAGGATAATTTTTAGTAAGCATTACCTTAATAAAAACATTTGTTCAATGCAGTTTGGATTCAGTCAAAGGGCTGCTCTTAAGGATCTAGAGGCTGCAGATCCTCCCCCTCCCCCTCAATCTTACACTACTCTTTTCTGGGTGCTGGTGAAAAAAAAAATACATGTGAAAGCTTTGTAGCTGTAAGGCACTAAACAAATAATAGCTATTATCATAGCCTAGACAACTGAATAATAAACTAAGCAGTAGGAAAGCAGGAGATTCGAAGGTAAATTTTCTACTAAAGCAGTTTAAAAAAGCCTAAGCAAGACAATGTATTGCATTTATATAGTACTTTTTCTTTATAAGGCACATTCTTCACAACCACTCCATCAAGTAGGCAGAATTATTTTCATTTTGCAGATGAGGAAATTGTGGCTTAGAAAGGTTAGCAAGGGTCATATAATTAGTAAGTAGCAAAAATGGGATTCAAACCCAGGTCTGAACTGAATCTTAGTGCAGTACTTCCCCCAGTACACAATACTGGTGAAATGCAAAATAAGATATTTTTATGAGGTCCAATAAGCATACCAAAAAGCAAAAATATTTTCAGCCAAATACAAAGTGTCCCAAAGGTCTTTATGCAGCTTTACGCTACTATAGCTTGACAGCTACACAGATTTTGGGACACCCTATAAGAGTGCTTTACCTGACCCTTGTAAAATGACATTACAGATACAACACAAGCAACATCTTAAAGGACTAAGGGTTCCTGATGTTGAATGGACCCCTATTTACCACAAGGTTCTGCTAATTCAACAATGGATATTTAAAAAAAGTATTAGCAGATGCTTCATAAAACACTGCAGCATTTGGAATTATGCAAAAAAAAAATGTAATAAATCTTTAATACTTTTAAATATAGCGATTCCACTACTAGGTTTATACCAAGTTGCTTCATGATTGGGGTGATGGGGAGGTGGGGGAACAGAACTCATCTGAGCAATTTGGGAGATGGGGGGGTAGAGAAGGGAAGGTACACTGGATCTGACTTCAAAATGCCTCCAACCAATATGCTGGATTTGGAATCATTTAGGTTTGAATCCCAGTTCTGCTACTTTGGTGACTTTGGACAAGTAGCTTGACTGTGCAGCTTGTTTTCTCATCTAATTTCTAAGTGAGAGAAAATTTTCCTTTTCTATCTCCCCTAAATTGACCTTTCCACTTTCTACCAGTTAGTTGATTGCTCCTGGTCCTGTCCCAGAGATCCAAGAGGAGCCAATTTAATTTTTCTTCCACTTAACAATCCTTCCAAAGGAAGGAGTCTTTATCATTCCTCACTCTGAGGTCCTGTTTTCCTGCCACACTTTTGGTTGGGTGACAGAGATTTAAATGGTTTACATGATTAGAGGCCAGTTAAGAGCTGAATTAAGTGGCATTTGTAACTGGATAATATGTGCCTCTCCTCCTCCCTATGATGTCAACATTTTGGGGGGCAATATAAAGAACTTCTCATGGCATAACTCCCTCCACTAATTTATCTCTTAAGGGATAACAGGGGAACTGAGAAGTTGGTGACTTATGTTATTAGTGGGGATTATACCCAGGTCTTCCTGTCTGCAAAGTTAACTGACTATAATAAGGTAACTTCATATAGACTGTAGAAAAGAGCCAGAAAAAAAATTATTATAAGGCTTATACTGAAAAAGAAAAGCTGATTAGGAAAACTGGAATTTTTGCTACAAAGGGCTAATATTTTATTTATATCATACTTCCTTTGAATGCTTTCATGGTAATTAGGAGGGGAGAGGCAAAAAAGTCTTTACCAGTGACCCACCAGGGGCAAGAGGGGAAAAGCCCTAAAAAAGCACTGTATTCTAATTCATATATAGAATATACTTAAATATTCTAGACTAGAAGAGATGTTTGTTAATTATAATAGAGATCCTATTTATTTTTAAAAAATAGAAACTTCACTTTAAAGCCAATTTATCTCCAAAATAGCTATTCCATATATAGTGTCATAGGAAAAACAACAAAAATCATGGGTCAAAGTAGAATCTGGTCTTCAAAAAAAGTTTTATTTCTTTAAGTATTTTTACTGTTGAAACAATTTTTGAGGCCTGGGGCTATTCAAAGGAACAATGAAAAAATAAGAAAAATTTTATTTCAAACAGGTTTTGTTAAATGTACTACAGTGAAGATGTCTTGACTGTTGTAAACATATCTTAATTTCAAACCTGTACTGATGTATAAATTAGACATGTGGTATGAGAATGATTAATTTCTGCTAAAATGTGGAACAAATCCACCATTATGCCAATTTTTACATTTATTGCAGACACTGACTAGTATTTTAATACCAGAGGTTAAATTTTCATCACAAGAAATGAGAAAATTATTCAGCGTTCACAAAATGTAACAAGCTGTGAAATTAATTCCCCATTATTGCTCTGAAAATATACCCCTAGATGTAAGTGGAATCTCTTTCCTCAGCCAAAGCTAGGCATTCAGTGATAGTTCTTTAGTCATCATCTACCGTTGGCTTGATTGTCACTCCTCTTCTTATCTGACCCCATCCAATTAAACTGCAAAATGAAAATATAGCATTAAATAACTAATGATGAATCCATTTCTGTAACATATTCAATATAAATAGCAGGTCACCTAAGTATCTGTGCACATTATAACTTGTTTCTATAAATGAACAACCTCTACAAACAGTATTTGGGCCCAAAGATAATTTGGCAGGACAAAAATAATTTCCTGAAGAATATTAACACTAAAGTCCAAAACAAGTTATGTAATGGATAAAGTGGGGCTAAGAGGTAATAACAACAGCTATAATTATTATATAACCCTTTAAAATTTGCAGAGTGCTCGATATGGCAATCAAGCATTTATTACATACCAGGTATTATGTTAAGCACTGTGATTATCAAAAGGAAAAACAAAACAAACAAAAACACAGAAAACCCAAGTTTATGCCCTCAAGAAGCTTACATCTTAATAACTAATAATAAATAAATAAGTTATTTATATAAGTAGGTACACATAAGATACAAAATAGACAGAAGACAGTATTAGAAAAAGAAAGGCTCTAGTGCTGTGGGTACTGGAGGAAAGGCTTCCTGCAAAAGGTGTCATATAATAGACAACAATGCACAGATGAATAACACAGATCGAGCTCTCCTCTGTAATCTCAGGCTGGTCCTCTGGGATACCAAAGAAAAATCGCTGGTCTTGGAATCAAAAGACCTTCTATTTAAGCCTCAATGTTTAGAACTATAAAATAGAGATAATAATTCTTACATTATCTACCATGTAGGGTTGTTGTGATGAAAGCATTTACACTATATAAATGTAAACTATTACTGATATCAAGAGATAGGATAGCATATAGTGAGAAAAATGTACTGTACTTTAGTTTTAAATTTTTAAAATTGTTTTTTGTTACTATAAACTTTTTAACACACCAATAAACAAGACCATTTCTACATATAAAGAGGATCATTATGTAGGACCACAAAATTATTAGACATTTAAAAAAATATTTAACTTCAACAGTTTCAAAGTTATCCTGATTGTCTGCAGTTCCTTTTATATTTCCTTCTGTTCCTTTCTTGCATTACTCTTTAAAATGCTGCACTACTTCTTTTTTTCTTTCATGGGAGGAGTAGGAGAGAGGAAGGGAAAATCACTTTCACTAATCCCCTTCTCAAATTAAAAAAAAAAAAGCCATCCCTTGTAACAAATAAATAAAATCAAGACAACAACTCCACACATTAGTCAAAACACACAACAGAGGTACATCAAATTTTACTTTATCATAAAAAAGGGAATTATATACTCTCTCATAAACTAGGTATGATCAAACAAAAGGATAAAATTATAGGGATTTCAGGTCACACCCCAAAGAGGATTAATTTCTTCAATTAAAATTTGACTCCACATTTGAGTTCCTATTATACTGCAAGTGGTACATAAGAGAGATATTTTAATATAAAATACAGCCCTTGCTTTGGAGTAACTACAACAGTCAAAATGAAATCAGGAAGATGGAGAGAGACTGATGGGAACTAGTGAGGAAAATCAAAATGTAAGTAAACTGGGCCTTAGAAGTTTTAACAATCCCTTTCATAAAGATAATTCTTCATTCTGTATCTCTAGCCCTGCCTCACCTTTCTTCTCAAAGTATAGACTGGGGAGCTAGGTGGTGAAGTGGATAGAGAACACTGGGCCTTTAGAGTCAGGAAAACTCATCTTCTTGACTTCAAATCCCACCTCATTTAATAAAGACCCTCGGCAACTCCCTTAATCCTTAGTTGCCCATCTGTCAAATGAGCTAGAGAAGGAAATGGCCAACTACTCCAGTATCTTTGCCAAAAAAACTCCAAACAGAACCACAAAGAGTTGCAGATAGCTGAAAAATGACTAAACACATATACGGATTGGGGACCTTGAACTACCTACAGGACATCTTGCTACTTAAGGTTCTAATGTCCAAAACCTAGCTTATCTTTCCCTCTAAAACCTACTTTTCCTGATTTTTATTATTTCTGTAAGTATATAGTTACATAGCTTACCACATTTAAAATTTTAGCGTTTCACTTGTTCCTATTGCTTCAGTTTACCAAGTCTTATTAGTTTGGCTGGAAATATTGCTAGCATTCACCCCTACCTTTCTATTTCTACTGCCACCACTGGGCACATTTATTATTACCTACACTAAACAATGTAATAAGTCTTCTGATAGGTCTTCCTGCCTCCAAACCATTCTTAACACTGCTCCCAGATTTATCTTTCTTATGTATTCATCTGGAGAGCACTCTCAGGCTCAAAACCTTCAGTGTTCCTTATTTACATAAAGCAAGTTCAAATTCCTTGTTGGCATTCCAAGCCATCTCCTGCCCTATCTTCCCAGTCCTACTTCATACTACTCTCTTCCATGTGCTCTATACTCTGGTCAAAATGGGACCCAGAATCACTGTCCCCATACGTTCCTTCAATGTGAAACAAGGGGGCTGGACTAAATATCTTTTTTAAAGAGGCCTCTTCAGGCTCTAACTTTATCATGTTATGTGTAGCCTGTACTTTCTTGCCTTTTGTGTTTTCACTCAGGCTGTTCCTATGCCTGAAACACTATTCCCTAGCCAATCATTTCCATTTGCTGAATTTCAGCTCATCCTTTACAACAAGCAAAATATTACTTCCTTCTAGAAACTGTCTGATACTAACTAAATTTACCTCAGAACTCTGTGTTCCTGAACAAATCACTTTGCTTCAGTTAATTTATATGCAATATCTTCCCAATAGATTACAAAGTATCATGAGGGTAAGGACTGTGCTAGGTAAGCCTTGTATCTCACCCAGAACCTAAAAGTGATACACACACAAAAGATGCTTACTATTGAACTGAATTAGGCTTCAAGAAGGATGGTCACTCCACATAAGATAGCATGACAAAATGAGTCACAATTCAGGGGAATGTATTAGACTGCCAATGATGACCCAGGCCAGAGTAGGGATAAGGCTTGGAAATTGACTACAAAAAGGAATGGAAATAAAGATGACTCTAAGGGTAAGGAGGAAAGCTAAAGGAAAAAGGAGAACCCCCACCACAGGGTCATTGAGACATGTCTCTTTTAATGGGAAGAAAAGAAAAGAAGGAAAGTCAGACAAGCAGGGCAGCTCTGGAAGTTACAGGCTGGTCTTACAAGCTTAAAAAGAAAAGCAATTCTCTATATAATAGAAATCTGTAAGTTTCATGTCCCACACTTTTTTTCTGACCTACTATATAAATGCAAATACCCATTCTATTCAGTATTTGTTAAATTCGGGATAAAAATGAGACCAGAAATTAAAAAAACAACAGAATGACTTGAGATCTTGAAGATGCATGGTCAAAAATTTATGGTAGTCCAGACAAAAAGTTAAGAAACCAGTCTGGGAAAGATTTGGCTTTGAATATGAGTTTAAGGTAATGATACTATAACCAATGGTAGGATATAAAGGTTAAAGTGTAAGTTCAAATGTGGAGGTGATAGAGGTTACAAGGGAAAGAAACGACAAGCTCCACCAAAAACTACCTCATGCACCTATCCTCAGTGACTTACCGCCAATGTTTCTCAACTCTTCGACTAAGGG
Organism: Petaurus breviceps papuanus; assembly: GCF_028583685.1. NCBI lineage: Eukaryota > Metazoa > Chordata > Mammalia > Diprotodontia > Petauridae > Petaurus > Petaurus breviceps. Next base: position 1,147,399 of record NW_027187314.1, on the reverse strand, counting down.
CAATTTTTTCTCCTATTTCTGTGCAGACAGGATTAGTAAGAACAATCTTGCCTAAATCAGCCTTTACTGCACTGACTCTTCCTCCAGTAGACAAGGAGCCTATATTCACCATAAGCACTTCATTCTTGGACAGTTTTTGCACCTAGAGTAAGGAGAGAAGCAAAGAAGGGAAGGGAACTAAGAAAATGCTTCTTGAAGTAGGTTAACAGTTATTATTATAGACCAAATCCAGTTACAATGAATTTCAAGAAATCACCTAATTGTTTTATGGCACATTTTTCATTATATTGGCATCTGACCTGTAGACATTTAAAACTACCAAATGAGTTGGCCAAGTTGACCTGACCCTTCCTTTAAAAGATGAAAATAAGTCATATGACCTGATTTCTTCAAAGCTAGAAGGTTTCATGGAAGGTAAATGTCAACAAGTCTGGCAGAAGGAAGAAGACACTTAAAACATTGTTAAACAATTTGTTTTATTAATGGTCTCTAGTTTTAAAACTTACTAAAAGAATGTCAAAACATATAACAAAATCAATGATTTAAAAGAGCAGCGCTCCTTAACACTGCCTCCAGATTTAAGTTCTCCACAAATTCATTTTTCTGTACTGATATAAGGCAAAGAGAACAGTTTATAGATATATATAATTTAAGTACAATGTGTAGGGGGTACCAAAAGACATTTGTAAGTTGTATGGCTAATTGTGCCTCTAAAAATATAACCATATATTGGGGCAGCTAGGTAATAAGAGTGAACAGAGCATGGGTCCTGGAGTTAGGAGGACCTGAGTTCAAATCCAGCCTCAGACACTTAACATTTACTAGTCGTGTGACCTCGAGGCAAGTCACTTAACCCCAATTGCCCTGCCTTCCCCCTCTAGAAAAAAAAATACATATATATGTGTGTGTGTGTGTGTGTGAATAAACCATATAACTCAAATATCTGCATGTAAATAGTTTTGCAATACTTACCTTTGCTGCTTTTTTGTCTCCTTCAGTACGCACACCTAAAAGACGTCTAAGAAGGAAATAGGAAATTTCCAGCTCTGTGAAGATTTCAGGCAGTGCTCCAACTGCACCAAGAACCTGTCCAACCATTCTGTCAGCTCGGCACAAAGTTGGATCAATTTTTGTTCCAACACCTAAGGAAGGTAAGAAGAATTATTCTTAATGTCTACATCTTAAGTCTTAAAATAATTGCAAAACCCTGTAGATTGTAACAAACTGTAAAACCCAGTACATCACAATCTGCATTTCTATAATGGCTTTTTTCAAAAAAGGTTGTGTTTTTAGATAGAAATTTGGTACATATCCCAATTCTACAGATAAAGTTAAAATAACCTGCAAAATTTTTATAAATTAAATCAAAAAAGAGTTGGGAACAAGATCCAAATTTAACTAGAATTTCAAACAGGAAAAAAATTGTAACATTAAACTAAAAGACTTGGAAATTAACATCTGTCTGATAAGCATTAGCAGTTTGTTATCAGTTACAATGTCCTATACATTTAGGAGAGACCTTATTTCTGTCCATTAAAAAAAAAAGGAAACAAAAAGACATAGTATGCAATGTGCCTTTGTATATATCAAACATGATGTAGCTGGAGAAAAAGTCATCTATGCATTATCTGTGATTACAAGGAAAACAGAGGTGAAATTCATAGCTAAAACTCCCACATTAGCCAAAAGAGCCCCTTTCTCCCTCACTAAATTAAAGAACTACCACCAAAGACAACAATTAAAAAGCAAAAATAAGCCCAAACAATGTTTGGAATTACTAAATTTGGTAGGTTCAAATTGATGGGTCCTGTTTCTACTATAAAGACAAATGAGTTGGACTTACTGACTTCTAAGGACTCATTCAGGTCTAAATCTAGGCTCAGCACCACTTTTGCATTCTTCCACCAGTTATTAGTGGTACCATAGCATTCAAATGGTAAAAGCCCAGATAAACTAGAAATGCCATTATCAATCCTTGAACAATCAGAAGCTGTCATATCTTCACTTCCACTAATCGTCACATGTGCCATACTAGTTCAAATACAATATGACATGAACACATTTAGGCACTTGGCATATATAAACTATATATGCAGATTTTTTAAAAGGGAAAAAATCTACTGTTCTAAATACAAAATTTGCTACCTGGAGACTAGTAGGGAAACATGTATTAAGATTTCTCATTTGGGGGGCGTAGTCAAGATGGCGAAGTAAAAACAGGACCTCCGCACAGCTCTGGCTCCTACCATCTCCAATTCAAGTAAAAGGGGACTCTGAACAAACTTTGGAGCTACAGAACCCATAAAATGACACAGAGAAGCTAACCTCCCTCTGAGGACAGCCTGGCAGACTGGCAGGAATCAGCCAGCGCAGCACTCTCCGACCCCAGGCCCACGCCAGGTTTTAGCCCTTGTACAGGCCTGACCAGCTGCAGGCTGGAGGGACTCCATATCACCAGAAGCTGTGGCGGTTTCCAGAATTATCAACCCATAGATGCTACAGACAAAGGGAGAGGTCAGTGCAGTGTGGACTTTGGGACCCAGTAGTTGGGAGTGCGTTGGCTTTTGCCCCTGGGTCAAGAAGCTGCTAAGGGCTGCGGTGCAGCTACCACATGGCAACTTCAGCTCCTGGCCTACAGAGTGTTGGGGGACCAAGCGACCAGTCTGAGGGGTAATCGCTCTTGCTTTAACCAGCTTGTATCTGGACTGCAATCTAGGGTGGAGGTCTTGGGGTGTATGACCAGCTTACCACAGCATGTGGAGGCTCCATAGAGGGCACCCAACTAATACCTCCAGCAGCTGAGAAAACCCCAGAGTTTGGAACGAAGCTCCACTGTCTGGTGGCAGAGTACTACTGTGGCAAAAAGCCCAAAAGTCAAGTGACTGAGTGGCAAAATGAGCAGGCAAAGGAAGCAAACCAAGCAAAGCAATCCAACATCAGACCCCTATTTTGGGGACAAAAAGGATCAAAGCATGGAACAGGAGGAAGACAGTGAAGTCAGAACTTCTGCACCAAAAGTTTCCAAGAAAAATATGAGCTGGTTACAGGCCATAGAGGACTTTAAGAAGCAGAAAAGAGAAGTGGAAGAAAAATTGGGAAGAGAAATGAGAACAATGCAAGAAAATTATGAAATGACAGTCAACAGCCTGACTGAGGAAAATAACACCTTAAAAAACAGACTAACTCAAATGGTAAAAGAGGCTCAAAAAGGCAATGAAGAGAATGCCTTAAAAAGCCGAATTTGCCAGATGGAAAAAGAATCTCAAAAGCTCACTGAGAAGAATCATTCCTTCAGAATTAGATTGGAGCAAATGGAAGCTAATGACTTTATGAGAAATCAAGATGCTGTTAAACAGATCCAAAGAAATAAAAGAATAGAAGGCAATGTGAAATATCTCATGGGAAAAACCACTGACCTGGAAAATAGATCCAGGAGAGATAATTTTACAATTATTGGACTACCTGAAAGCCATGATCAAAGAAAGAACCTAGAAATCATCCTCTAAGAAATTCTCAAAGAAAACTGCCCTGATGTTTTAGAATCAGAGGGCAAAATAGAGGTTGAAAGAATCCATCGATGACCTCCTGAAAAAGATCCCAAAAAGAAAACTCCTAGGAATATTATAGCCAGGTTCCAAAATTCCCAGAGCAAGGAGAGAATATTACAAGCAGCCAGGATGAAACAATTTGAATATTGTGAAAACACAATCAGGATAACTCAGGATCTGGAAGCTTCTACACTGAGGGATTGAAGGGCTTAGAATATGATATTCCAGAGGGCAAAGGAGCTGGGATTAAAACCAAGAATCACCTACCCAGCAAAACTGAGTATCATGTTTCAGGGGAAAATATGGTCATTCAGTGGAATAGAGGACTTTCAAGCATTCTTGCTGAAAAAACCAGAGTTGAATAGAAAATTTGACATTCAGATACAAGAAGCAAGGTAAACAGGGAAAAGAAATCATAAGAAACTTATCAAAGTTGAACTATTAACATTCCTTCAAGGAAAAACGATAATTGTAACTGATGAAATTTTTATCAGTATGAAAATAGTTGGAAGGGGGGGGGGGGCAGCCAGGTGGTGCACTGAGTAAGAGCACTGGCCCCAGAGTCGGGAGACCTGGGATCGATTCCGGCCTCAGATACTTCATACCCACACACACACACAAAACTAGCCGTGTAACCTTGAGCAAGTTACTTAATGCTTTAATAAAAAAAAAAAAAGCTGAAGGGAATATAAATATATATAGTGTGTATATATGTTTACAGGTATACATAGAGGACACAGGACCAATTTAATAGGAAGGGATGATACTTAAAAGGTGAACTTAAGAGGTGAGAGAGGAATATAATGAGAGGAAATGGGGAGAGACAGAATGGGGTAAACTATCTCATACAGAAGAGGCAAGAGAAAATGGTTACAATGGAGGGGTAGACTAGGAAGGCAAAAGGAAATGGGTCAACCTTATTCTCATTGAATTTGGCTTGGGAAAAGAATGACATGTGCACTAAACAGGATCCCTCACCCTACAGGAGAGTAGGGGGGAAGGGGATGATGGAAGAAAGGGCAGGTTGAGGGGGAGGGAAGTTGGAAGCACCCACTTTTGAAAAGGAACAGGATCAAAGTAGAAAACAGAACAAGTGGGAGATAGGATAGGAGAGAGGGAAATATAGTCAGTCTTTTACAATATATCTACTATATTAATGTTTTGCATTAGCCACATATGTACAACCTATACTGAACTGCTTATCTTCCCAGTAAGGGAGGGTGACAAGGGAGGAAGAGAATGAATCTGGAATTCAAAGTTTTAAAATAAAATATTAAAAAAAAATTATATACATATAATTATTATACTATTATTATTAATTAATACTATTTTTATTATTAATATTATTAATACTATTTTACATGTAATTGGGAAATAAGATATACAGGCACTGGGGCATAGAGATCCACCATGCCCTACTGGAAAAGTCGAAGTGGGTATTGGAGAAGATATGAGAGAGAGCAAACTGGAGGAGGGAATATCTTGTGGGACTGCTATTTTGGGGCGGTGGCCAGGAGAAAAATGGGGAGAAAATTTGTAACTCAAAAGCTGGCGGAAATGAATGATGTAAATCAGAAGTTAATAAAGCATTTGAAAAATGAAAAAAGGATTTCTCATTTGTTTTAAAAATAATAATAAAGATCAAGAGAATTCTTTTTATAGCCCCTGAAGAGCCAAAAAGTATGAATACAATTTAAAAAATCAAGATTTTACAATTTAAGGTTCCTTCTTCCACAAAGGATATTCTATATCTGTTGTGTTTTACAACAAATCTACTAATTTTCAAACAGAAAATAAAATCCTTACCAATAAGGCCTCCAGGAGCAGCATACTGAAGATCATTATGTTCTGCAAAAAGTGAGACGATTTTGGAGAAGATTGGCTTACACATGAGTTTCCCTTCACTATCTTTAGAGACAATGCCAGGCCTGACCTCCAATTCCTGACCCACCTAGAAATAAGTAAATGAGTTCATGAGAAACATATAATAACATCCAGACTTTTACTATTTCTTTTTTTTTTTTTTAAAGCAATTGGGGTTAAGTAACTTGCTCAAGGTTACATGGCCAGGTGTTTCTGGGTGGGTGCTAAGTGTATGAGCCCAGATTCCATCCCAGGTCTCCCGACTCTGGGGCCGGCACTCTTACTGTGCCCACCTGGCCACCCCAACTTTCACTATTTCAAAGATTTTGCTGCCAGAACTCAGGATTTTTAAAAAAGTGATGAGTCGCAAATAATTATTTTCGAAAGCACAACCACAACAAAGTATTTAAAAGCACCAAACACTGAATTAGATATTGTGGAATCACAAAAGCAATAATATGGAGTCTCTATCCAAATTGAGCTTACAATTTAGACAGAGAAGATAAGACAATTTGTAAATAAAGAACATATAAGTAACAGCTTATTGATATTAAAATACCAAGTTCATTTTTTTGTATTCATAGCTTTTTCCATTCTTTCTTTTAGGCAGATCAGGGGAAAAGAGTAGGATAGTTTTAATGAATTGGATTTTTTCTTATAAGATTACCTTTAACACTCCTTTGAGAATACTACCACCGGCCACACCACCCTTAAGGTCATCAACTTCACAACCAGGCTTGTTGACATCAAAAGACCGAATAACTAAAAAGGGACATAAAAGTCACTAAGAACCAATTCTGCTATTTCAACATTTTCCCAAAAAGTCAGAGTAACTTTTCAAAATTATAGAGACCTGGCATTTTATTACACAGCAATGTTTCAAAACTATTAAATAATAGAATAAAAGAAAAACAGGTGTTGGGGATTTCAGATTACGTATTGGCACTAAAAAATTTAAAACCATGGGGAGAGTGATATAAAAGCCTTTCTTAATGCTTCATTTAGAAGTTCTAAAACATTACTCCTGTGTTAGATCTACCCCCAAAATATTGTTCAGACATTTTTCAGAATATGGTCATATAGTAATATATGATAATAAATTCTAAGAGTTGTCTCCTTTTTTTATACCATTCCATCCTGATTTGAGGAATTCAATCCTTAAAATTGTATTTTCTAACTCCTTTATTAAAAGTTCAAATTGCCTTAAGTAAACTAATTTATTTATCTTCACAAGATCCACTCAAAACAGCTATATTTCTATGTTTATCTACAAGAAGCTATCACCACTGAAATCCCATTTGAATGCCTGATCACAGTGGGGTGACCATGGGTTTCCAAAAGCAAAAAATTAGCTAGGGATAATTAGTCTTACTCAAATGTAAATACTTCAAAAGCATGATACTAAAGATTGAGACTATATTTCTGGCACCTGAGGATTAGTCTCAAAAAAATATGGCCTCAGCTCATTTCTAAAATATATAGAGAACTGAGTCAAATTTATAAGAATACAAGTCATTCTCCTATTGATAAATGGTCAAAGGTTATGAACAGGGAGTTTTCAGAGGAAGAAATTAAAGCTATAGTCATGAAAAAATACTATAAATCACTATCGATTAGAGAAGTGCAAATCAAAACAACTCTGAGATAACACAACACACCTATCAGATTGGTTAACATGACAAAACAGGAAAATTGTAAATGTTGGAGATGTAGGAAAATTGGAACACTAATGCATTATTAGTGGAGTTGTGAAGTGATCCAACAATTCTGGAGAGCAATTTGGAACTATGCCCAAAGGACTATAAAACTCTGCATGCCCTTTGATCCAGCAATACCATTTCTAGGCTGTATCCCAAAGAGATCATAAAAACGGGAAAAGTACCTATATGTACAAAAATATTAACAGCGGCTCTCTTTGTGCTGGCCAAGATTAGAATGTGAATCAAATGGGGAATGGCTAAACAAGCTGTAGTCACATAATGAAATACTATTGTGCTATAAGAAATGATGAGCAGGCAGACTTCAAAAAAACCTGGAAAACTTATATGAACTGATGCTGACTGAAATGAGCAGAACCAGGAGAACACTGTACACAGTAACAGCCACACAATATTATGATTGACTTTCGTAGATTTGGCTCTTCTCAGCAATGCAAGAATCTAAGACAATTCCAAAAGACTCATGATGGAAAATGCTATACATATCCAGAGAAAGAACTATGGAGTTTGAATGCAGATTGAAGCATACTATTTTCTCTTTTTTCGCTGTTGCTGTTTTGTTTCTTCTTTCTCCTGGTTCCTCCCACTGGTTCTAATTCTTCTTTACAACATTCTAATGGGAAGATACGCTTAATATGAATGTATATGTAGAGCCTATATCAGACTGCACGCTGTCCTGGGGAGGGAGGAGGGGAAGAAAATTTAAACTCATAAGCTTATGGAAGTGAATGCTGAAAACCAAAAACAAACTAAATAAATAAATCTGGCCTCATTAGAGAATTGGCTCAAGTGATAAATTTGAGGGGACCATGGCAACTAGCATAAAGAGAGGGCTGCAATTTTATTAGTGGAGAATATTCACACAGATGACAGCACAGATCCCTGGAATTGAAGTACGGTGACATACAGGGAGAAAAGAGGTACCAAATGAAATGCACAGCATCAACTTATAAACTTACCAATAAGTCTGGGTTCTGAAGTAAAGTCTCGTGGGGGTACTGGAATTTTCTTTACTATGTATTCACAAACAACTTCAATATTATACTTCAGCTGAGCAGAAATTGGAATAATAGGAGCTCCCTCTGCAACTGTACCTGTTCAACCAAAAATTGAGAGCTTCAAAATTTAGTTTTATAGAAACAACACTTGTTTCGATACTTGTTTCACATGACATCTAAGAGCTCTGAAAAGATAATTCAGCATGCTTATACAAATTTTGGCTGGGCATGGGTATATTTTAGCTTAGAAAAGCTAGAAATTTCTTACACAGGGAATTACAAAAATATTTAATATTTTTACAAAGTAGATAAAATGCCTACTAAGGAAGCTCTGCCATGACTGGCTGAGTTCTAATCCATGTAATTAATTCTGTAATAAACGTTGAAACAAAATTATAGACTCTTTACTAATCAAAAGATTGCTTCTATGTATGTGTTTGATCTGTAATATATGTATGTCAAACAAGTCTTTCAGGTACTATGCCTAGATGAAAGATGGTAATTTTATAGAAATGACACATTTGATTTCTTATGACCCAACTGGGCTCATAGCACGTAATTCATTCTAGTTTTCTCTAAAGCTAAACAAAGGGAAAACTAAAATGCTTAAGATCAGCTATGTTAAAAGTTTTTCCCCATCTATAAGCAGAGAAGAATTAAATAAAGATTAGAATCATAGGACGATAGATTTAAATTTAGAAAATCCCAATTTTAAAGATGAATAAACTTAACCTTGGGGCAGCTAGGTGGCACATGGATAGGCTTGGAGTCAGGACGACTCACCTTCCTGAATTCAATCTGGCCTGATACTTTACTAGCTCTGTTAACCCTGTTTGCCTCAGTCCTGCCTCCTCTATAAAATGAGCTGGAGAAAGAAATGGCAAACCACTCTGATACCTTTGCCAAGAAAATGACAAATGGGGTCATAAAGAGTCAGACATAACTAAAAAAACTGAAAACAAACTTAAGCCCAGTGATCTCAGGTGACTTGCAGAAAATCTAAGATTCACATCCATGTCTTCAAACTCAAAATCCAGCTTTTTCCACAGTACCATGTTCTCTGCCACATTAGTCTGACCCTCTTTCCATGAGCATTGGATACTTAGTACTTTAGCACAGCAAATTCAAAAAATATAATCAGTGTCAGATGACAAAAGAGTTAGATACAAAAATGAGGGTGGGATTTACAACTTTGTTCAGGTTTAGCTCCCTTTATAACAAATTTAATATTCTGTAGGATATATATGCATATTAATATGGGAACTTTTAGTATATAGTACCTGATACTGACTTACTACTTATTATAGCTACTTACCTTGTACAAATGCAAGGATCTGTTCATATTGTTCCTTGGCCTGACTTTCTTTCACCAAATCAATCTTATTCTGTAGAATCAGAATGTGTTTCAATTTCATGATTTCTATGGCAGCTAAGTGCTCAGAAGTCTGAGGCTGAGGACAAGACTCATTACCAGCTACATAAAGAAGGAAAATAAAAAGATTGGTAGTAAAATACATATTGGTAAGCATTTATAATATACAAACTCAAGAACTAATTTAAAGATTAAATCCATAGTCATTTTTCTAATATGCTGTCAGTAGAATAAAACAAAACAAAAACCACTTCACTCAAAATATCCCAGGTACTTCTCAATAGAGAAAATTATTCTTTTTGTTTTTTGGGGGGTTTTTTTTGCTTTTTTGGAGGGCAAATGGGGTTAAGTGACTTACCCAAAGTCACATAGCTAGTAATTGTGTCAAATGTCTGAGGCCGGATTTGAACTCAGGTCCTCCTGACTCCAGGGCCAGTGCTCTACTCACTGCGCCACCTAGCGGCCCCTAGAGAAAATTATTCTAGATAAAGTATCTTGAGTACTCCTCTGATCTTTCCCAAGTCTTAAATACTTTCTTTCCTTTCATGGACAAATGACAAGCTCCCAATCCCCATTTATTTAACATTTTCTGCAGAAGTATACCAAGAGAAAAATCATGTGAGAAACCATTCAACTGCTTGAGTAGAGTGTCATGATCTTTCCTTCTGAGTAAAAATTCTCTAAACTCCAAAATTGTCATTGCCAGGTAATGGTGATATTTCTGATCTGTCATGAGGTTTATCTCCTTATCACTCAAAATTTCTGGGTCGTGATGCCTTGAACTATCCACAGTCTTTGCTCAATTTCCTTTATGACCAAAAGCCACAGAATTTCTCTGTGGATAGGTGATAGTACATACAAAGATATGCAAACACTGGCCTCTTTGGCATGACCATAGCAAATTTCTATTTTTAGCACTTTTATACAGACAACTTGCAAGGAAGCAAAGGCAGTCAGTGCTTATATTAGAAATTTCAAATAACTTATATGAGAGGTTTCAAAGTAACTTTTTCTAGAAGTACTTCTGTAAACTTGAAGTCAACTCAGATATTAAACTATCCTCTTTTCTTAAGAAATTATCCTTCCTGTCCTATTATTTTAAGGACACAACTCAGATGCTACTTCCTATAAGCCTTTTCTACTCCTTCTCCTTCCCCCCAGTTATTAGTATTCTCCTACTTTATGCTCCTGCCTTTATTCTGTACATACTTATTTGTGTCCATACTGTTTCCCTGCAGTAGAATATAATATCCTTGAGGACAAGGACGATTTTGTTTTTTCTTTGTGTTCCCAGCTACTCCCAGTGAAGTGCCTGGTACATATCAGAAATTCAGTAAATGTTTCTTGAATTCAATTGCTATAGTATATTAGAATTTAATAAGAACTGTCACTATCTATGACAAGAAATGTATAGTTAAATGACATCAGTTGGGGTGGCTAGGTGGCGCAGTGAATAGGGTGCCTGCCCTGGAGTCAGGAGGACCTGAGTTCAAATTCGGCCTCTGACACTTAACACAAAAACTAGCTGTGTGACCTTAGGCAATTGCCCTACCCTCCCCCCTCAAAAAAGAATAAAAAATTACATCACTTTCCTTGATATCAAACCTCAGCAGGAGGTTAGAGAAATATCCTTAATTGTCTATGTTTATCTTGACATTCTATAATGGATTTGTCATACATTTAATTTTTTATGCTCTATTTACCTATTAACAGTAAAGCTGCATCCATGACCGCTGCACCGTTCAGCATGGTAGCCATCAAAATATCGTGGCCAGGACAATCCACAAAAGAGACATGTCTAGTAAATGGGGGGAGAAGTGAAGATCAAAGACAACTAGTTTAGACTTAGAACATGCAACATGTAATAAGTCACAATTTTACTAAGGTTAAATCACTTGTGAAATAATTTTTATAGCAAAAGTTTTGAAAGACTCCCAAATACAAACAGATCAAAAGCAGAGAATGCTTTCTATAAAGTATGGGGTAGACATTATTCTGTTAAGCTATATACACTATATACAAGCTATATATAGCTATATACAAACCATTCTTAATAGAATCATCAAGCACTCTTGATAGCATTTCAAGCACTAAGAAATTTGTTTTTAAGTGTCATATGTAGTATGTTTGAATAACAATAACCAGTCATAATTATCACAGTTTAGCAGAACACTTCCTTTACAATAATCTTGGTGAAGAAGGCACTAAAACTATTATCCTGATCTTACAGATGAGGAAACTGAAGGTTATGAAGATTAAATAATTTGCCTAAAGTCTCATAACCAGTAACCAGTAGAGTGAAGGCTGGCACTCAGATTATTACTCCAAGACCAGGGCTCTTCCTTCCCAATGTGCCACTTTAATCCTTTGGATATGACATACTGAAAACTAAATAGTGTGTCAAAAGTTTTCCTGATCTGTAAAATAATGGACTAACATAGATGATCTGATCTCTAATCTTCTTTTTCAACTCTCATATTTTCTACCCCTTAATTTTACTGTCTATGTGTATATCTTGTATATATACCTTTCTGCAAGTATAATTCTCTATAAACAACTAAAAACAAACATAAAATCCTACAAAACTTCATCAGGTTGGCTCTCACAAGTGACTGCTCACAAAACAAATCTCTACAGAACACCTTTTTTGCTACTAAATAAGCAAGCTATGGTGAATAACCACCTAGAAAGCTTTTAATGCCTCATATAAACAAGGTGAAACATTGTAAAGTAAGTTATTGCCTAATTTCCCTTTGAGACATTAAAATTAAGTTGGCCCAAACCTACTTTTAAGCCTCTTATAGAAAAACTAAAAAAAAAATATAAAAACTTTCCAAAGATATGGGCAAGAAAGTTTGTGAAAAGAGGATATTAAAAACTCCTTTTTACTTTTTTTGATGCTAACTTTTATTAACAGCAACTTTACAATTAACAGATAGGGAATCAATAAGACATTAATCCAACACTTTTAAAACTACCTCTAAAACCCATGTAGTATTAGATAACTACTTCGAACTGTAATTGTCCAGAGCAAGTTTTACATGTTTCCAATTATTTTCAGGAACTCAGTTTTATCTCCATCAATATAGGATACATCATCATCACTGTCAAACATTTCAAGCTTTTTAAAATGATATAAAAGACAACAAAGCATGAAATGTAAAGGAAAAAAAATTGATCACCTGACTAATTTGAAGTTTCCTTTAGTTCCTGGAATGTCCGTAGGAAATTCATCAGGTGTGCTACTTCCACAAGATCTGTAACATTCTGGCCGAGAACAACTTGGGTCATCAAGTTTGTAAATCTAAAATATCAATGGAAAAAGGTCTCAAAAGTTAAGACATTTACACATCTTGAAAATTTAAGGTAAATTTTTTTCTTTTCCCATCATTAATCAACTAACCTTAGCATTAGCATACCCCAACTTAATGGTAATATTTCTTTCCAGCTCATTTTTGAATCGGACAGTGTGAACTCCAGAAATAGCTTTTACTACTGTTGACTTTCCATGTGCTACATGGCCAATTGTACCTACAATCAAAAACAAAAGATCAAATGTGAACCAGTTAAACAAAATTATATTTTTTTTTATAAACTGTTATTAGAGATTGGGTCAAGTCTAAAGTATTACTATTTTACTATTTGTCCTACTGGTACTACAGTCAAAATTTTACTCCAAAAGTTTTGTTTTAGAATAACAAACAAAATACATGAATAAATTGGGGTCCCAATGAATTGATCAATTACTGAAAATTATCCGCCTCCTCATTAAAGAACAATATGTAAAAGGACATGAGATCTGCCACAGAAATGACGAATTATGTTTTAAAATTATGCTGTCCTTAAGCACTTTCAAACATTTTTTATACCTCTTCATAAATTAGCATTCATAGTACTTGCAGAGTTTAGACAAGTTACTTAATGTATCTCAGTCTTAATTTTCCTTATCTGTAAAATGAGGGGATTTGACTAAATGATCTCTAAGATTTATTTCAGCATTAAATGTGATATCATGAACCATATTCCTTTTCAAAGAATATTAGTGAATACCACTTAATAATAAACAACACTAAGTATCTACAACATGCTTTTTAAAAGTAACAACAGAAACGTGAAGAGATGTAAAAAGTCCCAAGGGAAATGAAAGCTTGTACATAAAATGTACTCTACAATGTGGCTCTTTACTTATAGCTATGATGACATTTCAAAAGAATTACTAGCTGAGCACGTTAGTCATTACTTTTTTAAAGAACTTACATTGAAGACCTATTACCAGGTAACCTTTCCTATTCAACCTAATTCTAAACTGTCACAGACAATTTTACAAGTGAGAAAACTGTGCTCCAGAGAGAAGTAAATTGTTCTAACTCACAGAGTTAGTCAATTACAGGTCTGAGATGAGACCCTAGGTTTCTCAACTCCAAGCTAAGTGTTCTTCATATTAAGCTGTCTTTCCTGTTACTTTGGAACAGAAAAGGCTTGTTAGGAGAGAAGAGAAGAAAGGTGGTTCTGTAGACAAAAATATAACACTCAGTTGAAGACAAACTGAAGACCAAGAAAGTCATTGTCAGAGAATCCTTTTTCAGTCTCACAAATAGAGATATCAAAGTTTTACTTCATCTCTGATAACATGCTAACTATAAATTTGAATTAACCTTTTTATTAAAGTTCCTTGAATAAAAAAGCTAATGTAGTTTTAAGAGCACTGTTTTTCTCTAATGCTAAAATTGATTTATCCCATGTGAAAAAGCTTGTTAACTATAATCCTTAGAACCATAGAGAAGACCCTAAGGAACTACAACATAACAAGCCTGTCTTGGTATAAATCCCTTATTTGTTCCATTTTTTTTTTTTTTAAATAAAAGGATACCATCTATAATACCGCCTCTCGAGGTGTTGTCATGCAGATGAAATTAGACATATGAAGCACCTTACAAACTTCAAAGCACCACATAAACATCAACTATTATTCTCTACATATATTGATATTAGAAGCATCAAATTTTCACTTAGTAAACATACTATTTAGTACTAAATAACAGTCAACTAATTTAGTAGGATTCACAGTTCATACTTATTTATTACTTATGCTTACCTTATTTCAATTGTTCATTTTTCCACCTTTATAAACTCCATGGTCAAACTAAACTGTTTTTCCTGTTGCTCCCAAATGACATTCTATCTCCCACCTCTGCCTGGGATGTACTCTTTTCTTACCCTTCCTCTTACCGCTAGTTTCCTTCAGAGCTCAGCTCTACTGATACTTCTTAGCCATGGTCTTTTATAATTCTCCCACATATTAGTTTATTTCCCTCAAAATTGCCTTTTATTTATACTTATGTATATACCTCTTGTCTCCCTCATGTAAGCTTCTTTACAGCAGGAACAATTTCAATTTTATCTTTGTATCTCTGGTGCCTATCACAGTGCCTTGAATGTAGAAGACATTTAATAAATGCTTGCTAGTTGCCTGATTAATACGTACAATGATACTGTGATGAGGTGGTAAGGCAACTGTTAAAGCTTCTTTCTTTAAATTCCCTCTGAGGTCAGCACAGCACTAATGTAAAATACAACAGAGTATTGTTAACTTTTGTTGGGTTAGCCTTGTCTTTTCAACTACAAGCTCCCTGCATCCAGAAATTCCTTTCAACATTCACTAACAGTCCAGTGTGTACAAGCTCTATTAGAAGTATTGGGAGAAAGTTTAGACAAGATATAGTCCCTGGAGAATTTATAGTATAGTAGGAAGATAGACAATTGCACATACAGTACAATACAATATAAATATTACAAATACTTTTTTAAAAGTTATGTTGTTAAATATTTCTTTGCATCCATAATAGGCACAGGATTAGTGCTCCATAACTATCTGTCAAATAAGTGTTCCATTTGACTGATGAGGAAACATCAGTTTAAGAGCACTTAAGTGACTTGTTAGTATACATCTTAGCCAGGGATAGAATCTAGATCTCCTGACTCCACTAATACTCTTTTAGCAATTACTTAATCTTACCTATATTGATTGTGGCTTGTCTGCTGATAACTTCATGTGAAAGCGGAGTCAACTTGGTAACATCCTGTGAGGAAGCACTTTACAATTTAATCAATTTGTAAAATGCCACTTAACAAAAGTGAACTGTCAATCCCCACCCTCTTCCTTCTCACTTCTTTCAAAATGCATGTAAATTCTCACCTTCTACAGGAAGGTTTTCCTGATCCCCCTCAATTCCAGACCCTCCTCTCTTTTGATTATTTCCGATTTGTCTGGTTTATAGTTTGTACACAGCTGTCTGCATGTTGTCCCCGACCCAGCTTAGACTGATCTCCTAGAGAGTGAGGCCTGGGTTCCCTTTCTTTGTCTCCCCAGAGCTTAGCACAGGCCTGGCACACAGAAGGGGCTTAATAAATGTTTCTGGGCTGTCACTTCCCTCACTCCCCAAGGCTCCTGACTTGCGCTCCAGACACACACCCCTGCACAAAAAGTGCTCATGGCAAAGTTCCAAGAGCCCTTCAACTCAGTTCGTGGCACCGAGGTGTGGGGATCCCCGGGCCCTACACGCCCCCGATCCTCCCCAGGTTGCAGCAGCTGCCGCCTCCCAGGGAAGCTGCACGTTCCCCGCCCTCAGCTCCGGGAGCTGCTCAAGCTCAGCCTCTGCAGCCCGTCGGCTCTCGTGAGCGGGAGCACACCCCGGGGGTCCCCAGCCTCGCCAGCCCTCCGTCTCCTCCCCGACTCTCCGCCGGCCTGGCGCAAGCGCAGGCCAGACACCCGGCTCCCGGGCTGCCCCTGCCCGAGCGGGCGCCGCCTTGCCCCCAACTCTGCCGCCCTGCACCGCGGCCCCGCCCGCCTCCACACGAACACACGGTCTCTGGGTGTCCCCGAAGTCCAGAACTGCGCGAGCGCTCAGCTGAGAAAGCGGACTCACCAAGGTGGTCAGATCCTGGCGAGACAGATGGGGTTGCCCCAGAGTCACTCCCGGCTCGTCGCCCGCCATCTTGCTCAAAAAGGAAGTAGGTTGCCCCAGGGGCCGCCTGATCCCGAGCAAGCCCCTTTATACAGAGAGCTGGCAAACCCTCAAGACTAGATGAAGAGAAAGCCGTCTCCATTCAAGGTTTCTCTGGCTTCGAATCCAGCACTTAAGGGCTGCTTACTAAGGAGGGCGTGGTGAATATTAAACGCCTGCTGCCCGGGGCCCTCAGAGACATTTGAGCAGGCAAATCCTTTGGCTGCCCTAGAAAAAGCCCCAGAAAGGCGGAAGGTGATGCAACTGGGCGCGCGTGTCTTCAAGGGGCGAAAGCAACTTCCGTTTCCGTCGTAAATTGCCGGATCCGGTTCCCGGAGCTGTGGAATTTTAGTGGAGAAGGGAGGGGACGACGTGTAAGGAAAGCCGCTGCCCGCACTATTTGCACCGCGTGGGTCGCTCTTTTCACCTCCCCTAGACTCCCTCATTTCCATGCTTTTAAAGCTTGGTCGGACAAAGAGCAGCCTTCTTTCTCTCCTAGTCTTTCCTACCGTCTCCCCGCCCACCCGCTTTAGGCACCCCCCACATCCCCCTTCCCGTCTCGGGAAAGACTGGGCCGAGCCCCTGCCCGAGGAGCCTGGTGCACCCTCCTCTCATTCTTCGGCTGTGGAGATGCGCGGGCTGGAGGACGGGCTCAGACCCTGGAAAAGAAAAAGCCCCCCCACCTCCCCCAAACACTATTAGTGAGAAAAACAAAGCCCAGGCTTTGCCTTAGGTCCAAACTGGCGCGAATAAAATTCCCCCAGATCTCTTAAGGAAAGCGACGGAAATCGGAAACATTTCTTTACAAGTCAATTTGGTCGGTTTTTGTGGTCCTTTTACTGCTAGAATAGTGGACAGCGCCGTGGAAGCGAAGTGTTAGCTCTAGTCTAAAATTAGACCAGAAGCTGGGGGGAGGAACGAAACCATCATACACTACTGTGTATTTTACTTAACAGGGCGTTACACTCTTCAAGTTATTCAATAAATATTGAACACTTAATAAATTGAAGGCACAGTGATAGGAGATGACTTTAAAAGTTATAGTCCTTTCCTTTATGAACCCAACATGTACAATATGTTATCCTTATATTCACTTTGTATATAGTGGGTTGCTAAACTTCGGACAGATAGCAGTGCAAATCTTTAGACACAGATCCCTGTCCTCATGCAGTGTATGGTACATTAAAGGAAATATATACAGGAAAATAACAAAAAATAGAACCTAATCCAGTTGGTGGATTGGGGAAGGACTACTTGAAGAAGCTGATTTTTGAGTTGGGTTTTGAAGAGTAAGTAGTATTCCTTTAGGCATAGATTGGTTGAAAAGTAAGAAAACTTATGGCAGGCCAGTGGGATTAAGGGGAGAAAAGCAAGGTAGGAGGGCATATATAATACTGGGAAGCAGTCAGTCAATTATGTGGCAAGACAAATAGGCCAGTTTGGCTGAATGTAAAGAAAGTTGGGGAAAAGTGAGAGATCTTTTCTTAAATCAGTGTCAGTCTTAATTTTCCTGGTTCACTGAAGATTTTAACAATTATTATTAAAAGGCAGATGTGATAAAACTTGCTTGCCTGATCAAAAATTGCAACAGTAGAATAAGATTTTTAAGACTATCATTTTTTACTTTAATTGTTGTACTCCACAATCAGAATCACTTTTCTGTCTCTCAACCCTGTGATCCATCCCCTCCTCCCTAATAATCTGCTTTCCTTGGCTTCCTTAACACTATTCTTTCCTTTTCCTCTTACCTTTCTAACCATTTCTCAATCTCCTTTGTGGATCATCCTTCATGTTCTGCTGACTAAGTCTGATTCCTCCCTCCGACTTTGTTCTGGTTCTCTTTTCTCTCTACATTACTTTTTTAATGATTGTCATTAGCCCCAGTGGGATAATTTGTAATCCCTATGCAACTCAAATCTATATATCCCTCATTCCTCAGCTGACCTTTAGAGTTGCATAACTAACTGTCTGTTGGGCATCTGTCTCTGAATACTCCATAGGCATATTAAACAGATTATGTCCAAAACAGACCTGATTATCTTTTGCCCTAAATTTACCTTACCTCCTAACTTCTTTATTTCTGTTAAAGACTCCACCATTTTTCCAGTCACCCACATTCACAACCTTTAGAATTATAATTTGACTTTTTTCCATCTCCTTCAAACTCCATATCCAATCAATTGCCAAATCTTATTGGAATCTATCACCACAACATCTCGAATTTATTCCCTTTTCTCCACTTAGCTTGTTGAGGCCTATATCATCTCTTATCAGGACTATAAATGAATAAAAGCATTTAATAAGAACTTACTATGGGCAGCAGAATCATCTTCCTGGCTTCAAAACTGGCCTCAGACACTTAGCTGTGTGACCCTGGACAAGTCACTTAACCCTATTTGCCCCCATTTCCTCATCTGTAAAATGAGCTGCCAAGAAAATCCCAAATGGAGTCACAAAGAGTCAGACAAGACTGAAAATGACTGAACAAGAACAAAATTCAATAAATTCCCATAGCTCCCTATCATCTCCAGGATCAAATAAAAAATCCTTTGTTTGGCATTCAAAGCCTTTACTCTCCCAGTTTTCTTACACCATACTCCTCACCATGTACTCTGTGATCCAGTGACACCAGTGTCTTTGCTGTTGCTCAAACAAGACACCTCACCTCCTGATTCATGCATTTTTTGTTTGCTTTTTTGGAGGAGGGAAGGCAGGGCAATCAGGGTTAAGTGACTTGCCCAAGGTCACACAGCTAATAAATGTTAAGTGTCTGAGGTTGGATTTAAACTCATGTCCTCCTGACTCCAGGGCCAGTGCTCTATTCACTGTGCCACCTAACTGCCCTGATTTATGCATTTTCACAGGCTATCCCCATGCTTGGAATATTCTTTTTCATGTGGTCTCCCTGGATCCCTTTATGTTCCTATTACTGTCTCATCTTTTATCACTTCTTAATCCTTCTTAATACTAACACCTTCTCTCTATTGATTATCTTTAATTCAATTAATTGTACATAGTTGTTTGCATGTTGTCTTCCCCATTAGTCTGTCAATTCCTTGAAAGCAGGGAACATTTTTAAAATTTGTTTGGTTTTTTTTGCCCTTTTTTGTATCCCCAAAGCTTAGCAAAGTACCTGATACAGGGGAGGCAATTAACAAATTCTTGTTGACTGACTAATAACAAGGTCCTGTCAGGATATGAGATTTAATGAGTGGCAGTAAAGAGCCCTCCTCCCCCACCCAAGTGATAATGTCAGAAAGAGGTTCTTCTGAGGGGTCAGAAAAGTCCTGAAGTATAAAGATTCATAAAAACTGAAGAACTCTAGAAAGAGCCTGAGAACAAAGGACAAGGGAACTATTCCTGACAGGGGAAAAAGGAGTAAACTGAGTTATATCAAGATTAGAGAGAGGTGTCATCAAGATAGATAGTGACCAATTAATCAATGAGTATTTATTAAGTGCCAGGTATATGCCAGGTATTACTGGTGCTGGATTTAGAAAGAAAAAAATTGAAGTAAATCCCAATCTCAAAGACGTCCTTATTGAATAAGAAAACAGTGTGGGAATAAACACTTTTTTTTTGAAAGGTCCTCTGCTAGAACCAGACCACCAACACTGAAATTGTCACCCTTGGAGTCATTAGTTTGCAGATCATATGGATTTAAGGGTCATAGCAAGCCATCTGTGAATTTTTCTCTAGACTCCTTTCTGTGTTTGTGTTAGGAAGCTGCTTCAAGTAGATTGTAATCATATTGCTTGGAAGTATAGAGTTGGAGAGTCTAGTAAAGAAGTTTTCCAGGATTCTGGTTAAGGGCTCTGAGCTAATAAGCAGAGAAATAGCTTCCAAGAGTAACCTGGACCTTTCATTTTATAGGACATCGGCTCACAACAGCCACACAACTATTAAGAAAGAGGAGTGGGGATGGGGGGGGGGTGGCTAGGTGGTGCAGTGAATAGAGCACCAACCCTGGAGTCAGGAGGACCTGAGTTCAAATCTGGCCTCAGACAGTTAACACTAAAACTAGCTGTGTGATCTTGGGCAAGTCACTTAACCCCAAATTGCCCTCCAAAAAGCAAAAAAAAAGAAAAAGAAAGAAAGAAAGTATATGTGTACATATTTACTTAGGGGTGGCTAGGTGGCACAGGAGGACTCGGTTCCAGCCTCAGATACTTAACACCCACAGAAAAAAAGCTGGCTGTGTAACCTTGGGCAAGTTACTTTACTTAACCCCAATTGCTTTAAAAAAAAAAAAAAAAGAAAAGAAGGAAATTATAGACATGTAGCCTGGAATATTCAAGCAATAAACCTATTTAAAATGTATTCATATATTTTATTTTTATATCACTAGGTCTAAATATTGCTCCTTATTCTCCCATTCCAGAGTGTAATGGGAATGTAAATTTTTAAGATCTTCCCTGCCCCTAGGCTAAAGTGTACCTGGAGCCTGGGGTGAGAGGCTTGTTTTTCAGTAGATATTTTTTGATTGGCCAGTGGGTCAATAAGGTTGTTACATTCTCTGAGCCAGGAGAAGGCTATATAAGCCCTGATATATAGCTTTGTTTTGGAGCTCACTTTGAGAAGTGTTCTGTGATTTGATCAGATGAAACTATGGGAAGCTGTTGTTGAGAGTCCCCCGGCTTTGAAAAACCCAGATGTTGATTTGGTATGGATGTAATGGTTGGACAGTTTGAAATCTGTCTACTTGATCTGTTTCTCTGACTTGATAATTCTGTCTCTATATTCTGAAGTGCTGACCTTTTCCCCCTGAACTAGGTAAATGATACATATTTGACTGATTAAAGTAAGCTTGTTAACCCATTTTGAGTTGCTTTCCTTTATCAAAGCAGATCCAAGAACCTGTATTGGCAGCCACCCTAGGGACTCTGGGGTGCTTGCTGCTACACAGAGTCATCACTTATTTATAGCAAAAGGATAAAAGGAAATAAAAAAAGTTCAGCAAAGCTAATCAAACTTATTTTGTGCTCCATGTCCACAGTCCTCCCTCCTCACCATTCCCTACAGAGAGATGGAGGCACCTGAATTATCAGACCTTTTTTTTCTAAATCAAGTGGGATTATTGTAATTATTCAATTTTCAGCTTTGATTTCATGTTATTCTTTCCATTTGCATTGTTGTGGTCAATGCTAACCTTGTTTTCATGGTTCTGTTTATTTCACTTTGCAACCATTCATAGAAATCTTCCCCTGCCTTCATGTAATTATCATTACTTCTTAATGGTGCAGTAATGTTCCACTGTGTTCCTATATCACAATTAGTTTAACAATTTCCTAATCGATGATTATTGATTTTGTTTCCACTTCTTTGCTAGGAATGAAAATGCTGCTATAAATATTGTAGTGCCTATTGGACTTTCTTTGTTGATCTCCTTGGGAGTGTAGGTCTTACAAGTACAGTCTTTGGGGTCAGACAGTCAAGTACATTGATTATTTCCACTGTATTTCCCTTCTGGATAAAAAAATAAAATTAACTACTCCTGGCCCATAGTCCTTTTAATACACAAGATATTCCTATCTCTAAGGAAATTGTCTATAGATTAGACTAGTAATGTAGTCACTCCCTAAGCTAAAACCTAACCCATCAACAAGGAATTTCTTCAATGGAGACACTGCAAATGCCTTCTTTGAATGTTGCTACTTTTAACTCCCTTTATGCTCAAGAAGATATTTTTTAAGAAATTTGTGGGGGTGGCTAAGTGGTGCAGTGATAGAACACTGGCCCTGGAGTCAAAAACACCTGAGTTCAAATCCAGCCTCAGACACTTGACACACTTACTAGCTGTGTGGGCAAGTCACTTAACCCCAACTGCCCTCCAAAAAGAAAAAAAAAGTTTTGTTTTGAGAAGATTTACTAATTAAAGTATTACTGTATTTCATTTTATTTATAACCTTGCTACTGTTTCTTGATTCAGTTCTGGCTCTATTTTTTATCCCAATCCCAAATCTTAACCACAATACTTATATCTGCATTGCTTCATCTAGAGAGTCTGGGCAGTTTCTAGATTTCTTCATATCTTTAAATATAAACTTGGAACCTTTTGGAGCTACCATTCCCCTTTTACCACCACTTCAACTTCATCCTCATGCTTGTTCATACATTTTATACTTGAAATTTTCATTATTGTTGTCCTTTATTTTTTCCAGAAATACTTGTTGAGGTGTTGGATTATTTTTTTTCTTTTAAATTCTGATTTGTTTGTTTAGTATACTAAGGTTCTAATATTTCACTGTTACTTTTCAGTGTTTCTTTGGAAACATAAGGAACAATTATCTCATGTTACAATTTTTAGGTAATTTGTATCTCTAGATAGACACAAAACTTAAAGCAATAAATTTACTTTATTTCAATATGTTCTCTTTTACCCCTTTGTACTCTAGGTTTGAAGCTTCCTTTACATACCTTGTCCAAAGGAAAAATGAATGTCTACTTCTTTGTTTACATTCTTAACATTAGGGAGTTTTTTTTTTTTAATTAGTCTGGCTAGAAGTTATCTAAGAAAAGTAAAACCTGTACTGGACAAAATTAGAAATGCTGATTACTTTTATTTTTTTAATATATGTTGGTGGCATGCCAAATTATTTTTTGGGCAGTTACATTTTTTATACTCTATTTCATTATCACTTTATTCCAATTCAAAGGTACTTAAAAGGCTTACTAGAGTCTTTGATTTTTACAATGTAACAAGAATGATGTATAATAATATTAAGACCAGTTTTAAAAGTAAGAGTTAGCTTGGTACGTATATTCATTATTTAAGAATTATACATAAATGACTATATTTTATTCCTTAACACCATGGGATATATTTGAGGATCTCTTATACTTTAGTAGGGGGGAAAATGGAGGCTATTTGACATGAGCTCTCTTTTCTCCCTTTCTCACCACTCCTTGACATCATCTGACCTTCTCTCTTCATTTAGTCTAGTCTCTAATGAGGAAGTGAGCCTACCCTTCAACAAGGTCAACACCTTAACATATACTCTAGATCCTATATCCCCTTCCATCTTGTCCAGCTGATTGTCTCTATGATCCTCCTCCTCCTCTCTAATCTTCAGTCTCTATGCCTACTCATTCCTTCCCTATAGTCTCAAAGCAGCCTGTTTCCCCTTTCTTATGGAAAGCTCTTACTTGATCTCACCACCCCCTCAAGTCTCTCCTTCCTTTTTCAACCAAACTCCTAGTAAGCATTGTCTATGTTTGCTTCTTCCCTTTTCTCTCTTCTCATCAATTTCTCAGCCATTTGAAATCTGATGTCTGACCTTATCTAAAACTGACTTAACTGCCAAATCCAATGGCCTTTTATCAAACCTAATTCCTTCAGTTCTCTGCAACATTTTGATACTATTGACCACTCTTTCCTCTTGATACTTCTCCTACCCTTTTTTTAGACACCCTTTAATTTTGCTTCTTCTCTTACCTGCAGGCTACTCCTTTACAATTTCATTTGCTGGCTTATCATCCATATCATGCCCATATGTTGAACATACAGAGGGCTCTAAACTTGGACTTTCTTCTCTTCTTTCTTTATGTTATCTCACTTGGTTACCTCATCAGTTCTCAATGAATTAATTATCTTCTCTGTGCCAATTATTTATAGTTCTATACCTCTATTCTTTCTTCTCAGCTCCATTTGCTATTACCAACTACCTACTGGATATTCATTTCAAAGGTTATTCAGTCAAGGATGTTTTGTATGTGTCTCAAACTCAGCATGTCCAAGACAGAACTCATTATCTTTTGCTGCAAACCAATTCTACTAAACTTATCCATTTCTGTCAAGGGTCCTACCATTCTTCTAGTCACTTGGGTTTGCAACTTTGGTGTCATCCTTGATTCTTCACTTGACTCATCCCACAAATTGTCGAATTTACCTCCACAACAGCTCTTGTATAAGTCCCCTTCTCTACTTACACAGCCATAACCCCAGTTTAGGCCTTTGTCATATCTCATCTGTACTACTACAAGAGCCTTCTAGTTGGTCTTCCTATTTCAAGTTTCTCCCTTCTTCAACCTACCCTCCACATAGTTGCGGTTATATTCCTAAAGCATAGCTCTAATCATATCACTCCCTGACTCAGTAAAGTCCAGTGACCGTCACTTCTAAGATCGATATAAATTTCTCTGTCATTTAAAGTTCTTACAGTCTTGCCTAAGCCTGCCTTTCCAGCCTTGTTACACATCACTTTCTTCCATATTCTCTTTGGTCAGGCTAACACAGCCTCTCTACTCCCCCAAGTACAATCCTGCATCTCCCATACCCGTACTTTTGCTCTAGTTGATCCCCACGCCTAGAACGTACTATTTCCACACCTCGATGTTTGGGAAATCCACACTTGCCTTCAAGACTGAACTCCAGTGGCTTTCCCTGATCTTTCTCCCTAACTATTGATGCCTTCTCACCCCCAAAATTATTGTCTATTTTGTATATACTGACATATGTACATGTCTTCCTGAATAGAATGGAAGCTCTTTGAGGTCAGAGACTTGTTTCACTTCTGTCATTGTATCCTCAATATCGAGTTCAGTGCCTGGCACATAATGCATATTTTATAAATTCTTGTGGATTGATATTTCATATCTTTTTTATCATATATATTTAGTGTATTGAGGAATGCCTAGGAGTCTCCTAATCAAATTAATCTTATTTTCTTATTGAAATTACAGGATACAAGGGGCAGGTAAAAAAGACAATGAGATATAAGGGTATGAAATTTTGAGTAGTCCTTTTGTATGTGAAGGGTTAAAAAATGCATCTGAGGATTGGCTAGGTGCTTTTTCTGTATCCATTCAATGATGTGGGGGAATAGAAGAGGCTGAAAGTTTAAAATGCAGAAACCAGGAGCTTTAGAAGCAACAAGAATAAGAACTAACTATGGAGGAATGATTTAGCTCTTGAGGACTTAATTGTTCATCTTGCAGAGTGTGATAAGGGGGATTCTTGGGAGTGGTGTCTTACTATGGAAGCATATAGCTATAGGAGACATGCTTGTACAGAGTCTAGCATATAGCTATAGGAGACATGTTTGTACAGAGTCTAGGAGAGGAATTCAAAGATTCCTGAATTCTGAATTTCAACCCTTTTTTCAAGAGGAGAGATAACTTTGTGCCTGGGCTAGGAAATTGCTGTCTGGAAGATGAGAATCCTTAATGCTGATATTCCAAACAAGTAGACTTTCTGCTGGTCCTACAGCAGCACCTGGATCTTTCTGAAGGGCCTAAGGCAAGGATGTCAGTTGATCTAGAAGATAGAAGCATCTGAGACTACAGCCAATAGGCAAAACAATATATCCTGTAGGTAGCAGACCCAGTGATCCCAGAAAAGAAACTATACAAGCCAAGAACAGCTTTGGACATTATGAGAAGACATCAGGGGCCCTACAGCATTGGAGGTGAAAGTTGTCTCTTTCCCTCACACATATATGCCTTGATCACAGGTATTCCCTGAGGGTGCCCCACCTCTGCATTCAACCTGGCTATGTGATTCTTTTTTTTTTTTTTTTTGATAGATGCCATCCATTTATTTCTTTATGGTTTGTAAATACATTATATACATTCTTCTTCTTTTTATTTTTTTTATTAAATTGTTTGTTTCCTTTTAGTTTACAGGATTCAATTCCACAATTCCTTGAGTTTCACATTTTGTCCCCCTCTCCCCCCATGGCAGCGTATAGTCAAGTATACCGTGACCGTGTTTCCCTGATAATAAGACACTGTCTTATTATTTATTTTGGACAGAAAAACACCAGAGGGCTTATTTTCAGGGGAGGGCTTATTTTAATGAACATTGACAGCAATTTTAATAAACAGGTAAATGTGAATAAAAAAATGTACCTTTATTCAATAAGCAAATCACTGGGGAAGAACAGGATGACACGCTCACTGCTGCAGCTCTGATTGGATGCAGCTCGGAGCGCGGCATGTGTTTCACGGTGGGGGGACGGTGCATACAGAGGGCACCGTAATGTAGCGTGTAGCGCAGGGGATCACCTTCACTACAGCAGCAATCTCAATAGGGCTTATTTTCGGGGGAGGGCTTATTTTAGAGGAATCTTGCACAGTAAGGGGAGGGCTTATTTTCGGGATAGGTCTTATTATCGGGGAAACACGGTAGGATCTGTAAATACCTTCACATTGTACATTAGTCAGGTTATAAGGATGGATTGTACCAGCTGGAATGAAAAATGGTAAAGAGGACATAAAACCAAATAAGAGAACAAAAAAGATCAGGTATTTTGCTTCCACCTGGATATAAACTTAGTTCTTTCTAGTTCTTTCTCTGGATGCACATATTTTTCTCCATCATGAGTCTTTTGGGATTGACTTATATCACTGCATTGCTGAGAAGAGTCTAGTCTATCAAAGTTGGTCATCACACATACGTTGTGTCTGTAATTGTGTACAAATTTCTCCTGGTTCTACTCTTCTCACTCAGCATCAGTTCTTTTAAGCCTCTCCAGGTAAATATGAAGACTGCCTGCTCCTCGTTTCTTATAGCACAATAGTATTCCATAACATGCATATACCACAACTTGTTCAGCCATTCCCCAATTGATGGGCACCCCCTTAATTTCCAATTCTTTGCTACCACAAAAAGAGCTGCTATAAAAATTTTTGTACATATGGGTCTTTCTCTCATTTCTATGATCTCTTTGGGATATAACCCTAGGAGTGGTATTGCTGGATCAAAGGGTATGAAAGTATTTATAGCCCTTTGGGCATAATTCCAGATTGTTCTCCAGAAAGGCTGGATCAGTTCACAACTCCACCAGCAATGCATTAGTGTTCCAATTTGCCCACATCCTCTCCAGCATTTGTCATTTTCCTGTTTTGTCATCTTAGCCAATCTGACTGGTGAGATGTGGTACTTCAGAGTTGTTTTGATTTGCATTTCTCTAATCAATAGTGAATTAGAGCATTTCTTCATGTGCTTATAGATAGCTTTAATTTCTTTCTCTGAAAACTGCCTGTTCATATCCTTTGACCATTTATCAATTGGGGAATGACTTGTATTCTTATAAATTTGACTCAATTCTCTGTATATTTTAGAAATGAGTCCTTTGTCAGAGACACTGGCTATGTGATTCTTATGTGTGTACCTCTCTTACTTGTCAACTCAATTTATGTCCATTCTCCCCATTGATGCTGAATGAATTTGTGGTAGAGTGTGCCCTGGGTTTATATGGAACAGACAACCCTGAAATATGCACAAAAACAAATTGTATACCACTCTATCATATCATGATGTTGTATACTTGTATGTTAAGCTACTGCTAAATAATAACATCCCTGAGTAGTGAGATTAGATTAGGAATGAGATCCTTTTATAACCATATTTATTTTAAATTAATAATCAACTTGGGTTTTTTTTTAACCAAAAAGGGAGCAAGGAGATATCTAGAAAACCTCTTGAATTATGTCATATCTGTTTGACTACTTGAGAGATGAACATGAAGTTATGACTATTTTTAATATTTTTATTTTAATAATTTTAATTACTTACACAGATCTATATATTTCTTACTATTCCCTTTGCTTTAAACTAATTGTGCCCTCTCATTATTGAAAGGCAAATACATTGGTTGGGCCTCTGTAATGCGAATGTAAATTTTAAAGATCTTCCCTGCCCCTAGGCTAAAGTGCACCAGAAGCCTGGGGAGGGAGGCTTGTTTTTCAGTAGATACTTTTTGATTGGCCAGTGGGTCAATAAGGTTGTTACATTCTCTGAGCCAGGAGAAGGCTATATAAGCCCTGATGTGTAGCTTTGTTTTGGGACTCACTTTGAGAAGTGTTCTGTGATTTGATCTGAATTATGGGAAGCCGTTGTTGAGAGTCCCCCGGCTTTGAAAAACCCAGATGTGGAAACCCAGATGTTGACTGGGTATGGATGTAATGGTTGGACAGTTTGGAAAGCTGTCTACTTGATGTTTCTGTCTTGATAATTCTGCCTGTATGCTTTGAAGTTTGGGGTGCTGACCTTTTTCCCCTGAACAAGGTAAATGATATATGTCTGACTGATTAAAGTAAGCTTGTTAACCCATTTTGAATTGCTTTCCTTTAACAAAGCAGATCCAAGAACCTGTGGTAGCTGCAAACCCTGAGGACGCTTGGGGTGCTTGCCGCTACAGCCTCATAATCCAGAGTTTTAGGAATATAGACCTACAGAATTCTTTGAACCTGATGCAGTCATCCTCCAAGGGACCTGTTCCATGACTGCAGATTGATGGAGCATGGTAGGAAACTCTGGGATGCTATATTTGGTATTGCTTTTGAAAGTGTAGATCTGACTGACTGTTAAAGATACTACTCATGCTTCTCATATAAGTATTGAATATACCAACTATTGATCTGAAAGTTTGGTTAAAAGAGGCAAACACGCTAAGTGGTATATAAATTCATGTTATTTATTCTCTTAAAGCTAGCTAATACATGTATACATGGAGCCAGAATTTAAATTCTGGGTTTTTTGTTTTTTTTTTTTGCTTTTTGCAGGGGGGAAGGCAGGGCAATTTAGGGTTAAGTGACTTGCCTAAGGTCACACAGCTAGTAATATTAAATGTCTGAGGCCACATTTGAGCTCAGGTCTTCTTGACTCTAAGGTCTGTGTTCTATTCACTGGGCCACCTAGCCACTCCTAGAACTTAAATTCTGACTGTGATAAAAGAATGAGAAGTCTTTTATGTTTCAGAATAATCCCAAGTCAGGATGTCTATGTCACTCAAATTTATGATCTTCATGTGTTTAACTGTAGCATGAGAAAGGAATTTCCTTAATTGAATAGGTTACACATATAATAAGAGAGTTGACAAAGTGTCCATTGAAAATACAACGCAGGATATTTGTGTTTCCTTTACCATTAACATGACATAACATAGTATATATCCATAAAATATTAAGATAAGAGAAGTCTCATTATTCAAAATAGTGTCTTGGGTTAAGGAACCTCATTCTTTTTTTTTTTAATCAAATGCTTTATTAACTTCCAGTTTACGTCATTCATTTCCACAAGATTTTGAATTACAAATTTTTTCCCTGTTTTTCTCCTACTCACCACCCCAAAATAGCGATTCCACTGGATATCCCCTCCTCCAATCTGCTCTCTCCCATATCTTCTCCCACACCCCCTCCAACTTTCCAGTATGGCATGGTAGATCTCTATGCCCCAGTGCCTGTATATCTTATTTCCCAGTTACATGTAAAATAATGTTGATAATTGTATATATATATATTTTAATAAAATCATATATATATATATATGATTTTAAAACTTTGAATTCCAGATTCATTCCCTTCCTCCCTTGTCACCCACCCTTACTGGGAAGATCAATATGGGTTGCACATGTGTAGCTATGCAAAACATTTCCATAGTAGATATATTGTGAAAGACTGATTATATTTCCCTCCCTCCTATCCCACCTCCCACTTGTTCTATTCTCTACTTTGATCAAAAATGGGTACTTCCAACTTCCCTCCTCTCCAACCTGTCCTCCCTTCCATCATCCCAACTCTCATCCCCTTCCCCCCTACTCTCCTGTAGGGTGATACCCTATTTAGTGTATATGTCATTCCCTCTCTAAGCCAAATTCAATGAGAATAAGGTTGACCCATTCACTTTTGCCTTCCTCTTCTTCCCCTCCATTGTAACCATTTTCCCTTACCTCTTTTATATGAGATAGTTTACACCATTCTGTCTCTCCCCATCTCCTCTCATTATATTCCTCTCTTACCTCTTAATTTCACCTTTGAAGTGTCATCCCTTCCCATTAAATTGGTCCTGTGCCCTCTATCTATGCATACCTATACACATATATACACACATTCACATATGTATTCATACGCCCATATACCCTCCTATATAGACTTATATATGTATGTGTATAGATAGACAGACAGATAGATAGATAGATAGATAGATAGATAGATAGATAGATAGATAGA
>NW_027187314.1:1112158-1116933 GCF_028583685.1 Petaurus breviceps papuanus | reverse complement strand
AGATAGATAGATAGATAGATAGATAGATAGATAGATAGATAGATAGATATACATTTCTATTCCCTTCAATTATTCTCATATTGAGAAAACTTTCATAAGTTACAATTACTATTTTTCCATGTAGGAATGTAAATAGTTCAACTTTGATAAGTTCCTTATGATTTCTTTTCCCTGTTTACCTTCTCATACTTCTCTTGCTTCTTGTATCTGAATGTCGAATTTTCTATTCAGCTCTGGTTTTTTCATCAAGAATGCTTGAAAGTCTTCTATTCCACTGAATGACAAGGCACTTCATTCTTAATGACCATAAACAGAGGAATACTCTTAGCTTCATATGGCCTTGTAGTTGTGTAATGGTAACAGTAATTTTGAATTTGAAGATCCCTTTGTGTTGGCAAAAGTAGCAGGTACTTAGCACTTAGTAACTGATCAAGCCTCCTTGGGGAAACAGAAGGTATGAACTCCTGTCTCCAGTTGCTGACAAAACAGGAAGGGTTTGGCTGAAACAGGAAGTAGCTAATGCCTCGTATATAAGAAAAGCCCCAGAGAGGCACAGTCAGAATTTTCTTGGGGCCAAGATCTCCTGGCAGAGCAGCTACAAAATAATGGGGAACTGAGCCAGAATTTCCTGAGGGCTTGTGGTGGTGGAGCTTCTTCTGAACAGGATCCCAGGATCTTTTGATCCCAGGAGCCCTGAGCCTGGAGCCAGGAGCCCAGGTGACTGAGGAAGCATGATTGGGATGCTGAGACTTTGTTTGTTTGTGGCTTGGTTGAGCATTGAATTCCCTGGAGCAGAAATGGTGAAGGATCTGATATAGCCCAGACCCTGTGAACTTCAGTGTGGAGCAGGACCTACCCAGAGAGCTGGTCAAGGAACTGGGAGCTGTCTGCCATTGAACCCAGGTGAAAGTCTGTTGAATCCAGGTAGAATCTGGGACCATGGAAGGGGATCCAGGGAATTTGAGAATAGGCCCCAAGATGAAAAGACCTCTCCGTGGGTACTGAGTAAAGATGAAATTATAGTTTATAGGGGTGGAGGGTTTTGTGTACGATAATAGTAATTGATTGCTGAATAAGTGACTGATTGAGTTAATCAAGACTTTGCCCCAAGAGTGGAAGACTTTGACTATTTTGTATTTTGAGATATTATTACTGATAAGTGACTGATTGAGTTAACTTAGCTGCCCCATAAATGGAAGAATTTGACTATGTACTTTGAGACTACTGATAAGTGACTGATTGAGTTGAGTGATTATTTTACTTTGAGACTATGTTGTGAATATTATATTGTGATTTTCTGTGATAAGTTGTAATATTGTGAATGCTGTACCTTGATTCCCTATGAAAGTCTTGCTTTGATTTGTTATGGAATAAATAGAGTGATCACTATACTGTGTAATCAGAATTTTAAAAGCTGTTCACAGTAGCATTCTTCTGGAAAGCTGCTTGTGCATGGCATTACAAGTTGTTGACACAGGAAGAGGCATTCTCTGGGTTTACACAGAGAACAAAGAAAGGCATGACTGTTAGGCCTAGGTCCTTCTTCTGGTTGATTAGTTTTGGGCCTTATTGTGGTTCAAGTGATCTTAAATAATTATCACTTCTTACATACTCCCAACACACGGGACTAAGTTGGGGAAGGAAATAGTCATACTTCTTGATCTTCATGGCCACTGCCACCCTGTCTTCCATTTCTATTCAGTGTAACCTCTCCTCCTTTGAGGCTTGCTCTGTCCTATATTTCAGGTCCTAGTAGCTGTTATCTATTGGCCTGTGGCCTGCTTTTCAAGGAGTACTATACCTGATTTACAGTCTTTTTCTCCACTCTTAAGTCATTTTGAGGTTTTAATTTAAATATTAATATCCCCTCAAATTCCCTTGCTTCCCAGTTTGTCAGAGTCCTTAATTCCTATGATTTGTACCTTTATTCTACCCCAACCCCCCATAAAGACCAATCATCAACAAACATTTATTAAGTGCCTACTATGTTCCAGGCACTGTTCTAGGTGCCAGGGATACAAGTATAAAGAATGAAACATTGCCTACTTGCATATTATCATACATTTGATCTTATCAGTCACCAATAAGAATTTTATCTCCATAATCCTGAAATTCTTATATATGACCATAATCTCCTTCCAGCTTTCCTTGTGTTTCAATCTTATTAAACTTTGTTTGTTGTTGGCTTCCAGTGTAGACATCATTATCTGCTGCTGCTATTCCCTTTTTTAAAATATTAATTTATTTTTAGTTTTCAACATTTACTTCCTCAAGATTTTGAGTTCCAAATTTTCACCCCATCTTTCCCCTCCCCCACCCCAAGATGGTATACATTCTAATTACCTCTTTCCCCAATCTGCCTAACCTTCTATCACCTCCCCCCCCCCCCCATCACCTTCTCTTCTTGTAGGACAAGATGGATTTCTATATCCCATTGCCTGTATATCTTATTTCCCAGTTGCAAAGTAAAAACAATTTTTGACATTTGTTTTTAAAACTTTGAGTTCCCCATTTTCTCCCTCCCTCCCTCCCTCCCTCCCCACCTACCTTCATTGAGAAGGCAAGCAATTGGATATAGGTTATACATGTGTAGTCATGCAAAATAAGAGTCATGTTCTGAAAGACTAACTATATTTCCCTCTATCCTATCCCACCCCCCATTTATTCTATTCTCTACTTTGACCCTGTCCCTCCTCCCTTTTACCTTCCCTTCTATCATCCCCGCCCCCCCCCCCCCCCACCCCCCCCCAATCCCCTTCCCTCCTACTTTCCTATAAGGTAAAATAGATTTTCATAGTCAATTGAGTGTGTATGTTATTCCCTCCTTAAGCCAAATTCCATGAGAGTAAGGTTCACTCATTCCCTCTCACCTCCCCTCTGTTCCCCTCTATTGTAAAAAACTTTTTCTTGCCTCTTTTATATGCCACTACTATTTCAGGGACTAATTACTAATATGCCATTGGGAAATCCAAAATCTTTTTTAAAGTTCTCAAGGTTTTCTTTTAGTAATATTCTCTACTTTCCCCCTCCCCAAGAAGTTTCTTCTCAGGTTCATGGCTGGAACTGCTTCTGCCACTCCTCAGTCCAACCTCTGGACTTCTGGGTGCTTAACTGATTGGCTATTTTGCCCAACCCATACATGGCATGATTGAGTCTCTTCATCCAATTCCATTATACTTCTTTTCATTTCATCTAATGACTTTCAATTATTCCAAATTGATAAAAGCCCTTTGTGTACTTAGTGTAATGCCTTTGATTGATTCAGTACAGGTGTTCTCAAATAATAAAAGTAATAGAATTTAGTTAATTACTAAGGTAGAGGTAATCTATATAAGTGATCCTTACCCTCATGCACATATACATATGATGGGGGTACAGGCTCTGGGAACCCCCTTGAACTCTCCTTGAATCTTCCCATTTGAGGAAGAATGTGCCTGAGGCCATAAACCTTTCATTGTCACTAGATCCAAATCTCTGTTACTAGCCTAGCCTTCTTGTCCAGCTACTTCCCACCCTTGATCCTCCCAAAATATCTATACCCAAATCTGTTACCCTTAAACTAGCCTAGCCCTCCATTGTCTGTCATCTCCAGGTTGCCTCCAGTGATTTCCCACCTTTAGTCTCATTACTAGAGTCTGACCTCATTTGACTCCTCCTCAAGACTAAGTCTGAAAGACTAACTATATTTCCCTCTATCCTATCCCACCCCCCATTTATTCTAGTCTCTCCTTTGACCCTGTCCCTCCTCCCTTTTGCCTTCCCTTCTATCATCCCTGCCAAACTCCTCCTCTAGACTACCCCTTGATCCCTCCCACAATCTTTCTGTATATAAAAGGCATCTTGCCTCTGATTCTGTGGCCAAGAATTATCTAAAGCAGTCTCACTCTATGTCAGAATATTCTGGCCCGCTTGTCTAATAAAAGTGTCATAGATACCTAGGCTCCTTAAGAGTCCACCCATTATGGCAAATCTCTAATAAACTTTGCTTTACTTTGTCTGAGAGAAGACTTGAATTGAATTCATTTGGCAGGACCCTGCATGTTGGTATTTTGGGGTCCCATGTACCCCTAAACCTTAAACCTCAACATTTTATGGCAGTTGAGTTTTAATAAATTTAGATTCTGGAAGTTTTCAGTGCGTAGCCACTGTCATAGGCTGAGGACCTTTCCTTAGTAGATTTCACTGAAGAGCCATTGATAGGGAGAGAGGTAAGGGAAAAATCTCTAAGGTGTCTGGGATAGTTTGAGTGGAGATTTACAACAGGAAACATAAATCTACGGAGACTGGAACTTTTTGTAAACCTCTCAGAAAAGGAGGGACAGAGGGGAGGAAGAAATGTGGCTCTCAGTATATAAATGGTTAGGTAGTTAACTCCCTCTAGTTTTTAAGGTGCAGGAAAGCAGCACAAAATCAGGGAATGATTATTTGAAATGTAAAGAAGGGCATGGGTGACCTGAGTGGAAAAGATGGGGTGGAGCCATGGCAAGCTTATGTGCCCTCAGGCCTGTGTGCTCTTTAGCCATTCCCTCCCCTATCCTGTGGAGGTGTATAATGGTAATGGAATTTAAAGATCCCTTTGTATTGGCTTGGTTTTTGAATTAAAACCCAGAGCTTGTGAATCCCACTTGTGGAATGGACTTTCTGATGTGAAAAGAGGGGGCTGAACTGGGAGGAGCTGATGCCATGGATAGCAGAGACAGACCAGAAGAACTTTTGGGAGCAGTATCATGGAGGCAGAGAGAGAGAGAGAGAGAGAGAGAGAGAGAGAGAGAGAG
>NW_027187314.1:1025045-1112058 GCF_028583685.1 Petaurus breviceps papuanus | reverse complement strand
TTAAGTGTTAAAACCCAGAGCTTGTGAATTCCACTTGTGGGATGGACATGTTGACATGAAGAGAGGAGGCTCAACTGGGAGGAGCTGATGCCATGGATTTAGAGAGAAACCCAAGCAGAGAGAGGCCAGAAGAAGTTTTGGGAGCAGCATCATGGAGGCAGAGAGAGAGACAGAGACAGACAGACAGAGGGAGACAGAGAGACAGAGACAGAGAGAGCATTGCTGGGGGCCAGAGTTGCAGAGAGAGAGAACTGCGAGCTGAAGCCACCCACATTGCTGAGGGCCAGTTGGAGCTGCCCAGGACTTTTGAGAACTGCCCCCAGAGCTGCCAAGAGTTGAGGAGGCATGACTGTGATGCCAGTATTTTTTCTGTCTGTTTTGATATTATTTTGCCAGATTCATCTGCTGGTAAAGGACAGTGCTGTTGTTGCAGAGGTCCTTAAACCTTGCTGTTGGTTCAGAAGCCCTGAAGGAGGATTTTCTTGTTGTATGTTTACAGAAATCCTGGAGGAGGATCTTGCTGATGTTTTCAGGGGTCCTGAGACTGTTCTGCAGGCTGAGAGTGAATTGATGAGGACACTGGCAATGTATATTGTGGCTTTGTGAAGTTCTGTCTTCCCAGGAACAGAGATTGCTAAGAACTTGCCTTAGGTCAAGATGAAGAAAAGACCTCTCCTTGGGTATTGAATGCTGTGATGATATTCTAACCTTGTTATGGCTTAGGGGTAGATGGCCTTTGTGCTCTCCACTGCCCCTTTGAGAGGGTGCTTGGTGGTGATGAATGGTATTGTAATTCAGTTGTGATCCAGGAGTGAAAAACTTTTGACTGAACAAATGAATGTACTTTATTTATGATGGGAAATTAAAAGTTGAATAGAGAGAAGACTTTGTGATTGACTAAACAAATGTACTGCTCAGGGGTGAAGTACTTGGACCTTAATACTTTGTGACTGAATTGAGGACTTACTAAATTATTAAGTTACACATGGTGAATGCTGTATTTTGATTTTCTGTGAACATTTTTCCTTAATCTCTCACTGAATAAATGGAGTTTGCTTTGCTCATAATCTGAACCTGGAAGTTACTTGTGCTTGGCCTTACAAGATGTTAAAAAAAGTGCTTAAAGACAATTGACTATTAAGCTCCTAAGATTTCTGCTTGGAGAGGGAGTTAGCCAAACCTTGTTAGGTCTTTTTGGTCTAGGCCAAACCCTCCAGCTAATCTGATTAAACCTTTTTGCAAAGGTATCATATATTTTTGTATGTTAGTTTGAATGTATGTGAAATATAATAGTTTGGGATGATCAAGGGTGGGAAGTGGCTGGACAATGGAGGGCTAGGCTAGTAACAGCGATTTGGGTCTAGTGATAATGAAAGTCTTATGGCCTCAGGCACATTTGTCATCAAGTGGGAAGATTCAAGGAGAGTTCAAGGGGGTTCCCAGAGTCTGTACCCCATCATATATACATACACATAATATACACTTATTCGTGTACATATTGCCTCTCTCAAAGGCTCATTGTTTGGGTTTTAATGGCTCTGAATGAGTCTTAATAGCAATTGTTTCTGTTCTGGCCAGAAATTCTGAGGGTCTTTCCTTCCCAGATTGGTTCTTTTATGAAAGCAAACTAGGCCATCTTTTGCCTCAATTCTTACCTAGTCTTTAATTATTGAATAGGTATTACCTCTGACAAACTGAGACCTGGGAAAGACCTTAGCTAAAAAAGGCCAAGGTCTCCCACTGTATCAAGGGCCATCACCAGTTCTGTTGACCTATGTCTTGCCACTTGACTCCAAAGACTCTTGTGAGGCTGGTGACTTTGCACAGCTCTGCTTCACTTAAATCCAGTTCACTTGCTCAAGTCAAGACATCAATTTCCTGATGTCATTGGTCCTCTTCTAGAAAGAAGGATTAACAACAGTTTCTCCCAACAGAATATAAGCACCTTCAAGGCAGGGAAAATTTTACTCTTTTTTTTGTATACATTGTTGCCAGATACATTGTTGTTGAGTTGTTTCCATTGTGTCCCACTCTTTGTGACTCTGTTACCATTTTTTTGGCAAATATCCTCGAGTGGTTTGCCATTTCCTTCCAAAGCTTATTTTACAGATGAGGAACTGAAGCAAACAGGGTTAAGTGACTTGCCCAGGGTCACACAGCTACTAAATGTCAGAGGCCAGATTTGAACTCAGGAAGATGAGTCTTCCTGGTTCCAGGTTCAAAGCCTATCCATTATGCTACCTAGCTGCCTGTACATAAGTACATAATAGATGTTTAATAAATGCTTGTTAATTGACATAATTGACTAAAATTAATTAATTTAGTTAATTATCTTAGACCACCCCTAGATCCCTCCCATATCCCTCTTTCTGTATAAAAGATCCATTTTGCCTCCATGAAGGTGCTGAGATTCAATCTGATCCGCTTGTCAATACAAGAATCACAAATTCTTTTGCTCCTTAAGGGTCTACCCAAAATGGTGAATCTTTAATAAAATTTGTTTTACTTTGGCTGAAAGAAGGTTTCGGTCAAATTCATTCAGGCAGGACCCAGTGTGTTGGTATTTTAGGGTCCCAAGCACCCTAAACCCCACTGTTTTAAATCTCAACAGTAGTACTAGCACTTACTAGTTGTGTGATGCTGAATAAGTTGCTCTGCCTCTTTAGTTGCTTTACTTACAAAATGGGGCTGGTTAATAATATTTTCAGTTTTTACTGGCAGGGTTGTGAGGAAAAACAAGTTGTAAATATTAAAGCACTATATAAATGTGAACTCTTATTATTACTGCTGTTCATTGATAGCATCAGGGTTAACAGAGTAAAGAATGTCAGTTACTTTATAAATGTTAACTAGCATTATCATCATATTGAAAAATATAATTTGAAAACTAACCCATAGCATTGTTTAAATTTTTAACTTTAACCACCAGGGGGTGTTGTTTGTCTTTTTTATTGGGTGAGGACCAATGACATCATGATATTGGGATGGTTTTACTGGGGTGTGGCCATGGGCATGCTACAGCTTCTTACAGCCACAAGTGAGAGGTGGATAATAGGTAGACACCAAAAGTGGATGATCAGCCCTGAAAAAGGGCTCAGCAAGCCCTCCTACCAGAGGTACTAGTTCTCGCTGAACACTCCATACACCTCTACCAGAGGATACAGTTTCCAACTGCCTGACCTTATTTGTAGATAAGCCAAATGCTGGCAGTCCTATGCTCACTTCAACAGCTGAGTATTCCCAGCAATGCCAGAGGGTGGTGTGGGGGTAATGTCAAGTTCTCTACAATTCTTAGTTCTCAGAGCATTAGTTACTTCTGTACCTTAGCTCAGGAATGTGCTGGAGCCAGCTCAAACAGGCTAGGGAGAATTGATTGTTAAATTTTCATTGTGAGCATTATACCTTGGAAAAGTACAAATGTTACAAATCAGGGCTTGAATTATTCTTTTGTTGATTGTCTAGAATTTCTAGATTTAAGAAAGTGGAGAAAATGTTAATAATAATTCAGATTAAATTTTAAAATGTGTTACGTATATATTTCCTCCCAGAGACCCAATTGGTTGAACAGTTTTGAGCACAATCCTGCCCTATACCGTTTTTGACCATAGACATGTATAGTTGCTATGGATTTTTTAGATTCATACAATCAGACTCCTCTTATGACTCACGGTGCTCCTACTCATCAGAAAACTCTGAGTTTGTCCTTTCAGGGATATTTTTATGTATTTCTAACACACACACATCCACACAGGCACAGACAGGCACACATAATAGAGTCAGTCACAAAAGGAAGTATATTGTTCTTTTTCATATTTGGAAAAAAAGAAACACCAAATATATAAAAAACAAACATTGTAAGGGCTGAAATCTCATAGCTCACCTCAAATCTAGACAACCCAAACCAGTTATAGGTATGTCTTTAAATTCAGGAATTCAAGGAGCACAGTTCAGATGCTTAAATTTAGACATAACCCAAAGAAAACTCAGGCATTTCAGAGACTTAATTTAGGGACTTAGATTTAGACCTCCTCAATTCTACTGTTGGGGAGGAGAGTTATTTAGAATCAGTCACTCAAGAATTCCCCAACAGCTAAGCACTGGAGGACGAAGTTGAATCCTCCCTTTCTCACTCACTATGATGCTGTCTAGAGCAAGACTATAAATAGTTTTTGCTCTACTTGACACTTGCTGGTTCCAGGGAAAGGCTTGGCATGGGAAATGATTGGCCCAAGTTGCATAGTCCACTTCCAAGCAGTCTGGTAAGAACACAGACAAAATGCCTCTCCCTCAGCTCCATCTTCTAAAGTCTCCTCTCTTGGGGCGGCCAGGTAGTACAGCGAGTAAGGGATGACCTGGGGATCAAATCCAGGCTCAGATACTTAGCACCACACCCAGAAATAACTGGCCGTGTAACCTAGAGCAAGTTACTTGACTCTGATTGCTTTAAAAAAAAAATGAATAAAGTCTCCTCTCTGTTCTTGCTTCTCAAATTTGCATGTAGTCTAAGACCTAGATCCCTTTTATCTCATGACTATTACCCTATTGTCTCAGAAGCCCAAAGGAAGGCCTATGGGCATATTCACCTTCAGGGGGTGAGAGCTCATCAGTTACAACACCTAATGTAGTTGTTCAGTTGTGTTACAGAAGGTTGGAGTGTCTTGTTTGAGCAACAGCAAGGATGCTGGCATCACTGGATCACAGAGTACATGGTGGGGAATAAAGTGTAAGAAGTCTGGGAAAGTAAAGGCTTTGAATGCCAAAGGATTTTACATTTGATCCTGGAGGTGATAGGGAGCCATAGGAATATAGTGAATTTTGTTGTTATTCAGTCTTTTTCAGTCATGTCTGACTCTTTTGTGACCGTATTTGGGATTTTCTTGGCAAAGATACTGGAGTGATTTGTCATTTCCTTCTCCAGCTCATTTTATAGTCCAGGAAATGGAGGCAAACATGGTTAAGAGACTTGCCCAGGGTCACACAGCTAGTATTTTGCCAGATTAGCCCTATTTAAATCCACTTCTTCCTGGTTCTAGGCCCAGTGTTCTATCTATAATACCTACTACATTAGTGTTAACCAAAAAACTTTCAGTAACAAATGAAAACACCGAGTAGAGCTAATTTCCTCATTTCTAAAACGAAGGTGTTAAGACTAAACACTAAGTCTTTAAAATTTAGATTCTATGCTCTTTAGAACTCCGAGGTAGTTTCTTCCTCACACTTTTAAAAGTCTTTTTTTTTTCAGTGTGGTATGTTTATCCCTTTATTATTTATTTATTTATTTTTATGTGGTCTGTTTCTGCAAAATGTATGTTATGTGTATATTCTTTTGGTCTGCTGAAAATTAATTGTTGTTTGCAATCTTCCTAGAGAAAAGTAATATGAGGGTCTTCTAAAACTGTCCATATGATTATATTTTACCTGGAAGTGTGTTTGATACTCTAAGCTTATCTGAGAAGTGAAAAACCAAAAACTATAATGGCATTTATCCTTTATATTTAATAATAACTAATCTCTTAATTTAATGTACTTTTGTAGTAGGAACACTGACCTCCAAATATTTTATTCCTTTCCTTTCCTTCACTTTTTCTAGAAAAAAATTAATATTAATAGATTTATAAATACAGTTGTATATTGCAGTTTTATATTTCAGGAAAAAAAAAACAGAGGCCAAGAAAAATCGACATTTTTAACAGCTTTAATTAGAATCTTGGTGTTGATATGTAAATAAATATTGAATGTAACTTGCCTACTCAATATATTCTGAAATTTTTCTGCCATTTTCTTTTGGCGAAGACAGAAATGAATAGAGCAGTGTTTTTAGATTGCTCAAATCATTTCTCTTAATGGTGCATATGTGCCATTTTCTATAAACTATCCACCACTGGGAGATGTACAATGCTGAATATGTAATTGTTGTGCACCAAGCCGAGTGGAAATGTGATGCAATACTTCAGTGCAAGTTGCCTTATAAAAATGATGTCATTTAATGCAGGTGTAATCATTTTTAAAACACTGGACTGCACCCATCCTCTCACCACCTCACCCTTTCTCTTTCTGCCTTTCCCTTACACTCCCGTCCACTGGCCAAAACGATTTTATACTCATAGCTAACCTAAACGGCCGCTTGTGTCTTCGGTACCCGGAGGGGGCTACCCAGTGTGGAATGACAAACATCTTTGCCCCTGGCAAATGGACCTTTGCCCATTTGCACTGGAGCCAAGGGGCCGGTGCCTATACGCAGAGCGTGGTAGCATCCCAAAGAAAACAAACGCTTGCCAGTTTTAAAGCCTACGTAGAGGCCCTTAAGCACACCCCCCAGAGCGGGCTCACAAGCGGTGAAACTTGCAGGGCCCCTCGGAGAGGGTCACGGGCCACAGTTCGTCATCCAGAGGTTCCCCAGGGAGCTAGGCTGGGGGTGGGGAATAGGGGCGCCCGACCTTATTTATTTGGTAGTGGGTCATTAATTACGACAGCCTTTTTCAGAGGCCAGAAGGATAGGAGGGGAGACCATAAGGGGAATCGCAGGCGGGGACTTGATGACGGTATGATACGTTGCCGGCGCCACCCCAGTCCCTTCTGCTCAGTGTCCGGTTACTCCCCAGCCTGGTCAGGTTAGTGCTTCTGGCCCACAGGTGGCGGTGCTGGTGGCGGTGGCGGCGGCGGAAGTGACGCAGGCGCGGTGCCCGGCGTTAGAAAGAAAGATGGCGGCGCTGGCGCTGGACCAGGGGGAAGGTAAACACCGGTCAAGGCTGCTGTTGTTGCTCTGGGGAAACTAATCTATCTTCCTTCCGACCTCTTTCACAGCCTCACGGCCTTTCCGGGAGTGGAGGAGGGAAGGGGGACAGGGGATGCCTCCCCTCTTTCCTCCTGCTGTTCCCCACCCCCTTCCCTTCCTCCCTCCACCCGTCGCGGGTTTCACCCTGGGAATCTCTGTCTCCGCTGCGGAGACGGACAGACCCGGCCGACGGGGAGGCGGGCGAACGGACCGAGCGGGCGGGCGGACTGATCGGCCGCAGGCGGGGGAGGCCCCCGCAGTTCCCAGGCAGGGCCCCGCGGCGGCGGCGGCCGGCTTCGGTTCCGGCCCACAGCCACAGGGGGGTAAGCGGCGGCGCGGGGAGGAGCTCGCCCTCTCGGCGTGGCTGAGCCCCAGACCCCCGAGGGAGGTGCGGAGACTGAGGCCGTGCTGCTGGGGCCGGGGCGGGCGCCTCCTCTTCCCGCGCCCTCTTCCCTTTCCCCTCCCCCAGCCCCGGCTCCTCCGCCCGCCAGCCGCCCCCAGTTGTCTATTAACCTCCCCACCCCCCAGCTGAGTTACCCTTGCAGGTATTTGCCGTTATTATCGTTACTCGCCCCTCGGAAGCGATGCTGGTGTCCCCAGGGCGAGGACGTGGGGGGGACACCCCGGGAGACTGAATGGTTTGTTTATCCTC
Source organism: Petaurus breviceps papuanus (assembly GCF_028583685.1). Taxonomy (NCBI): domain Eukaryota; kingdom Metazoa; phylum Chordata; class Mammalia; order Diprotodontia; family Petauridae; genus Petaurus; species Petaurus breviceps. The sequence continues at coordinate 1,104,631 of NW_027187314.1, read as the reverse complement.
AGGGCAGGGACGGCGGGGGCCGCAGCCACCCCAGCAGCCGGCACGCAGGCTCCCCCCACGCTGGCCTCCTCGAGGTGCCCCGGCCCTGGCCTGGAGGGAGGATCCCCTCTAGAGGTGAGAAGCGGCGGCAGCGGCAGAGGCGGAGGCGGCGGCGGGCCTAGTCTTCATGGCCTGGACAGCCCCGGGTCTTCCCTCTTCGGCCGAATACGGGGACGCCAACTAATATCAATGGCGGAGGTGCTTTTCCTGCTGCAGACGCCAGTCCACTCGTAACTGGACCAAGACCACCAAGGTGTGTATCCTGTCTCACCTGCCCAGCCTTTGAGAGATGAGTTTATAGAAAGCGAGAGCTCTGAAAACCTCAGGGGCTCTGCCCTTTTGAAATATTTATGTAAGAATCTTTTTAGAACTAGGTTTCCTAACTGTATTGGATTCATAGCTTCTGTTATGTTCAGATCCTAAATTAGCTTTGTGTTCATTAAAATTTTTCATAAATCGTTTTGAGGCTTATATTTCCTGTTATGAAAGCTTTTTTTTAAACCAAAGGCCCCTAGCCAGCCACATGAAGAGTCGCTTTCCGTAAGTCATGCAAAATTCCCACATATATTGAAATGATGGTTATTAGGAAGCTTTTTAACTGTATTTAAATTCTAAAATATATGTGTTTTCTCCCCCTCTTTATTTTGATATTTTAGTAGGTAGGAGAGCAAAGTAGTGCTGTATAGATAAAGTAGTAACTTTTTGCTTGACTTTTACCTCATAATCATTGTCTACCAGACGTTTTGTATTCCACCTTTCCTCTCTGTTACAGCCGAGCTGATTTTCTTGGTATTCTCTGAATTTAACATTTCATCTCTCACCTCTGTGCCTTTCCACAGGCTGTCTCCAATGACTGAAATTCATTCTTTCCTAACCTTCACCTTCTTAGAATTCTTAGCTTCATTGAAGACTCAGCTCACCTGCTGTCTCCTATAAGATGCCTTTCCTGATTTACCCCTACTTATTTCCCAGTCGTTAGTGCCTTTTGTAGTCTTATCACCGTGCTTTGTATGTAGTTACTCATTAAAATTTGCTGACAAAATTGAAGGAGCCATTTAGTTCTATTTTTTTTAAATTTAATTAATTTCATTTTTAAAAAGGCACATTTTCTCTCTACCCACTTATCCTTCCATTTGGAATAAAAACAACACCAAAGCAAAATGACATCTTTGTAACAAATATACATTAGTCAAGTAAAGAAAACAAACAACAAAACAACCTTGCTTTGGCCCTGTCCAAAAATTATGTGACCCATTTGGCACCTTGAGTCTATCACCTCTTTGACCGGAGGTAAATAGCATGCTTCCTCCTTGGTCCTGTAGAATTGTGGTTGGTCACTTCCTGGATCAGAATTCTTAAGTCTTTCCAAGTGGTTTGTCTTCATAGTGTTGTTATTGTAAATTTTTTTTTCTGGTTCTGCTCACATCATTTTGCATCAGTTCATACAAGTGTTCCCAAGTTTCTCTCAGACTTTTTCATAATTCTTATGGCATAGTAGTGTTCCATCACATCCATATTCCAGTTTGTTCAGCCACTAAGCAATTGCAGGGCATTCCCTTGGTTTCCAGTTCTTTGCTACTACAAAAAGAGCTATTACAAGACATTTTTATATATTTTTACCCTCTTCTCTCATTGATCTTTTTGGGGTACAGGGTTAGTAATGGTATTGTTGGGTCAAAGAGTATATGGAATTTAGTAAATTTTTGTGCATTGTTCCATAGGGCTTTTCTGAATGGCTGAACCAGTTCCAGATCCACCCATTAATGTGTCTGTTTTCCCTGCAACCCCTTCAATATTTGTCATTTTGCTTTTTTGTCAACTTTGCCAATTTGATGTGTATAAGATGGAATCTCAGAGTTGCTCTATTTTACATTTATCTATTAGCAATTTGGAGTATTTTTATATGACTATTGATAGCTTGGATTTATTTTTTTGAAGTGCCTATTTGTATGCTTTGACTTTATGCTGGTGAATGGCTCTGACGTTTACACATTTGAATCAGTTACTTATGTATCTTGATAATGAGACCTTTTTCAGAGAAAGTTGCTGTAAAAAATTCTCCTAGTTAACTTTTTCTTCTAATCTCTGCATAGGTCTTGTTTCTGCAAAAACTTTTTTATGTAATCAAGCTTGTCTACATGGCACTTTATAATATAAAACTGTTATAATGTTAAGCTGTTTTGATGATGTGAACTATAATCTTGATAACACATTACCTTTAAAGTACTTTCAGATTTATAAGTAAGTTGTAAATTTCAGAAAATAACTTTGTTAGTAAAATTATGTCCACAAAGTGACTCATTTTATTTGGTTTAAACAGACTGTTGTTGAGTCACTTTACAGTTTTCTAACTCTTTGTGACCCCATATGGAATTTTCTCGGCAGAGATACTGGAATGGTTTGGTGTATTTCTTTCTGCAGCTCATTTAACAGATGAGGAAACTGAGATAAGCAGGGTTAAGTGACTTGCCCAGGATTGTACAGCCAGTAAATGTCTAAGGCCAGATTTGAATTTGGGTCTTCCTGACTCTAGGCCCAGTACTCTAGGGACAACACCTAATATAGCTAGCTGCCCTTATGCAGATTAATGGTCTGTATGAAGGGCATGATTACACAATCTGAAAATGCTCTTGAGTTATTGTATATAGGTAGTACATCTAAACATCCCTAATATAGAGATACAAACTAATAGTCAATCATTTTTTTTTTGTAATGCCTTACAATTTACAAAGCACTCCAGGGAAATTGATAGTCCTATACCTAATTAGTTTTAATACTGGGCCATAACTAGTCCTGTTATAAGTAAGTACATAGATAAAGAAAAACCCAACTTAAGGGGTGGCCAGGTGGCCCAGTGAGTAAGAACTCATGCCCCAGAGTCGGGAGACCTGGGACTGAATCCGGGCTCAGATACTTAGCACCCACCCAGTAACACCTGGCAGTGTAACCTTGAGCAAGTTACTTAACCCCAATTGCTTTAAAAAAAATTTCAACAGAATGTAATGGGTGTGTCTCTCTTGGGAGTCAGTATCAATTTGGCTTGTTTCTTTTGTGTACTTCAAAACAGATTTACATAGGGAAGGTATGTAAAAATTAAGTTTTTGTGAGTCAAGTTTATTGAGCTTTATTGGAAGATATTTATTACGTATGTTTAAATCCCACCAACATGATACTCATTTTATACTTAACCAAAATAGTACAAGTAATTTGGAGTGACCAAAAGACAAAATGATTTCATAAATTGGCCGGGTGGGTGCATTGTCTTTTTTTTTTTTTTTAAGATAAGAGACATTGTTTTCTTATTATTTAAATCATTTGTTAAATTCATAACTTTCTATTGTTTTAATCCCATTTGGTCTAAAAGCATGCTGTGGTGTTTTTAAGAGGCAGGAAAATATTTTAAAACCATTATAAGTTTGTAGTATTAGAATAACAAAACACAGGGCCTATTACTTGAATGTAGTAGTCATAAAAGACTTAAGATGTGTTAGTTTAATGCCATTGCTTGAATTTAAAATTCCCACCAAAGTGTTCAGAGATAATTTTAGTGTTAGAGACTCTCTCTGCTTTTTCTTTTTGTTCCCTGAAGCCAAAACTTGGTAATTATTATCAGAACTGATCTAATTGATTATTATGGGATTTCATAAGGCATAATGAAAGACAGTATTGGAACATTACATTTGGTCAGGTGACCTAGGTTCATGTGTTAAATAGAAACTTTGAGTATATTACTGCTTTTTAATTTTTTTGTGCCTCACATTGCTTATCTATTGACGATCAAGTTAGCGAATGTAAACATTTTGTGTTCACAAAATGCTGTTTAAACGTGAGGAATATAATCAGTTAACAGAAGTGGTCTTTGCCCCTTCTTAAAATTTTGTTTGCTGCAGAATACTTGCTCTTTGTTATGAGTGCTTGAAAATCTTGCATTTCTTAAATGAAGAGAAATAGAAGACAAGGGTGTTATGGATGCCAGAATTAAGAATAATTGAGGTACTGTGACATTTTAGTCGTGTGTGTGTGTGTGTGTGTGTTTGTGTGTGTATTTTGTACTGCTTGCTGTTTCAAAATCTTAAGAGAATTGATTATTATGTCTCAGTAATGAAATTGTTGACTTGCTTTTTGGTTTCATTAGGAAATACACCTTTAAGTTAAAGGAACTAGAAAAGTCAAAAGCAGTATTGTCAGAACTAAAAGCTTATTAGTTCTTTAATTTCATCTGGTTTAACTATGTAATTTGCATTGAATCAAAGAGAACAATAAGAAGTCTACACTTTACCTCTACCTTTATCTTTGACTTTAACTGATTAGCTCAAACCAAGGACTTTTAAGTCTGTTTATTGGTAATAGATTTTCTTTTTTAAAAAAATTTAATTTTTATCATTCATTAAAAAATTTTTTGAGTTCCAAATTCCCTCCCTCCAGCCCTTCCTTCATTGAGAAGGCAAACAACATGATTAATAGATTTTCAAAGTAGACCTATGTCAGATCTTAGTCTTAGAGCTATGCATTTTAATTATTATATCTTTTGTGAAAAATAAGATCTAAACTATGTATTGTTTCTGTTTTTGTTGGCATATAATTTGTAAGATTTTGGTATTTGTTTCCTAATAGAAGTTTTTGCTAGTATTCTCACTGGATCTGTTCTCTATAGATTATAAATGCTAGTCTTGTTGGTTTTTTTTAAATGACATCACTGTCATTTAAAAATATGAGCACTTCTAAATAACAATAAGCAATCCTATGTTAAATAAGAGACTTTTGGTGCAAAACAACATTCTAAAAACATTTACAAAATAAAATTTAGTAACCAGCAAAAAATATTCAAATATCCAAGCAAGGATTTTAATAAATACTATTCAGGCAATTATAAACCAACATTATTTATAGTATTTATTTAGAAAGTTTGAAAATATATATACACATTTTACACAGGTACACATACATACATATATATATATATATATATATATGTATATATATATATACACACACACACACACTTTAAGAAAATCATCCTAATTTTATTTCCATGACTTTGCATCAGTTTTTCTTAGATTTTGTGGTTGTTTGTTATTATTTAGGTAGCTGTAGTCTATATTTATATTTTAGAAGGAAAATCCAAAACATTAAACCCTTCTCACCTGTTGTAGTTGTTTCCATTTTGATATTGGCATCTAGGTTTGTTTTAATGGAGAAAATTATTTGAGCACTCAGCAGCAGAACATTAAACTCTAGATTGCAGTGGAAAGAAAATTGGACGAGGGATCAGAAGACCTGGGTTTGCATCCTGTTTCAGTCCTTTTATCTATGATGGGAAACAATTTAAATTTCTCTAAGCTTCAGTTTCCTTCGCTGTGCCAATGGGAATAATAATGCTTGTATTACCTACCTCAGAGTGTTACTATGAGAAAAATCCTTTATTAACTATAACATTATTCTCCCCAACTGTACAAATTCCAAGTCATCCATACCTGCTTATCCTGTTGGTGCCAGTGTAATACAGTGGAAAGAGTTTGGCTTTGGAGTCAGAAGAGCTGGGATCAAATCTTGCCTCCGAAGATTATGACCTAACAGACCTTAGGCAAGTCACATCCCTCCTGGGACCCAGTTTTCTCATCTGTAGGAAGGGAGGGGATTGAATGAACTAGGTGACTTCTGAAGTTCATTCCTGCTGTAGATCCTAATATAGTAATTTTTTTCTGGGAAAATGAAAATTTTGTGCCATTGTCTGGGAAACCAGCTGTTAAACTTGAATGGGATAGGGGTTTATATGCGTTTAAAAGTGATTATAGAAAGAATATATGAATGCTTCTATAACTACTGCATGTGGGTTTTTTTTGTTTTAATATTTCCTGCATTGTTATAATTGTGGGGTTTGGGGCCTTGGAATCAGAATATTAGCTTCATAACATACATCATAACATTTGAATCCTCTAATTGTCCTCATCCGTTTTCCCTCATCAGACTTCTTACCTTATTGGTCCCTTGTGAGTTCTTGCTGTTAGGAATTTCTGGGATATAAATAGCAATAATACTTTTCAAGGGTAGTGAAAAAGAATAAGATTTTATTGTTTTGTCATCCATTCCCTAAGAATATAGTTATTCTCTTTACTTTTTATTAGATAATTATTCATGTTTAGTGAAAGTAGGAGACTTTCCCTTAGTCACTGACATGCTTATTAAAGCAGGAGATAATAATAGTTTCCTCTCATCTTAAGGTTAAAGGAATTCAACTCACATTTTGTAATTTAGCTGTATGGTTTTTTTTTTTTACTCTTGAGGAACCATACAATTGGGAATTCCAAAGACAAAGTGTAGTATTTTTCCACAGAAAATTACATGTTTAGATTATAAATCACAGTTTCTCTTAACAGTTAAGTTTTTGAAAAGTGAACATTTAAAATATCCATCCAGTTACTGAAGCCACTTTCTAATTATGTTCTTGAGATTCTGTTTAAGATTTTTCCTTTTATCCCCACTCCTCTCATTAGCTTTTTTCAAAGTGACTTAAGTTTGTAATTCCCTGACAACTATGTAGAAATTTCATTTGTTTCATTAGAAATTTTAATAGCAACAATTTGATAGGTAGTTCTTTCTCCTTTAGTACATTTTTTGAGCTTGGTTATTTTTCTTGCCCTTGAAGATTTTGTTCATTATTTTTCTACCTCTCCCTCCTTTTGTGTTCATGCACACTCAGTTATTATTCCTTTTACTATTTCTGATGAGTTTTTCTTTGTTTTTCTAATTTATATAGTCATAGGATTTGAGAATGGAAAGGGCCTGTAGAGATTTCCTAGTATTAGTCTGTCATATTATAGATGAGGAATCTGTGGCCTACAATGTTTTACATGATTTTCCCAAGACTACTAACTTTGCTAGCAAAGGTAGAACTAGAACCTAGGTCTTCTGATTCCCATACCAGGATTTTTTCCCACTGTATCATGCTTTTAGGGAGCACAGACGTTGGTTTAATAACTGCTTCATTGACTCATCATTGTTACAATCTGAAGTCTTCATTTTTTTTTCCGCTTTTTTGGAGGGCAGTTGGGGTTAAGTGACTTGCCCAAGGTTACACAGCCAGTAAGTGTTAAGTGTCTGAGGTCGGATTTGAACTCAAGTTCAACTGACTCCCGGGCCAGTGCTTTACTCACTGTGCCACCTAGCCACCCCCACAAAGTCTTCATTTAAAAAAAAAAATAACATTCAGAGTAACAGTTTCCAATCTAAATCATTTGGTTGGTTGTTTCAACATAGTAAACATTTTTTTCTAGAAACAATGTTATTAGTAGTGGTTAGTGTCTCAGGTTAACCCAGTAAAACTCACTGAATCCTTTATGTAGCTGAAATACATTTGCTTATAAAGTTAACTGCTTCAATGGTACACTGGGAAGAAAACTCTGGAGTCCGAGTCCCTGGATTTAATTCTGTCCTCTGACACTGTGACATTGGGCAAGGCACCTAAACACCCTGGACTTAAGTTTCATTATCTGTAAAATGAAATAATTGGATTAGATATCCTCTGAGGTCCCTTTCAACCCTAGATTTACCAATCAATCAACAAGCATTTATTAAGTACCTACTATGTACCAGGCACTCTGTTAGGCTCCAGGACTACAGTTTTTAATAATGTCTTTTGGGGGGATGGAGATTTTCTCATATTCCCATAATCATCCCAACTATCCCTTGACTTCCCTTTCCCTCTCTTAGAGAGCCATACCATATGACAAATATGGTAGCCAGATTTTTTTTAGAAGGGAAAAAAAGTTAACACAACTGATTGATAGATTGAAAAAGCCTGAAAACAATTTAATGTGTAATACCTGTGGACTAACCCAAAGGGGTAGGTTGAAAGTGTCTTCTTATGTTTCTTCATTTGAGTTCTGCATTATCTTTATAAATCTTATTACATTTGCTTTTTATTTTTGGCATATTAATGTTCTTTCCTTTTAACATTGTTGTAGTTACTGTGTATGTTGTTTTCTTGGCCCTCTTCATTTCACTCTACATTCAATTCATATAGATCTTTTCATATTTCTCTGTTTTTCTCTCACATACACATACAGACACACATAATTTCTTATATACAGCAGTATTTCATTCTCCATCTGATGGGCATCTGCTTTGTTTCCAGTTTCTTTGGAATCATAAAAGTCCTGTCACAAAAAGTTTTTGCTGTAATTATTTTGGAGTATATGGGACTTTTTTCGTGTCAGAGGCTTCCTTGAGGTATAAGTCCAGTAATGATATTTGTCTTTCAAAGGGTATAGCCATTTTAGTCACTATATTTGCATAATTCCAAATTGCTTTCCAAAATGATGTTGTTCTTAAAACAATATTACTGTTATTCTATACAATGTTCTCTTGGTCCTGCTCATTTCTCTCTTCATTATTTCATGCAGGTCTTTACATGTTTTTCTAAAATCATTGAACTCATCATTTCTTATGGCAGAATAGTGTTTTATCACAATCATATATCACAGTTTGTTCAGCCATTTCCTAATTGATAGGTATCCCTGTAATTTCCAGTTCTTTGCCACCACAAAGAGAGATGCTATAAATATTTTAGAACATAGGAGTTCTTTTCCTTTTTCCCTAATCATCTTTGGAAATAGACCAAGTAGTGGTATTACTGGGTAAAAGGGTACAGGTAGTTTAATAACTTTGGGCATAATTCCAGATTGCTCTCCAAATAGTTGGATCATTTTACAATTCCACCAACAGTGAATTAGTGTCCCAGTTTTTCCACATCTCCAACATTTGTCACTTTCCCTTTCTATCATTTTAGCCAGTCTGGTAGGTGTAAAATGATATCTCAGGTTTTTTTTTTATTTGCATTTTTTTAGTCAATAATAATTTAGAGCATTTTTTTATATGACTACAAATGGTTTTGATTTCTTTATTGGAAAACTGCCTGTTAATATCCTTTGACCATTTATCAATTGGGAGTGACTTCTTATAGATTTGACAACTTTCTTTTTATATTTTTGATATGAAACCTTTACCTGATAAACTGTCCATAAATCCCCTCCCCCACTTCCCCAGTTTTCTGCTTCCTTTCACAAACTTTTTAAAAGCACTTAAACTCTGTGCAAGAAAGTATGCTGGGGGTGAGTTTGCTGTGCAAAGGTGAAATAAGGCACAAATCTTATCATCATAGAGATTGTACTCTAATAGTAGGATTAAGACTTGTACACAAACAACTATGGTGCAAAACAGAATGTGTTAGATTCAAAGGAGAGATAAAGTGTTCTGAGAAATTAGAGGGTTGTGTGAGGTCTCTCACCTGAGAACAGGAAGAGAGCTCCTTGAAAGAAATGGCACCTGAGTTAGACCTTGAAGGAGGGAATTTAGAGATGGAAAGATAATGCTATTCTAGGTAGAAATCTGGAGCAGTTCCATTCTAGGCATGGGAGTGGGGACAACAAAGATGAGAGCTTAAAATGAGAATGAGGGGAGAGTGAGGATGGTAAGAAGCCCAGTTTGTGTTTAATAGTATAGGAAAGTGAGTAGTATATTAGAATAGGATATTGGAGCCAAATTATAGAGTGCTTTGAATGCCAGGATAAGGAATTCATATTTTATTTCGTAGGCGTGAGAAGGCACTTAATATTTTTTAGTAATAGAATGAGGCAATAGAGTATTACATTGTGAAATTTAAATTGGTAATATTGTGATGGATGGATTGGATGAGGCAGAGAGAGAGAGTAAGGAAGATCATTTAGGTTATTATAGTATAGAATCACAGAATTTGAGAATTGGAAGTAACCTTCATTTAGTCCAATCTGTACATGAAGAAATCCCAACTGTAACATATTTAATGAGTGGTTGTCCATCCTCTTCTTGAAGACCTTACAGTATCTGGAGACAAGCCATTCTACTTTGGTACAGCTTTACTTGTGAAGAAATTTTTCCTGACATCAAACCTAATTTGCCTCCTTGCAACTTTTAAAATTAACATAGGAAAATTTTGCTCTCATATATCTATGGTAAGAGTCTGATATCCAAGATATATAGGAATATATATATATGTGCGTGTGTGTACACACACACACACACATACACGCAGACCAAAAGCCATTCCTCAGTAGAGAAGTGCTAAAAAAAATATGAGCAGTTTTCAAAAGATGAATTGCAAACTTTTAGCAACTATATGAAAGAATGTCTCAAGTCACTTTTTTTTTTTAAGCAATTGGGGTTAAGTAACTTGCTCAAGGTTACACAGCCAGTTATTTTGTATGGGTGTTAAGTATCTGAGGCCGGATCCTATCCCGAGTCTCCCGACTCCGGGCCGGTGCTCTTACTCACTGCGCCACCTGGCCGCCCCAGTCACTCTTAAGGGAATTGGAAAGCAAAACAACTTTGAGATTTTTCCTTACAACTAGCAAACTGTGTAAGGTGACAAAAGATGGGAATAGTGTTAGAGGGGCTATGGAAAGATGACCATATTGATAGAACTGTGAATTGGTCTAACAATTCTGTCCAAGCAATTTGGAATTCTGCTAAGAGTGACTAAAATATCTATACCTTTTGCCTCAAGGAAGTTAGTGAGGGGGAAAAAAAGGTTTCTAGATATTCCAGAATATAGGAGTACTTTTTTGTTTTAGCAAAGATCTAGAAACAAAGTAGATGCCCCTTGAAAGGACACGCATGTGATAGATCATGGGTTGTTATTGTTTTTCCTTCTTTCTCAAAGAGGACCTTGACTTCAGGAACATGATGCCATGACTTGCAAATACATTGAATTTGAGTGAGGGAGGGCTCTGCAAGGTCACCACTTCCTTTCCGAAGCCATCTGGGTCCAGTGGCAAGACATAGACCAGGATGACTGAGATGGCCCTGGATGCAGTGGGAGACCTTGGCCTTTTTAAGCCAAGGTCTTTCCAAGTTCTTTCTTTGAAGGCAGTGACCATCTAGTAATTAAGGTTGGTTAAGAAGTGAGTCCAGCAATGGCTCCTTTTATCAAATAAAAAAAAATTAGTCTGGGATGGGGAAGACCTTCAGGGTTTCTAGCCTGTACAGAAACAATTATTATTTACATTCACTCTGAACAAATCTGGGCCCAGACTATGACCACTAAGTGGTGCTTGGGCTGGGACCTGTTGTTGGCCAATCAGTGAGAGCCAGGGTGAATTGGATTTAAGGCATGGTTTTTTAAGAAAGAAATATAGTGAGTAAACCCCAAGATATCTTGCTAGGTTTCAGTTATCAAAATTTATGTTCCTTTCAGCAGAGCACCCGCAGGTAAGGGTATGCTATACTACATGTGGACAGAGGGCGAGGAAGGAGGGAAAGGAGAGGAGAGGAAGGAGCTGAGTTTCCCCACTGGAGCTGGCCAGTTGGGTCACTAGTGGGGCAGCTTGTACTCCACACTGGTTGTTGTTTGTCCTTCTTTCTCAAAGAGGAACATGACATCAGTAAAATGATGCCATGACTTGCAAGTGAATTGGATTTAAGTGAGGGAGGGCAGTGCAAAATTACCAGCCTCAATTTCTCCACCTGAACCATATGGGTCCAGTGACAAGACACACACACACACACACACACACACACACACACACACACACGATGACTGGAGATGGCCCCCATTTCCAGTAGCAAGTGGCAGATCATGGGACTTGGACCCAGGAAGACCTACTTAAAAATCTTACATTAGATCTGGGTACGTCTATTTGCCTTATTTTTCTCATCTGTAAAATGACTGGCTTCATATCTATAATCCTATCATTGGAAAATGACTAACAAAGTTGTGAAATATTAGTATACTATAATATAATGTTATATTATATGATTTATAAATAGATAGATATCTCCATCGTTAGAATATAAGCTGTTTGGAGGCCAAGACTGCTTCGCTTTTTTGTTTTGTTTCCTGGCACTAAGCACAGTACTTGGCACATAGCAAAAGATTAATAAAGTCTTATGGAATAATAGAAAAGCAATGATTATGAAGAATAAAGAGGAGCGTAAGAAGACTTGCTTACATGAACTGTTACAGAGTGAGCAGACCCAGGAAAATTATATATACGATGACTACATAATGAAAGTGGAAAGACCGACAACAAAATATTAAAACTGAGTATATTTAAACTGAGTGTTGTTATGTGAATAGATGAACAAACATTTATTTACAAGTGCTTAGCACTGATTGTGTGTGTCCTTCATTCTCAAAAAGGACCAATGACATCAGGGAGGTGATACCATGACATTTAAGTGAGGCAGGGATGTGTAGACTCACCAAGCTAACTTTCTCCTCCTGAACTATCTGGGTCCAGTGGCAAGATAAAGATCAGGATGACTGGAGATGGCCCTGGATGCAGTGGGAAATCTTGGCCTTTTTAAGCTAAGGTCTTTAACAGGTCTCACTTTGACTGAGGCAATTCAAATCAGTGATTAAGGTTTGGTAAGAGATGAGTCAGAGGATAGCCTCTTTACCTGAGAGGGAAAGAACCTATTGGTTTCTGGCTAAAACAGAAACAATTGCTATTTACATTAACTCTGAGCCAGTCAGGGCCCAAACAGTAACCATGTGGGGCTTGGCCTTGGACTTATTGTTGGCCAGTCCATGAAAGCCAGAATGATTTGGGTTTAAGGCTGGATCCTTAAGGGGGAAGAAAGGTTTCAGAAAAAGGAGCTAGCCCTTGATCACAAGGAGCTTATGTTCTTGAGGGAGACATCACATAAAAGAAGATTCATTTGCAGCATGGAAAGACCTAAAGGTACTGCAGAAGGGCAGATGGCAAGGCCCAAAAGTCTTAAGGATGCTTTGGGATGTTATAGTATAATAATATTCAATATTCTAACACATTCATGTACCAAAGCTTGTTTAATCATTCCCTAATCAATGAGCCTTTGCTTCTTTGCTACTACCAAAAACTTAACCTTGATATAAGTAAGATTTTTTAAAAAGGAATGTAATTGATATACTAAGTGAAATTAATAATGTCCAAAGAAGATATGTGAGAATGTACCTCTCTTCTTCTTTGAAGAGGAAAGACGCTATAGCTGGGGAACACTGTATAGAATTATGGACTTGCTTGATGGATTAGTTTTGCTCATCCCTTTTTTTCCTCTTTTTAATTTTTTGTTATGAGAGGAGTTGCTTTTTGGGTGGGGGAGTAGAAGTTTATTGGGAAATGTAGGTTATGTAAACAAAAGATTTTAATAAAAATTTAAGTAGTTCATGAACAGTATCAGGAGGTGTCTGTGGAAAAGAGGAAATAGAATCAAGAGATGTTGTAGATGTAGAATTCATATGATTTGGCCACTGGATATGGGAGCTATAGAGGAATCAGTGGTGACTGAGAAAGTGACAGTTCCATTAACAGAAGCATACTCTGATGTTTCAGTAGATCATAGAAAGTGGAACATAGGATTGTCCCTAGGTTCTTAGAAGGCCAGAGCTTGTGCTCCATTGGAATAGCAAAGCCCTATCTAGCAGGATCAGCTTCAAATATAAGGCCAGCAATAGACTGTGTGTCTGTCTCCCAAGGGCCAGTTTACCTAAATTCTCTAGTCTCATTGTTGCAAAATTAGTTTACTAAATGATTTTTTTTTCTGTTGGCCTCAGTAACTCAAAGGACCTGAGTACAAATACTGGCTCTTCTAAATTTTATTTCTCTGAGCTTCAGTTTTTTCATCTGTAATATGAGGGGGTTAACCTAAATAAGCTGTAAGGTCCTTTTCAGTCCTAAGTCTTTTATTCTCTGAGCACCTCTACCAAGGCATGGAGGCCTTGTGATCTCTGTCAGTAGAGGGAGAATCCATATTGATAAAATACTGTATTGTAGAGTATTAAGGTTTGGAAAAGATAAATACAATTTTGGACATCACTAGGTTTGAGGTGCTAGTGGCATACCCTTGTGGAGATAGATACCAAACAGTTGGGAATACTGGACTAGAGTTCTAGAGAGAAGTTAAGTGAATGTAGAAATTTTTGAGTAATCTGTATAGAGGTAATTGCTGAGGAAGTAGAAATGATTGCTGAAAGGGAGAAAGTTGAATGGGAAAAGATAAAAAAAAACACTGGTGTTTTATGGAAGGGAGAATAATGAAGTAGTAAAGGAAAAATGAGTACTGTATAGGAGAGATAAGACTACCTTGTAAGAGGTAGTCTTGGGAGTATTTCTTGGGAGCTAAGGAAGAAAAACTGAAGAAGGATCATTAGTTAACAATGTTATATTTTGGAGAAATCAAGGGATGATCAAGACTTTAAAAAGGCAAGTGATGAGTTTGTTACTGGTGGAGAAAGCAGCTTCAGTTGAATGTGAAGATGGAAATTACTTGTAAGGGGGTAAAGAGTGAGTAAGTGGAAGCAGCAAATGTAAATTTTTTCCCAAACATTCGTCTGTAAAGAGTAAGCAGGGTTAAGGGAAAGTTTTATTTTTAGGATAGAGGATGGATCCAAGCATAAATTGAGGGGGAAAACAGCCAATAGAGGGAGAGATTGAAGATGTAGAAAAGAGAAGAGGAATAATTGATTGATGAAGGTTCCAGAGGAGATGGAAGGAGATAAGATGAAGGGTTGAGAAGGTTAGTCTTGGCAATGTAGGTCACCTCATTCTTTAAAAGTGAAGGAAACAGGAGAGAATGGATAGTCTTAGATGTGAAAGAGGGTAATTGAGAGTTGTGATAAAGTTTTTCTATTCTTATGATGTCATGACATGTCCATGTTATTGACTAATAAATATCAGTATATGAGTACTTAAAGAATCTGTAATTTTGTTGGTATTTCATCAAACATAGTAGATCACAACTTCTCTACACATTAAATAGTAGACTATTTTTGAGTCCATGTGGCTAAAAAGATTCATCACCTAGTAGATAGTCTTCTCCAGGCCTAAACTTGGAAATTTTTCACCTTCAGGTCTGAAGATAAAACTATCCCCTTGTTAATAAACCTTTCAGAGCTTGTGCTCCACTAGCATAACTATTTTTTTAAGTAAAATTGATAATTTTTGTTTTTTATATCACCAGAATTTCTATCCTCCCTGCTCTGAGATAAATCTAATAAATGATATTTTTAGAGGAAGAGAAAAATATTAGCAAAATTGATTAATACATCAAAAAAAAGTGAAAATATATGTTTCATATCTGTGAATCTCTCATCTTAGCAAAGGAGTTGGATGGGGTTGTCTTCTCATATCTCTTTTTGAGGCCACATTTGTTCTTTATAATATTGCTACATTTACTTTAAATTTTGTATAGTTCTTTCTGTTTGCATTGTTGTAGTTGTAAATATTTTTTCTTAACTACTTCACTCTCCATCAGATCATGTAAGTCTTTACATAATTCTGTATTTAACATATTTGTCATTTCTTACAGCACAGTAAAATATTTCATTACATTCATCTCCACAACCATTTTTTTGCCATTTCTCAATTAATTTATTTCTACTTTATTTCTAGTTCTTGCTACCACAAAAAATGTGATAAATATTTTAATGTGTATAGGGACTTTCTTTTTATCAATAACCCTTTTGGGTATATGTAGTATAGTAGTGGAATCTCTAGGTGAAAGGGTATGGACATTCTATTTTAGTCACTTTATTTGCATAATTCCAAATTGCTTTCCAAAAGAGTTATAGTGACTCACAGTGAATTCTCCACCAACAGTGTACTAGTGTGCCTCTCTTCCATTATATCTGTATTTTGTCATTTTTATCAAATTTTGTAGAGTATGAGGTGAAACCTTAGGATTGTTTTGATTTGTAATATTCTCATTAATGATTTGGAGCATTCTTTCATATGGTTACTAATTGTTTGCAATTCTTTTGAGAATTGTTTGTTTATATTCTTTGACCACTTTGGCATAGCTTTTAAGAACCTAAGATCACCACATCATGATATGCATCAGAATAGGCCTTTAGTGAAGAGGTGTACATCATAATCCATAATGAAAACTGCACTTGGGTCAACAATTCTTTTATCTACCTAATAATCCTCTTGGATGATTGCTGTTTTTTTGAAGAGTTGTTAGCCTATCAAAACAAGTAAAATTATTAGGTTGAGAACAGCAGATCTGTAGATTTATAAGTGTCTGTCTTGTTCAACATGTCCGAGATATGCTTTAAGTAGAGTTTTGAGCCTTTCCCACCCTAACAGTGGTAGTGATGAACTGCTGGACCAAATTGGCATTGTAATGGATCCCATATGGCCAGTGGCACACATTTGCAAAACAAATTAACCGAGTTTTGGCATGTTGTTTGTAGCTAGAGAAAACGATCTTTTGAGTTTGTGAAGTTACCTGATCTTCAAGAATATTTTTCCCATTAGCACTTTATAGTAGCCCTGCTGATTGGCTTGGGCTACATGGTGTTGCACTCATTGTATGGATTTGTAAATCTGTATCATTCAGCTCCAGGACAGCTGGGTGGCACAGTGGATATAGTACTAGTCCTGGAGTAAGAACACTCATTTTCCTGAGTTCAAATCTGGCTTCAGACACTTAGTAGCTGTGTGACCCTGGGTAAGTAATTTAACCCTGTTTGCCTCAGTTCCTCATCTGTGAAATGAACTGGAGAAGGAAATGGTATCATTGCCAAGAAAACCCCAAATGGGGTCACAAAGAGTCAGTAATGACTGAAACAACCGAACAAAAATTGTGCAGAAATGCTAATGTTACATATATGAGACTGAATTTGTGTTCTTAGTGTTTAACTGTTTGAAAAACACTGACTGCAATAAACTCAGATATATGTCATTGCAGAGAAAATGTACTTGAACCATATGAGGTTATTCACCAAATAATTCAAGTTTACTGTGTACATAATACTGTAATACAAATGAAGTGTGTGAGTCAAAGAAGATCCCTTTTTTCCCAAGATCTGTCTTGCTGATTCAACTACTTTGCATTTTCATTTAGAAAGAGTGATTATTAGACACATACTATAATTTAGGATTTAAAATTTCATAATATAGACATAGATGAGGTAAGCTTTATTACTTATTGATTCATTAGACATTCCATAGTGATTTGAGTCAAAATTATTTGAATTTGCAGTGATATTGAAAAGTATCTTAATTTATGCCATGTATCTCTATGTACATTTATAGACAGTACACTGTTTTGCTGCAATGCGTTCCTGGAGCCTGGGTTGCAAAATAGAATAAATAAAAGCAATTCAGCATTTTTCTCCTCTTGCTGTTTTGTGGCGAAAGCATTCAGGGATTTTTAACCTCATACATAGGTAAGGCAGACTTTTGATTAAGTGTACAATGAGTTGTTTGGAACATGTCCCAACTATGGCAGAAACTGCCAGAGAGGAGGTTAAAGAGGAGAGGAGAGATGTAGCTGTTTTAAGTAGTGGTGAATTACATTGTAGTGAAAAAGTGGAAACTGCCTAAAAAATGCATTTTTAAATTGTTATTTCTCTTTCTATTAGCTTTTAATTTAAGCTCTGTGAAGTTGTACTTTCACTTACCCCTATTGATATTTCAGTAATTATTCCTGTTTGTAATAATTACCCTCAAGTTAAGGGCCATTTTCAGTAGAATTTGCAAATGTAGTTTGTTTCTTAGGAAAATTCGTAAATAATGTATGGACTGTTTATATATCTGTATGCATATATCTGTGGTGTACCCCCTGTGATGAGTTACAATATCCTATTCTCTGGTAACCTAGTACATTTGATTTATGTCATTAAGCCTGTTTTGACAAATATAATATCTGAAATAGAATTTAGATCTATTTTTCCAAAGTTCTGGCCAGTCTTATTATTTGATCCTAATGTTTCATGACATTGAAAGTATATTATTTTTGATTACTAAAGAATTAGGAGAGACTGTTGGTTTTTTACTTAATTATTCTATAGCAAAAAAAATGCTCTCTTGGACAAAGTGCAATTTAAAAATAGTATTCCATAATGAATTCACAAATTTTGAAGCTATCTCTGACTTAAGATTATGTGTACAAATGTGTGTTGTGTTTATATGTATACATGTGAATATATACAGATATGGTGTTTCAAATATTTAAGGATTTTGCACTAAGAATTTTGGGAGTCTTGCATGTGTGTGTAAATATCTATATACATATACTATGTGTACAATACTATGTATTTGTAAACATGTATGTATACACATATATGATATTTAGATCTCTCCCACACACATTCAGTATAGCAAAATAAAGAGAAAGTGTGAATATACATATATGTTAACAATTTGGATTTCCTTGGTGGTTTTACGTGGCAAAAAATTCTGTGTGAAGTTTTATAGGGAAAAAGTCTTTATTGATAGAGAATCATGGAAAGCTTCAGGAAGAAGGTAGCTTTAGAGTTGGACTTTAAAAGATAAAGTAGTAATCAAAAATAGGAGTTGGAGAGGGCATTCCGGGTATGGGGTATGTTTTGGGTATAGAGAATTGTTTTTGTTGGACTGTAACATTGAATAAATGGAGGGGAATAATGTGATATGAGGTAGTGTGAGTCTCAGATTTTGGAGGGCCTTAAACGGCAGGTAAAGGGGTTTGATTTTTATTCAGGAAATAGGAAATAACTGAAAATTTTTTTTTTGAACAGAGGAGTGACCTGAGCACATCTTTGTATGAGGAAGTTTATTTTGGTAGTGGATATGACAGATGGATTAGAAAAGTAGAAAAGTTGAGGCAGAAAGATCTGTTAGATTATAGCTATAGTCCAAGAAGATGATGCCCATGAAATCTATATCTCACCAGTTTAAAGAATAAACCTTTTTAATGCCTAATGTTTGGAAGTCCTTTCCAGTAATTGACCCTGAATGATAATGAAATCAGTAGACTAATATATACCTTAGCATCAGGTGGACCTCCTTTTAACACTACAGTTTTTAAACCTGTTTAATACTGTTAACAAATTATATATTTTTTTGCTATTGATGCATTATTATTGTTTTTATAGGGCTTCAAGGTTGGGGAATCCAAAACAGCATAATTTGCATGCAGTATTCTATGTTACCTGTAAGAGCTTGTATATTGGGAGTAAGATGATTGATATAATTGTTTAAGTATGTTTAATCTAGAAGAGTTCAGATATCTTCAAAATATGGGAATGATTAATGTTGTTTGTTTTGATTACTTTTTTTTCAGGTGATTCATGGCAGGGGACGTGGAAGGGTTTAGTTCCTCCATCCATGACACCAGTGTCTCTGCTGGGTTCAGAGCACTGTATGAGGAGGGATTGCTTCTTGATGTCACACTTGTCATTGAAGATCACCAATTCCAGGCCCATAAAGCACTCCTTGCCACCCAGAGTGACTACTTCAGGATAATGTTCACAGCTGACATGAGGGAGCGAGATCAGGACAAAATTCATTTGAAAGGTCTGACTGCTACAGGCTTCAGCCATGTCCTACAATTCATGTACTATGGAACTATAGAACTGAGTATGAATACTGTTCATGAAATCCTGCAGGCTGCCATGTATGTTCAACTTATAGAAGTGGTGAAGTTCTGCTGCTCTTTTCTCTTAGCCAAAATCTGCTTAGAAAATTGTGCAGAAATTATGAGACTCTTAGATGATTTTGGTGTAAACATCGAGGGAGTCAGGGAGAAGTTGGACTCCTTTCTGCTAGAGAACTTTGTGCCACTAATGTCAAGACCTGACTTCCTGTCCTATCTGAGCTTTGAAAAGCTTATGTCTTATTTGGATAATGACCGTCTGAGCAGGTTCCCAGAGATAGAACTGTACGAGGCTGTTCAGTCTTGGCTGCGGCATGATAGAAGACGCTGGAGACATACCGATACCATCATTCAGAACATCAGGTTTTGTTTGATGACCCCATCCAGTGTTTTTGAGAAGGTTGGTGCATTTGAAAGCAATAGAAAGGATTCCTCATTTAGCTAGGGCAGCATGCCTTCTATAGGTGAGAAAGCTATATCTGTCAGAAGAGAAATTAGTTTGGCTAATGATGTATGAAGGAGATTAATTTTTGAGGTATCTAGTTTTTTGAAGATTTTTTTGGGTGAAAGATAAGCCAGGTAGGTTTTATAGTATCTTATTAGGATCTAGGTGTTTTTTTTTTCCAAAACTTAGTTTTAAATAGGCTTAATCTAAGTAAGATATAAGGTGTTTTCATATAGAATGCTATGTATTTTCTTCAGCTTTTCTTTTCACAAAATGGCTGACTTTGAAGTGAGCAAAGCTGTGTTTAATTTTTTTATTGTGAAACATTGAAACAGTGAACTTGTTCAGTTATGTGGAAATTGAAAACAAATATTTTAGAGTTTTATGTTACAAAGCACAATATTCCATTTATCATTAAGGAAATATGTTAATGACACACAATTGTAAGACCATTTATTGCTGTAGCTAAAAACTAATACGTATTAGTGGTGATTTTTTATTCATTTTACATAGTAATATTGCTTTGTTTGCAGTGTGAACACTGATCAAATTTGACTATTTAATGTTTCCTTGTAAATAGAGTAAAGGTTCCTAGTCTCTATTTCAGTCAAAATACCCTTTTGCACTCTCAGCCATTTCTATTAACTTAAAAATAGTCTCTTTTCCTAGATTTTTTTATTTAACGTTTATGTCCTGTGTCTCACCTGTGATTATTTTTGCCCACAGGATAGAAATTAATTTTTGAAATTGCTTAACTTAATTGGCTTTTAGTCACATTGTTATCTCTAGGGCTCAGTTTATCTCATCTGTGCTTTCTTTTCTAGATTTATGCATACTCAGTCCCTAAATTAAACCTTTTCCTAGCATTTATTCTCAGACATGAAGCTTCTGAAGAAAGATTTCTTTATATTACTGGCAAAATCAGGAAAATTATGACTGATACATCATGGTATCTGTTATTTTTCAGGGGGGAAGTGAGGTAGTGGGGGAGAATCCTGAAGTGTCACTAACTAATATAGTCACTTAAAAGAGTTTAAATTTAAGGGGGTCTAATACTTATTTGAAATTTGTAAATATAAGAGAATCATCTAAAACTAAAGACTAGACTACATTTCTTAAATATAATTGCTGATAATCAATCTCAAATGACCAAACCCTTTCTAAAGGCATTTATTTGTCCTTTGCTTTGATTTACTTCTGATTGATATCTTTTAATCTGCTTGTGTCTTGACCAAAGTTTTAGTTGTGGGAGTTGGGAGACGCTTTTGTTGTCCATATTAAATACTAATTATTTGTCCACCTCTAAAACACATAAAGAAAAAAAAATCCCAGCTTTTAACATGATAGAACCAGTCTGGTATATCCCTATCACAGAAACAATCTTTGCATTTTGACCTTTTGTTGAAAGTCACTACCAAAAAATATATTGCTAAGCATGGTCTTCTTAAACAAATTTCTTAGAAAGGGCATTGAGACATATTGAAGAACTTGTTTATTGAAGTTATAGGAAAATTTGCCCACATGTATTTTTCTGTACACGAATAAACTAAAGTTCCATAATTTGGAATTGCAGACATTACAATTTTTTTCTTATAGATCATCTCTGGAAACAAAACTTCTAAA
Organism: Petaurus breviceps papuanus; assembly: GCF_028583685.1. Classification (NCBI taxonomy): domain Eukaryota; kingdom Metazoa; phylum Chordata; class Mammalia; order Diprotodontia; family Petauridae; genus Petaurus; species Petaurus breviceps. The sequence goes on along the minus strand of NW_027187314.1, from coordinate 1,083,147 downwards.
TACAATAAAAATTTTCATTGAGAGGTAAAAGAATTTGCCCTTAGACTCTTCTTAGATAACTAATTTTTTAGCTCCTTAAAGATAGGGACCATGTCTTTTTACTTTAAGCCTAAAGTAAACACACCTGAATACCCATTCTCCAAGGAACTGACTGAAATTGATATAGGCACTCGGGTTCAAACAGTGGCTCTCCCATTTCTGATCTGTATGACCTTGGTCATGTGATTTTAACTCCTGGGCTTCAGTTTCCACATCCTTAAAATGAGGGTATTAGACTAGATGATTTCCAGGGACCCTTTTTGCTTTGAAAGCCTAGCCTATGTTCTATCGCAGAATTCCTTTGTAATTTGCAGTCCAAATTATACTACAAATGAGAACAAGGGTAGTGTTGATTTGTTTGGGGATTTTGTATTCTTCAAGATTTTGAAAAATGCAGCAGTGATGTAAATTATGTCTGAGCATTTAATTTTGTTATTGTCATGAGAGGGCCAAGGGATTTTATCATGTTGGGTAGATAATGTAAATTTTTAATAATTTTTGCCAGAGACTCTTGTGACACCAATTTTAGTGAAGAGTGATTTGGAATAATGTTTTTTCTCTCTCTGGTAAAACGTTTTAAAAATTTGATTAAGTACATGAATAAGTTTTATAACTAGTCAACAGTTGTCTTTTTTTTTTTCATTCAAAATGGTCTCTCCCCTCTGATCTTGAATCCTGCCATTCAACTTTGAATGAGAATAAAACTGGAATAAAGAGTAAAGGGGTAAAAAAAAAGTATTCTCAGAGAAATCTATTACATTGAGACTCTAGAAATTCAGAAAAAAGCTTTTTTATTGCCTGGAAATATTGAAACCATGTGTGTATACATACAGAATCAAATTTTCTGTTATACATTCCTGAGGACTATGAGGGATGTTATACTTGACAGAAAATTATAAAATGAGAGGAATTATTTGCATAATTTCCAGAGCTTCTACAGAAGTTAACGTTTTCCAGAGCAAAATCTCTTCTTCAAGAACCTTTTCCTTTCCCAGGAAGATGAAAAAAAATCTTAAAATTTATGACAGTGTTGGTCATAATGGGAACAGTATTAGTTTTAAAAGGGTCTGTCTTCAGCCAAGTTGGGTCATCACTAACACTATTAAATTGAATCATACTACTTATGTGTGTACTTTAAAAAGCCCATCACTCTGCAGTTTTATTCTCTCACCATCAGTTTCTGTTAGTCCTTTTCAGTTTAGCTAAAAACAGACATCCCTGGTTTTTCTCTTTGATGTCTGGGATTAGCACTACCCCTCTTTGGAAAAAGAAAACGGTCCTGAGGAGATGGTCCTAAACTGGAAACACTGAAAATGGCATTAAAGATTATAGTATAGGGGACTGTGCAAATTAGTAAAAATTCTGACGTTTTTCAGAAATTTGATGGGACTGAAGAGAGGTGGAAAACTTTAAATTGTGAAAATGTAACTGAGGTTTCACTGTAAAATAGAAGAAAATTGAAAATAAAGTAAACTTTTAAGTATTCTGGCCCTTTGACATAACTTTTTTTTTAAGTACTCTGATTTGAGTTATCCACATGCATACCTAATTTGGAAGCATTTAATTATGCAAATGATTTTGGATGTGTTTTGCAAGTTCAAGTGAATAACTTCTGTAACTGTCACCACGCATAAGGCCTGACATTTGTCAATTTGAATTGGTGATGTGATTATTTAAATAGTCTAACCTTTGCTCTCTATTTAATCTCATGGGTTATTTAAACAATTATTTTATTGAAGTTAACAACTTAGGAAGTGAATATGTGCCCATTATGCTTGTTATTTTTGTATGGAATATATCTTTTTAGTAAAATTGTGAAATCCATTAATTAAAATAACATAGTAGATCTTCAGTGCAATGAAATCTTATTAATTTTCACACCTAACAACTACATCATAAATATAAATAAGGGTAAAACATATCAGCTAACCTTTTAGAAATTAGTATCTGCTCAAAATAATTTGAAGTCTTGTTTACAAGATAAAGGGAAATTTTAATTTTAAATTATTTATAAAAATTTTAAAAGATTCTTTTATGTTTAAACCTTTTTTTCATTAATTTGCTAAAATTAGATTGTTTAAAAATTGTGAGGGAGTTTATGTTTGAACCAGTAAGTTATGTAGTTATGTCCTAGTGTGAGTAACCTAATGTGTGAAAATTTGAATTTGCAGAAGTTAAATTCAAGAACAGTACTTTACATTAAGTAATATTGTATTACAGGATTCTTTTAAATGCTCATGAATTGCATTGAAAATATAATGCCACTTGCAAGTCTTAAAGGAATATCTTTAATACATATAGCACTTGTTTCTCTAAACTTATAAAATAAAATAGAAATTTAAGGTATATACATCAATTTTGTGTAACAAACTTTTTGTAGAATTTTAAATTGTTTTTCAGTTTAGGATTTTTATAGGGATAGTCATCATAGTAACTATAGTTTCCTTATTTTAATGAAATATTATTGTAATTTGAAAATCCTTTCAGTAGTCTTCTAGGAAATTTAATTTCATTAATGCTGAAAATAATCTGAGTCAAAGTAAACGCAGTTACTTTAGCAAAGCTTACTAAAATGGAATTTTTAAAAAGTGACTTAAGAAGCAGAAGTTATGATTTTAAGGGAGAAGCTACTTTTTTAAATATTAGAAATGTTTGGAAGTCATCTTGAAAATAAAAGTATTTAAAGATCAGAAATAGTACCAGGAATGTAAATCATCCAGATTTACCAACAGAACAAAACTTAACAAAAAAGTAAAACAATTTTCTAAGCATTTTCTTCCTTGGAATACTTACTATGTAGCATTAATATAAACTGTTTTGATTGTTGGAATTTAAATTTGGTTAAATTTAGTTTTTTGGGTGCCTTGGTTAACTGTGGGATAACCCATTTATCTGTTGAGTTAAATAGAAGAAACCTAGAGGGGAAAATAACAATTTTCCCTAATAACAATAGTTCCTATTAAGTTATGCCTTATAATTTTCAAAGTATTTTCTTCAGAGTATAAGGTAGGTAGTGCAAATACTATTTTCATATTTCAAATGAGGAAAAGACTCAAAAAGGCTAAATGATTTGCCCATGATCACAATAAATCACACAGATAAAAGTCCCTAAAAATTTCATGTATTGCAAAGAATAAAGTTTGGTTTGAATTGTACTAAGCTGGAGATGTTTCTCTAGTCCTAAGGCACCTGGAAAATACTTGTTAAAGTAATTAGATTTAAAGAGACTGTATAAGAAATGCAAGTTTGAAGTTAATCTCTGGTTATTCTAAAATAAACCTAGACTGGAAGCTAAATCAGATTTTTTGCCTTTTATCAAAACTTTAGTTCCTATAGATTCAAAGCAGAGAAAATAGAAAGCTTCAGGAGTTCTTGGGAGATGACAGGTAGTTGGGTTAAGTGTACTCTAGGTGCACTTTTCATCCCCAGCATAAGAAAGATGGCTCTGTACTTCCTATATGATCACCTTTCTTTCCCTCTTCCCTTTCTCTTTCCCCTTTCCCTCTTTTCTCCTTTTTTCCCTCCATCTCTTCCCTGCTTAGCCTAATATAAAGTCTTTGATGGTGACATCAAGTATTTTTTCACTTCTCTGGAATTTTCAAACAGACATTGAATGTACATCTTTGGTTCTACTAGACTCTACCTGTAGACTTTTCAGTGTTCACTGTGATGCTAGTTGCTTAAGGGCATCAGTTAACTAGGCTGTTATTGTTTTACGGTCTTAAGGGTTCACTAAGTAGATGGTATGAACCTGTTCATAAATTCAATCTTATCTGCTCTCTCCACTTGCCTTCCTTCCATTTAGGTCTTCAAAGCAGCTGTGTTCTGAAGAGTTAGGAGAATGAGAGACCTGAAAACAAAGGCAGGGGAAAATTGGTAATTAACTATGAAGCCAGGGGAGAGGAAAAATAATATCCAAAAAAGGGATTGCTACTCTGACCTGTAAAAGGGGCATAAAGCTTTTTTTCAATGAAAGTGGAAAAGTAAACAGATAAAAGAAAAAAATAGCCAAAGGAAAGACAATGAGACCCAGAAATGGAAAAAAAAAAGTAAGAAAATACAAAGTTAGGTGAATAATTAAATTATGGGTTTCTTTTGTTTTATAATTTTTTTAACTGTAAAGAAAATTCCATAAATATTGCAGATAACCATTGCTCAAGAACATCCTGGAGTCGTTAAGAGATACAATTTAGGCTTTTTTTTTTTTGGCTAGTTTCTCTCTGCTCTAACATTTGTATGTAAATAAAAGTTAATTTGCAGTCAATCCTATTTTTAAAAAGCTTTTCAGTGAAGTAATTAATTATTTTTCCACTTGGAATACAGCAGTAGAAATAAGATTTTAAAAACTACTTTAGAACTTAGTTTCAACCATCTAAATGGTAATATAATTGAACAACAAAACTATTTTAGAGTTCCTGTTTTTCAGTAACAATTTTCACATGTCCCTTCTTCTAGTCTACTCTTGTTTCTAGTGGGACTTATATTTTACCTGTTGGATTAAAATTAGACTTTTTTAGTATTTATTTGTCTTTGCATTATTCCCCCTGCTACTTTATTTCTGTAATAGGCAAATGGAATAGAAGATTCACAAAGTTTTCCTGAAGAGTTAACATGGAGAGGTTGTGCCTTACAAAGATGAAACATAGCTCATTGTCTAAATTCAGGCCTGCCTGGCGCTTGGAAGTATAAATGCCATTTACTATTTGTTATTTCAGTTCAATCAAAATAGCTTATTGATTATTTTTTTGCTTTGCATGAATTTATGTTTAGTTTTAAATAATTAATTTGATCACTTGCCCTTGTACTACCCTTTTTACCTTTATTTTCCCAATGAAAATATTTTAGTGTGATAGCAAAATTTTTAAAGCCCTGTTTCTGCTTTTTATAGAGTTTAATCTAGCCGTTAAATGTTTATAACCTTTATTTTTATGTATTTTTGATATGAGAATAGGATGCTAGGTTTGAAATAAGAAAGACCTGGATTCAGATCCTGCCTTTGACTTTATCCATGTGATCCTGGGCAAGTTATTTAACTTTTATGTCCCTCCGGCAATTCCTTGGGACTCTTTTACCAAATCATACACCCAGGAACTTCCAATGATGAAATCACAGATCTCTTGTATATTACATTCTTTTGATAAATGCAAGCATGATTTCCATATAAGCAACAGTCACTGGGCATGAACTTTACTGTTTTCTTACCTACAAAAGCTTTTTTGGAGGTTTTTCTCTAATTTAGGTTTCATTCAGTTCTAAGTATTTTTATGTGTAGACTCTACTAGTTTTTAAGAAATAATGAGAATTAGCATTATATTCAGAATAGGAAAGAATGATTATTTTTTATCTTTTTTTAGCCTTGAAAACAGGAAAAACAAAAAAGTTTTATTTTATAAAAAAGAATGCAAAAACACCAGAGTTTTACTATCATAGAAGAGTATCTTACAAGATACCCGTGTGTGTGTAAAGTAGTAATAGTAGTAATAATAATAATAATAGAAGCTAATACTTCTATCTGTGAGGCATTGTGCTGAGCAATTTACATTTATCTCATTTGATTCTCACAACCACCCTGGATGATAGGTGCTATTACTATGCCATTTAACAAATGAGGAAACTGAAGCAAACAAGGATCAAGTAACCTGCCTAGGGTCAGATGGCTAGTAGTTGTCTGTGGCTAGATTTCATTCAGTTCTTCCTGACTCTAGCCCTGTGGTCTATCTACTGTACCATCTCTATGTTTGTACATACACACATATTCTATGCATGTGTATGTCTATGTGTGCATACATTTTTATATACATAAACATATATAACAAATCATGGATCTGAAAAGTGAACTGAAAGTGGTTGTCAAAAATATTAGCCCACTGTTGTGTATAATACAGATGTGCTTATCTAAGAGAACCTTATAATAATTTATTAAAAAACCATTTCTATGCTTTGGGTAAAGAAACCTGGTAGAAGAAGTGTTGGATACAAATTGAATGACATTGTCACTACCCATGCACAAAAAACTATACATTGTAATGTGGTTATATTGGTACTTCAATGGAAGTCTAAAGAAAGTATAGGAGTTAATAAAAGCAAAGTAATTACTTGTACCAGAAGGTTTTTTAGGAAGAGTACCATTTGTGCTTGACCTCCGAGGATGAGCAAGATTTCAACAAGTATTGATGGCCAGTTTGGATAAGAAGACCAGTAATAGCTAGGTCTTTTCAGGGGTAGGAAACTGCAGAGCATATTTAGGAATTGGAATAGTAGGGAAAGGTGGGGTTCTGAAAAGGTGGAAAATAAGGACCAAGAAGTTCAGGGATTTGAATGTCCTCCGTGTTCAAGAATTTGGACAGTACTTGGTAGGTAATGGTGAACTACTGAAGGTTTGTGGAGAGGAGTGATGTGATGGGGGTTATATTCTAAGATCAGCTTTTTGGTCTTAGCACCTCTTCATTACTCTTAAAAATTGTGGAGTACCTTGAAGAGTTTTTGTTCATATGGGTCATATTTATCAGTACTTACTGTGTTATAAGTTAAAAGTGATGAAAACATTTTTAATGTATTCATTTAAAAACATAATCCATTACATGTTAACACAGATATGTTTTTTAATGACAAAAAAACCTGTTTTCCAAGACAAAAAAAATCAGTGAAGAGTCACATTTGTTTTACAGTTCTTGCAAATCTCTTTAATGTTTGGCTTAATAGAAGAGAGCTGGACAAGAAATTAGAATGTATTAAGAAAATCTGGCCTAATACAGATACGTAATTGGAAAAGGGAGGAATACTTTAGTAGGCAAATAATGTAAAATCAGTGAAATTTGTTTTGACCTTAATGGCTCCCTGAAAGGGGTTCAGCCTACCCAAGAGGGCTAATGACCATACTTTGAGAATAGCTGCCCTGTACTGTCATGTGACAGTATACAGAAGATATTTAGGAAGAAAAATGGAAATCAGGGAAAATTAAGGTCTTTGTATGAAGTCTAAGGGAAGGAGGTAGTGATAGTTTCAACTAGAATAGTAGGATGGTGAGAACTGAAAAGAAGAATCAGATTCCACAGATATTGTGAAGGTATGATTAATAATAGGTCTTGGGAATTAATTTAGTTTGAACTTTTTTTTTTGTTTTTTTGGAGGGGGGAAGGCAAGGCAATTGGGGTTAAGTGACTTGCCCAAGGTCACACAGCTAGTAAGTGTTAAGTGTCTGAGGCCGAATTTGAACTCAGGTCCTCCTGACTCCAGGGCTGGTGCTCTATTTACTGCACCATCAAGCCACCCCTAGTTTGAACTTTTAAGATTGTCATAAATTTTGGGAAATATTCCTAGTTTTATTATAAATGTTTACTATAGGTTTTCCTTAATCAGTTTCCCTATTATGAAAATAGTATTTTCTGTTAAAAATAAAAAGTTAACAATTTACGAAGTGTTTTAATACTATGTTTGAGCCCTACAATAACCCTGTGAACTAAGAAGGGCATACTTACTTACTCCCATTTACATAAAGAGAAAACTGAAGCTCAGAACATTATAATGGTAGGCCAGAGTTGTATTAAGGTCTTCTGACTTAATTTACATGTATTTTATTTAAAGGAAAATACACTTGCCATTCTTTTGTACAGTTGAACCAGTCAAATCTTTGCTATGTGCTAGGGATAGTGCTAAGCTTTGGAGTTACAATGAAAGGTTAAAAACAATCCCTCAGGATTCCCTTAGGAAGATACATTGGAATGAGGGAGACAAACCTATAAATTATTGTACATAAAAACATATAGAGTACATAGAAGATAATTTTAGAAGGAAAGGTATTAGCAGCTGGAGGGACAAGGAAAAGCCTGCAGAAGGTAGGACTTGAGCAGAATCTTGAGGGAAATGTGAGGAAAGAGCATTTTGGTCCTGGAGTATAGCCAATAGAAATACATTGTCAGAAGATGGAGTGTCTTGTTCAGAGAACATCAAAGAAGCTAGTGTGACTGAACTGTAGAGTACATGGAGGCAAGGAGAGAAGTAGGAAGGAGCCAGATTGTGAAGGAAAACCAAATAAAGAGTTTTATATTTTATCCTAAAGGAAAAAGAGGCAGCTGGGTGGCATAATGGATACAGTACTGGACTTGGAGGTAAGGAGACCTCAGTTTGAATCCTGCTTCAGATACTTAACTAACTTTGTGACCCAATACAAGTAACTTAAACTCTCTCAGCCTCAGTTTTGATATCTGTAACAGTTTTGATATCGAATATGATAGTATGTGTAAATGGCTTTGCAAACCTTAAAATAATTATATAATTGCCATCATTATTATTTTTTATTGATAGCAAAGCTACCAGAGCTTATTGAATAGAGGGAATGACATGGTCTGATGTGTGCTTTAGGAAAATCAGCTTGGCAGTTGAATGAAGAATGGTTAAGAGTCAGAAGAAACTTGAGGGAGGGGAAAACAATCAGAAGGTTATTGCAGTAATAATCCAGGAGGAAGGTGATGAGGACCTGCACCAGAGAAGCCCCTCCATTGAGGGGAAAGAAGTATATAGACACAACTTAGCAACAAATTATGTGTATGGGATGAGTTTGAGTCAAGTGTCCAGTTCTCACATTGAGATTGCAGACCTCCATGACTAGGAAGATGGGGGTCCCTGAATTGTAATTGGGAATGTTTTGGGGAAAAGATGATTGATTAATTTGGACCTGCTAAGTGTGAGATGTCTACAGGAAATTTATTTAGAGAATTTGATCCTTAGAACAATAATTTCATGAAGTAGATAGGATCAACATCCTTTTTATAGATGTGGAAGCTGAGAATCACTGAAGTTAAGTGACTTATCTACAGTCACATGGTATGTAGCAAAGCAATTTAAAACTCAGTTTTTTTCAGACCTATATTTCTCATATAGCTTTGACTTTAAGATAGATTTTTGTGCCTTATTTCTAAAGAGGAACTATAAACTGTGGGAACCCAGATTAGAATTGATACATTCAATAAAACTTAACCAAAATAGCACTGATTGTATATTTAAAATTTAAAGTGGTTCTCAAGAAGCTGGTAGAAATTTCCATGGTCTTCCATAGGCAGGAAAGTGACAGCTCTTTCAACATTAATTGCTAGGATGAGGGCTTTATGACTTTTCAGATTGTTTCCTGGGGCCCTTTTTATTTCCAAGAGAATACAAGCTTCAAGCTTATATTTGCAATTTGAGTTTTAAAGGGAAGGGAGAAGGACAAAAACTAAGCTAATGTGATGGGAATTTAATACAATTATGATTAAGGAGGAGAAGGGTGAGGGAGGTACCCCAACTTCTTGTTGCTGTTGTTTTTTAACATTTATATCTTTGCTTGTGGTATATCATACCTAGAGTTTTTGTATCTCTTAGAATAATCTGTTTCTCCTCTCCCCTTTTTAAATGCTAGACCATATTCTACCTCCTCAAGGAAATCTTCTTAGTGACCCTAAGCTATAATGATATCTTGTTTCTCTGAACTCCAATAGTATTTCATTTGTGTCACTCGTTTGGCAGTTGTTATTCATTTATATTCATTTTAAAAATCTTTGAGCACTGGATTTGAAGTAAAACGACCTAGCAACTCTTGACTTTCTTAGCACCAGTTTGATTTCATGCAATACAATTAGTTAGTCTTTCTGTATCTCAGTTTCCTCATTTGCAAAATGAGAAGATTGGAATAGATGATCTCTAACGACCCTTCTAGTACTAAATCAGTAATCTTAGATGCTTTTCTCTTTTCTTTTCTTTGCCTTTTGGAGGGCAATTGGGGTTAGGTAATTTCCCAAGGTTACACGGCCAGTATTTTTGTGTGGGTGTTAAGTGTCTGGGGCCAGAACTGAACTTGGGTCCTCCCGACTCTGGGGCCAGTGCTTTACTCACTGCGCCACCTAGCCACCCCCTTAGATGGTTTTCTTAAGACCAACCTATATGTTCAGAGTCATTTAATTTAAAGAGATGTTGCTACAGAACTTTTTTTTTTTAACAGTGATTTGGGTTACCTTCATACATTAACCAAACAATAGTTATTAAATAGATATGTTAGACCATTAACCATATCTCTTAACATTTGAGTTGCATTTTTTCCTACTCTTAATACAAAAGACCAGGACAAAAACTTCTGTCCTAAAAAGTATGATTCATTCATTTTCTACAGAGATTTGGTGAGTGGAACTCTACAAGCAGTGATAATTGAGAATCTCAGGTATTTTCTATATAGAGAGTGCACGTTTAGGTCTATAGTTGTCTTTTCCAAAAGATTCTTCTTGCCTTTTTAAAAAATTTAAAGTGTAGAGTCAGAATAATGATGATGTATACATATTATTTTTGACATATAAAACGAATCTTTAAACTGTAAACACATCAAGAAGCTTTAGTTGCCAGAAGCCTTTGTTGGCTGGCATTGAGGAATTGTAGGACAGTTTTAAATGTGTACTATTTTCATAATTAGATGAATATAAGAATTGAATGAATAGTAAATTAAGATGATTTAATGGTATTCACACCACATGTTTATTCTGACATGTATTGTCTTGTTTTAGATTTGTACTTCCTGGTAGACAAATACTATCATGATAATCTGATAGTCACATGGTGCTTTAAGATTTACAAAGTACTTTGTCTAATCTCATTTGATAAAACACCTCAGAGAGGTCTCTGTCTTACAGGTGAGGAAAGGAACATCCAGGCAGGTGAAGTAACTTGTCTGAGGCCACACTTAAAATTAGTAGGTAGGTGTGGAGCCTAAAGGCCTACTTAAATCAAACCTGAATGGGTTTACTTTAAATTTTGAATAGCACCTAGTGAAATATCTTGTATACGATAACTGTTCAAATAGTTAATGTGAAGATTAGGGATTCTGCTATTATCCAGGGTAAGATATAGTATAAGAAAATCAGCTTTTCCTTTTGTCCTTTTTAATTTTTTAGATGAAAATGAAATTGTATGGGTATATGTATAACATATCTTCCAGTTTCTAGGGCAATCTCATAATGTTCTTTTTGGTTGTTGTTCTTTTCTTTAAGTCATCTGTGTTACCTCCTCTAAAGTTGCTTTTTACTTTTATATATTGTGCTATTTGCTTTCATTCTCATCACAGTTGAATTTTGAACTAAACTAAACATGCCATGTGTCATGTGCTTTACTGGTCATTGTGACCATTTTCATTGATTTAAATATATACACACACACATATATACACATATATATTATATATATTATTTGGAGAGACTTGACATTAGATTTTTTTGAAAATTTGTCAGCTGTTTTAGATTAGGATACCATTCAAAGAACTGAATGGTATGTAATATATTTGAATCCTATTGAACTGAAAGAATATAGAGAGTATTACCTTTTTTCCATAAACAATTCCTCATGACAAAGACTGTCATCACATAATTATAATGATTTTCAAAAGTATTTTCAAATTCACAACATAACTATACACGAAATAGGATTTGACCTTATTAATTTCAGTAAAGATGAAACTTTACTCAGCAAATGCTTATTAAGTACCTAATAAATAAAAAGTAATACTCTAAGTCTTATAAAAGATACAGAAAGTCTCTACCTTTAAAGTACTTAGAACTTAGTAGGGTAAATAACACATGTGTACAAATATAACAACACAAAATGAATGATAATTGAGTGCTACAGTGTTCTGTGTGAGTTCAGAGGAATGTTTCATAGAGAAGATGACATTTTATCTGGGCCTTGAAGGATAGATTGAATTTCAGTAGTTTGGGGGTGGGTAGCAAAGTAGAAGCATTTTTAAGTAGAAAGCATGAACAAAAGCATCAAGTAGAGTAGACTGCTTGGAGGATTGTGGGTTTTCCTTCACTTAGAGAACTTCAAGCAGAAACTAGATAACCACTCTTTAGGTATGTTTTGGTGATGGTTCCTTTTGGTTATAGCTTGGACTGGGTGGCTGCTGAGGATCCTTCCAATTTTAAAAATTCTCTGATTCTTTGAATGGGAAAAACAAAAAGAAGAATGGACAGGACTTGGTAAATGATTTGACACGAATGAAGGAGAAGTCAGTCAAAAGTGGCCACAAAGGTTTGAATAAGGTTGATTGGGAGAATGCTGGTTATAGTAATTTAGGAGGAAGAGACCCGAGATAAAGGGTATTAACATTTGTTGATTAAGGAGTTTTTAAATAGGTGACTTTTTTCTTTTTCCTTTTTTTTTTTTTTGAGGCAGGGTCACACAGGTAGTTATTGTCTGAGACCTGATTTGAACTTGGGTTCTTCTGACTCCAGAACAGTTGCGCTATCTACCACTATACCACCTAGGTGCCCAATACGTGCTTTTCACAAAAGTTGTTTGAGTAGTTTGATTGGAAAGGAAGCCAGATTGTATACTGTTAAAGAGAGTTAGGAGATGCTAAATGTGGTAAACACCAAATAACATTCCCCAAAATGAAATTTATTATAGTCTTATCAGGAAACAATTAGTTACTAGTAGGAGAGTCATTTCTGAATTACCTATCTTTGATCACAAAATTGATTTAAGAGAGCAGAGATCAGTATCATTGGAAGAAAAATGAGAAGATAGAGTGAACTCCAATTTGACTTATGTAATCAAACTGTTGACACTGAAAAATGGGAAATTGATCAAGAACATCCACATAGATTACCACTATTTCCTTTAAAAATTTAACTAATGTAAATTAGTTGCCACAATGAAGATACCATGAGAGCCCTTAAATCACCTTTACTGCTGTTAATTCTTTTCAGTTAGTGCATCACTCTTCATGACACCATTTGGGGTTTCCTTGGCAGAGATACTGGGAGCAGTTTACCATTTCCTTCTCTACCTCAATTTGCAGCTGAGGCAAACAGGATTAAGTGAATTACCCAGGGCTATACAGTGAGGCTAGATTTGAACTCAGGAAGATGAATCATTCTGATTCCATACCTGGCACTCTATCCACTATGCCACCTAACTGCCTTTAAACCACCTTAACTAACAAAATTTGCTCTCCTTGTCAAGCAAAGAGACAAGGTAGCCAAGGTCAGTAGCATTTTAGAATGTATGTTTGTAAAATCTTGGTGGAGAAGGAGAGTGCAAGATTGAGTCATTGCCTCATAAACTAGTGATAAATACTGGAAGAAAAAAACAAAGTTTATAGAAAGTTTAGCATGAGACTCAATTGAGCCATGATATCTTGAAACGTTTGAGAATGAAACAAGGATAACAGAACAAAATTAGGAAATATGTGACATTTCTATGAATTCTTCATCAGTGACAGTGGAGCCACCACATTTGAATTTTAACAAGGCAGTTCCCAATGTGCAACATTAGGAAGTAGAAATAAGAAAACACATAGGAGTAGAAGTCAAATTAGACCAATTACACATTGAGAGTTGTGCTGGAAGTAAAACCATTTTGTGAGGGTGTTGAGGGATCATATCATAAGATATCTGAAAAAAATAAGAGGATACCAAAGTCTTAAATCATGTACCTTCTTACTATTAAGGATGGGTAACTTAGAAAATATCAATAACTACTGCTCCATGTCCCTGCTTTCCTCATTTTGCAAAACTTTAGAGAAGCATCTATATACATATGGAGGCTGCCCTTGATGAAAGTTTGATCAGGGAACAGTCAGATTTTTTGCTAACTATATTCTTAGTAGACCACTTTTATAGACAAAAAATGCAGAAAAATTACACTCTGTATTTTCTTTGACTATAAAAATACATTTAATTTAGAAAAGCAAAATGCTGCCTTAAATTCTCTTCCAGCAGCATTTTCTGTGCATATATAAAAATCTTGTAAGGTTTCCTAACATGTAATGGAAAGAGAACTCTGTTCAGCTTTCTGATTGTTAATGTTAAACAAGGTACAAAATGAATAGGCTTAGAGGAAATTGGAAAGACCTCTAGTGGAACTAGGTGAACACCTTGCACAATGATAACATTATAGAGAAAGACAAGTTTTAAAACTGCAATCGTAAATCACAAAATCAGAGGACTAAAGATGACTCATTCCCCTTACCTCCTGCCAGACAGATTTAGTCTTATTAAATCCAGAATGAGACATGTATGTTTGTTGTGATGGTTTTTTTCTTCTAATTGTTCCTTGGCAGCGAGAGGCAGAGATAATAAAAGCTTGTAAAAATAAATAAAAGTTTTTAAAATAAAGTACAAACACTTTACCAAAAGGGTTTGCTACTCTAATAGGAGATGCCTAATGTAGAGTGAAAATGGAAGAATGTGATTCTCTGCAGAGGTACCAAACATAAGGAATGAGATTAAAATGTAATTGGGAAATATTTGGCAAAATAAAAATATAGTAGAACCTAGATAATGTTGATATGTGATTTTCTAATTAATATGTAGCCATGAGGATCCTTGAGCTGTTTAGTGTCTCCTGTTTTTATTTGAGTTTGATGCTCCTGTCTGCAGGCAACATTGTGCTTATTATCTCAAGTCTAGTAACACTGCAGAACTTAACATGAAATCCAGAATCACTCAAAGGAGTTTTTTTATCTATCAGTACAGGAACAAAAAAATATGTTGATGATGCATATTTGGATAGAGCATAAAGCTATTCCATAAGTATATATGTCTTGGACAGACCCTGCCCGTGGACAGTTGGACAGTAATCTGACCTAAGAATTGGAGAGCAGGCTGGATTGCACTTGGGAAATTCGGGCTGCTTTTAATCTCCCCTCCCTCTAAGCAACTCCCTTAAAGGCCCACCTTTTTCACATCATTATTTTTTGTTGATGTTGTGTGGTTATGATTCATATGATGACATTTCTGAAGAATTAAAAGTTTTAGGTCACCCAAAGGCCAATCTAGAGTTATATGGTAAACTGTAGTATATTAACACAGAAGAATTGCATAGGAGAAATAGTATTAAGGATGTCGTCAGAGAGATGTGCGACCAGAAAAGGAAATAGACTGGTTGGGTACCAGGGATAGACAACTGTTATTCGTTTCATAATATTATCTTCTTCTGGGGGACCTATGATTTTTAGGTTGTGTCTATGCATTCTGTCATCTTGATTAGTATGTTTTGCTTACATAGTAAATATATTTTCTTTTAATGTTGTTTTTTTCTTTTTGCTTCTTTTCCAGATTATTCTTATGAATAGTTTCATCCCTAATATTTTATTCTGTCTTATTTCTTTGATGAGGCTTGACAGTATAGAGTTCAGTTTTTCTATTCTGGCTGTTATTTTTCCTGTGATGACCATAAATTCTGCTCTCATAATTCTTATTTTCCTTTTTGACTATTTAGGAGCTGGGTGTTGTCATTCCATATTCTCCTCAAATTCTATGGAGTCCTCTTTCTCATCAATTATTGAGTCATTTTCCTTTATTTTATAGTATTTACTAATAGATTCCTGAACTCATTTACTATATCTGGTGTAGTAAGCTTTCTTTTTCTTGGAATCTTTTGTAATTTCATTATTTTTTCCCTTTTATTTTTCCATGGTACTCACTTTCTCTCTTTCTTCTTTCTGATTATGGTTTATTTGAGGCTGAATTGCAGAGCAACTCTGCTTCCTCCCAGTCTGGGCAGTTCACAGTTTACAGATTACTAGGTCTTGGTCCCAAGGAACTTTTGGTTTTTTAGAAGTGGTCTTAGCTAGATGCTGTGCTCTTGTCTGTCAGTCTTATTGGAGTGCTATGCAGGTAACTAGCAACCTTCAAGCCTTCCAGTTTCTTGTCTTGGTGTCCCCCTCCCTCTATTTCTTAGTTCTTTGACCTGGTACCAGCAGTTCAGAACTTTTCAGCACTAGTACTACCGGTATAGTGTTTTTTGTTTTGGCACTGCCTCTGCTGGTACTAAAGCACTAGCAGTACAGAGCTTTGCTACAGCCCCTGGCAGACATTTATGCCTGAGGGGCTGTAGCTTCCTGACTGTCACATAGCTGGGAAAAATTTCCACAGCTTTCAGCTGGAATCTCTATGATATTAAAAAGATGTAGGAAGGACCAGGGTGTGTGTTAGGGAGGGAGGGGACCCTGGAAGGGTTGTAAGCCTATTTTGTACCTAATTAAAAGTAAGTACACAATTCAAAGTTAGCCTTGTATAAAATAACCAAATCAATTATAATTAAGTTAGGTAGCAATTTATATTTTACTTTATTGTTCCTGTTTAATCTGCCTAGGTGAGCTAACATGTAATTTTGATACAGTGATTTCAAAAGCTTTGCAGTAGCAGATCAGTAGAAGATAATTTCTTTATCCTGTAGAAAGGAAGAGTGTTTTAAAAAGTTTAGTATCATGAGTGATAAGAGAGGAAGGTAGTGATTACTAAACTTTTTTTGATTGGCTCCATTCTTACTTTTATCTGGTAATACTTCTTCTTTGGTTATACATGGGATAGAGTAGAAAGATAACTTGTTAGCTCTTGGCAGTTCTTTCAAATGACTGCTTCTGAAAATGATAGTTAATACTAATAACTCATTTATGTAGTGTTTTCAAATTGTGATCCTCACAATAACCATCCTGTGAGATAGATTGTATGAGATATTATTTCTTTTTTAAAGTGAGAAACCTAAGACTCAGAGAGATTGTGACCTGCAAATGGATCTATACTTACTACTTGAACCCAGGTCTCCTGACTTCAGATCCAGTGCTCTGCACAGCTAAGGTGTTGAACTCTTCATTCTTCTTTTCACTTACTTATCCTACAGAGGAAGTATTACTGTGTAGTGACTATCCAAGGAGTAACAGAAATGGCCCTAAATATCCACACACTACTTAATCCACCTTTAACTGAATATTAGTATATGTTTAATTTTTAAAATTAAATTTTTTTTCAGTTTACAAAAATCTAATTTCTCTTCCTCATCTCCTTCCCCCCCTTGGAAGAATAAAGAATGGAAAAAAAACCAGAATCATTGTAACAAATATGCATAGTCAAAAAAAAATTCCTGCAGTAACCAGTTCCAAAACCACTTATTTATGCCTTCTTTTTCTTTTTAAAGTTTTTATTTAGTTTTCAACATTTATTTCCCTAAGTTTTAAATTTTCTCCCCCTCCATGCTCTCCTCCCTCCCCAGGATGGCATGCTATCTGATACAGGCTCTACATATATATTTCTTTTTTTTTTTTTTTTTTAAGCAATTGGGGTTAAGTAACTTGCTCAAGGTTGCACAGCCAGTTATTTCTGGGTGTGGTGCTAAAAGTATTTGAGTCCGGATTTGATCCCCAGGTCATCACGACACTGGGGCCAGAGCTCTTACTTGCTGAGCCACCTGGCCACCCCTTATATATATATTTCTTATGTCTCATTTTTCACTATGAGTCCATGAATCTGTTACCTCTTTGTTAGGAATTAGGTATTGTACTTTATCATCAGTTCTCTATAATCATAGTTAATCATTGCATTGATAAGTTCTTATGTCTTTCAAGGAGGTTTGTCATTATAATGCCGTATTGTATAAATTTTCTTCTGGTTCTGCTCACTTTGCTCTTTGTCAATTCATATAAATATTTTCAGATTCCTCTGAGATAATCCCTTTCATCTTTTCTTATGGCATAATAATATTCAGTTGCATTCATATACTATTGATTAGCCATTCCCCAGTTGATGGATACCACCTTGGATTCTAGTTCTTTGCCACCACTAAAAAAACTGCCACAAATATTTTTGTATATATACGGTTATTTTTCTTCTTTGATTTTTCTGGATATCGTATAGTGTATTGTATCGTATAGTATAGGTATTGCTGGGTTAAGTGTATGCATAGCTAAATAATTTTTTGTGCATAGTTTCAGATTGCTTTTCAGAATGACTAGACCAGTTCATAGTGCCACCAGCACAGCATGAATCTTATCTTTTCCCATGACTCTTCCAACATCTGTCTTTTTTTTGTCACTGCCAGTCTGATTGGGTGTGAACTGGAACCACAGACACTTTAATTTGCATTTCTCTAATTATTAGTGATTTAAAGCATTCTTTCATATAGCTAATAGGTAGCTTGGGTTTCTGTCTTTTCACATCTTTCCACATTTATCAATTGGAAAATGCCCCTTATTCTTAAAAATTTGTTTCACTTCCATATGTATTTGAAAATAAGGCTTTTATCAGACAAACTCACTGCGTAATTTCTCCCCACCCCCACTTAACTGTTTCCCTTCTAATCTTATTTATATTGGAGTTACTTGTGCAAAAACTTTTGCTTATTATATTTTCCTCCATTTTATTCTCTTATGCCCTTTCTTGTGATCATCACCAATACTCTATTTTTGATACATTAACTTTCAATGTCTTGCCTGTCTTCCCCTCACCCAGACCCCAATTATACATCCCTGCCTTTTCTTCCATTTTATTAAGCCCCTCTTCAAAATCTCACCTCTGAGCTTTAGGTTTGTTTTGTTTATGACTAATGCCCTTTTATTCTCCTTTTTCCCCTCACTATTTTTCATTTCCTTCAGCACATAGCACAGTGCCTGACACATAGTAGTTGCTTAATAAATGCTTGTTGACTGATTTCATCCCTGTTAAATTGAATGTGTTTCTACACCAAACTCTGTGTGTGTGTGTGTGTGTATTCATTCTATTTTCCTTTGACTATTTCAGATGACTATGAGGTTCAAATGATGACTGACCTCTCTATCCCTTCCTTGTGTATATTTCTGTTAGTCAATAAAGATTTATTCGGTGCCTATTTTGTGTTACTGTGCTAAGTACTGCAGATACAAAAGAAAGGTAAAAAGACAATCCCTGCTCTCAAGAGCTCATGAGCTAATGAAGCAAGGAGAAAGACCAATTTGTGAGAGTGGTGATGGAAGATATTGAAGGTAGAAGGCATCTGGGTAATAGGATAAGGGGGGAGGTAGAAGAGGAATAGTGAGGTAATATAGATGTAGAAGGATTGCCTTGCAGCAGCAAGGGACCAATTGAGATTGTGTAACATTAGATCCAATTATACTAGTCTGAGGATTTTTTTTTTTCCAGTTTCAATCAGCAGTCTTTGTGTAGGAGCAAAAGCAGTGGCTGGTGGGTGTGACCCCAGGATGAGGTGTAATATGGCAAGGTCAGCCGGACAACAAAGGAGGCAAGGGTTGCAAGAGGATAGTGTAGAGTTGGACTGGTTCACCAAATGGTCAAGTTGGGGAAATAGTATCATGCCTTATTGTTTGCAAAGCATTTAATGTGTGTGTGTGTGTGTATACATACATAGCAATCCTAAGAGGGAGATGCTTAATTTATTATTCCCATTTTATAGATGAGAAAATTGAGACTGAAAAAGATAAAGGGACTTGGTACCCAGAGTCACACAGCTAACTAATGTCTAAGGCTATATTTGAACTCAGGTCTTCTTGACTGCAAGCCTTCCTGCACATGATCAACTAGTGTAGGAGTTGTGTCATGGGAGATAATTGAGGGTTTGAAGGTTATGGTGTGGATGAAGAACAGGATTTAGGGTTGCAAGGTGGAGAGAAAAAGGTTAAATGACAATAGATTGTTAACAGTTAAGGGAATTTCAGAGTTCATGAACATGAAACTGAAACATTTATAGGTGATCTCAAGATCAAAGATATGAACATCTTGGTGTGTGACCAAGGTGGGGTGGAGGAATAGGTCGTGTGAAGTGAGTAAATTGAAGAATTTTGAGGTTATGGTGTTTGAGGGAGTATCAGTAAATTTACTGAAGTCCTCTAGTCATGAGGGTAGACATAGGGAAGAAAGACTTTGAGCCAGGCACTGAACTCATGGAGAAAAGGAGGAGAGTGTCAGATAATAGTTACTAGAATTTTGATTGGGTGGTAGAGATGGATAGAGTGAGCCTTAAAGGTGGAGAGGTTACTGTAATAACCTCTACAGGTAGAGGGAGAGCCTGGAAGTGGCAATGGGGCACAAGGACTATTCCAACTCTTCCCCCTGGACAAGTGAACTCATGAGTAAAAGTGCGAGAAGGGGCAACTAAAAAGGCTGTGTCATCAGGAGGTGTCCAGAAGATGGATAGAATGTTAAAGGAAGATATTTTAGAGGAAAGCAAGTTTTTTGCCTATGAAACAGCCATTGCAGAGAGCAAAGTGGAAGGCATGGGTAGTTTCAGAATGAGATTGGGGGAGAGGGGCGCTGTGGAAAAGGGCTTATTAAAAATAGGAATAAGGAAATAATTTTTGTGTCCCCTGGTTATGTGAGATAAATTCTCCTATTCTAACTCTTTTCTTTCATTTTTCCCTTCCTTTCTTTTGAACATATGTGTATTTTTCTCTCAACAATTATGTGTCTTCTCTCCCTCTCACCTGACCCTCTGCCCCGAGTTGAGAAATAAATAAAACAGAAATTCTGTTACAAACATGTATAATTAACGAAATAAAATTTCCTCATTGGCCAAGTCCAAAAGAATAAATATATCATTCTACACCTTGAGTCCTTCACCTCTTATTTTTCTCTGTTGAGTGAGATGTATTTTTGTATCCAGCTCTGTGTATGTGTATTCTCTCTTTTGATCAGTTCAGATGAGAATGAGGTTCAAGTGTCAGCCACTCCCCCTTACCTATTCCTCCTTGTTTTTATGTCAGGCTCCAATTATGTGAGATAATTTTCCTTGACTGTCCCTTACTTGCTCCCTGCCTCACCCCTATTGTATTCCTTTTCTTTTCTGTTTCCATTCTTTAAGTTCATCTAGAGTCTAGACATAACAGAACCACTATTCTTTTCATAACTACCTTCTGTCTAATTAGACTCACTCTCTGACTCCTGATCCATGATAAGGTTCAGTGGAAACAAATGTATCTCTTCATATTGGAATGTAAGTCATTTATCGTTATTCCTTTTTAATTGTTCATTCATATTTACCTTTTATATTTCTCTTTAACTCTTGTGCTTGAACTTCAGAGTTTCACACAGCTCTGTTCTTTTCATCAGGAATGTTTGAAAGAACTAAGAGCTGTTTGATTAAAGGTACTTTTTTCCTCTGTAGGATTATAACTCAGTTTTGCTGGGTAGGTGATTCTTGGCTGTAAACTTATCCTCACCCCCTGCAACATACTCTTTGATCCAGTGATGCTGGCCTTCTGGCTGTTACACAGACAAGACACTCGTTTCTCAGCTGCAGGCCTTTTTATCTTCATCTTTGCTTACTTGCTTCCCTGACTTCCTTTCAGTCCCAACGAAAATCCTTACTTCTATAGGCAGTCTTTCCTCTCTTAATTATTGCCTATTTATTCTGTATATAGCTTGTTTGTATCTATTTCTTTGTTGTCTCCATTAGATTGTGAGTTCCTTGAGAGTAGGGGTTGTCTTTTGCCTCTTTTTGTGTCCCCACTGCTTATCATTGTTCCTGGCACATAGGAGGCATCTAGGTGGCTGGCTCAGTGGGTAGAGCGTCAGATCTGAGTTAGCAATACCCAAGTTCAAGTCTGGCCTTAAACATTTTCTAGCTGTGTGACTTGGGCAAGTCACTTAACCCTGTTTGCCTCATATGTAAAACGAGCTAAAGAAGGAAATGGCAAAACACTCCAGTATCTTTGCCAAGAAAACCCCAAATGGTCAAGAAGAGTTGAACAGACTAAAATGACTGATCAACAACAATGTCCTATAGTAGGTGCTTAATAAATACTGATTGATTGATTCTTTAACCTGGAAGGTGTGATTTTGGCAATGAAGTTCTATAGTTTCCATTAAATAGAATTATTTCAAATGATAACTAGTGGATTCATTCTATTTCTACTTTGGTTTCTCTCTAGACAATAAAAAGATTTTTTGAAATATGATGTCTAGGCTTTTGTTTTGGTTATGGCATTCAGGTAGTCCAGTGATTCTTAAGTATTTTCTCCTCAGTCTGCTTTACAGTTCATTTGCTTTTGCTGTGAAGATGCCTTACATTTTCTTCTATTTTTAAATTCTTTTTACTTTATTTTAGTATTTCTTGTTGTTTCATGGAGACATTGGCTTCTCTTTGGTTCATTATAATTTTCAGGAAGCTTATTTATTTCTTGGGCAAGGTTTTGTATCTCTTGTGCCAAACTATTAATTCTCTTTCCATTTCTTTCTAATCTGACTTTATTTCTTTTAGAATTTTTCCTGTAGCTATTTCATTTCATTGACAAAAAACATTTTAAAGTCTTTTAAAAAAAACTTTTGCTTTATCTCTTCCAGGAATTATAGCTCAATTTGTGTCCAAGATGTATTTTTCCTTTGAGGCTTTGTAAGTTAAGTGCTCTCTTCTTCTGGGTTTGTGTCTTGAGCTTCCCTCTCACCATTGTAGCTTTTTATGATGGGATTCTTACTGTGTTTTTTCATTCTTTCAGCTTACTTCTTGAATTGAACTTTATGTTAGGGCTGTACCCTCTGCACTTGTGGAAGGAGGGTCTGGTGGGACCAGTACTCAGTAGTTTTTATATTATTCCAGGATCTCATAGACAGATCAGGCTGGGAACCTTCAAACTTTCAGTGTTCCCAAAGTTGTCTGATCACTGTCTGCTTTGTCTGAGCTCTACAACTTCCTGACCTGTCTAGCAACAGTAGACTGTTGCTGGACACAATCACTATCAGCCTTTTAGGAATGTGGTTCAGAGTAGCAGAGCTGCAGCTCTACTTTGGTATGAAATTCTTACCCTGGTTATTCCTCTTACATGTGGGGCTAAAAGTTGGAATTGTGCCCCTGCTGTGCTCTTGGGATCTGAGCCATACAGCTACTGCTTTTGAACCTGCTTCTCTGTGGGTACACAGTCCAAGGCCTGTACTGGAGTGTGAGAAGTGGGTCAGAGGGAAGCAAAATTTCCCTCTTCAGTCTGACCAGATTTGTGGCCCTGAACTTGTAGTAGTTTGACAGTGCTATCTGTGGCCATTTGTTCCTATTGAGGTACCCTTCTATGAGTCTGGGAGTGCCCTGGTATGAACCTAGACTCCTCTTGCCCCGACGCTCAGCTTCTCTCTGTGCTAGAAGGTTCTTCACATGGTGAAGTCTCCATCCCCAGTGTCTGTAGACTTCTCCATCTCTTTATGCCACCTTGGGTTGGAAAAATTACTTAGTGTGACTTTTTCTGAGATTTCTCTGTCAGGATTCAGACTGGTACATTTTTTAGTTCTGTTTGGAGCATTTTTTTAAGGAAAGCTTGCTGAACTACTTTCTGCTACTCTGCCATCTTTACTTCACACCCCCCCTTTTTTCTTTAAATTAAAAACATTTCAAAAAATCATTTGGAATTTAAATGCAAAAAGACCTAAAAGAAGACACATTTCCATGTACACAGCACAGAATATAAAGAGGATTCAGTATAAAGCCATGAATTTCCTTTTCATACTGTTTGCTTTCTATTAAAAATGGTGTAATAAATACTAGTTTTCTTTTGTTTTTTAATTTTCTCTCTCCTCCCCCACCCTACCCCACAGAAGGCTACCATTAGACACAAATGTATGTGTGTGTGTACATGTAAAACCATACTATACATATTTCTATTTATCAATTCTTTCTTTGGATGTGGATAACGTCTTTCTTTGTGTAGGTCCTTTGTAGTTGATTTGAGTATTTATAGTACTCAAAATGACTTGGTAATTCAAAGTTGTTCTTAGAACAGTATTGCTGTTACTTTGTACAATGTTCTCTTGGTTCTACTCATTTCACTCTTTATTATTTCATGCAAGTCTTTCCATGTTTTTCTAAGATCAACTAGCCCATCATTCATTAAAGTACAGTAATATTTATCACAATTGTATACCACAACTTGTTTAATCATTACTCAATTGATCGTCATCCCTTCAATTTCCAGTTCTTTGTCACCACAAAGAGAGCTGCTATATTTGAGAACATATAAATTCTTTTCCTTTTTCCCTAATCACCTTGGGAAACAGATTTAATAATGGTTTTTTGGTTTTATCCCTCATTCTCAGAAGACCAAAATGACATCACTGTGTTGGAGTCAAGATACAGTGTGTCCAACTGTGGCTGATCAGACCAATATGAGCTTGGAATTCTCTACTATGGGTTGGGCACAAATAGTCCATATAAAACACAGTTTTATAACTCCTTGGGCATAATTCCAGAGTGGTTGGATCATTTCACAGTTCCACCAACAGTGAATTAACATCCCAGTTCTTCCATATTCCCTTCAGTATTTGTCACTTTGCCCTTCTTTCATTTTAGCCCATCTGATAAGATGATATCTCAAAGTTGTTTTAAAATGCATTTCTCTAATCAGTAGTTATTTAGAGCATTTTTTCATATGTCTTTATATAGTTTTGATTTTTTTTCATAAAAAAACTGCCTGTTCATATGCTTTGACTATCTATTGGGGAATGACTCATATTCTTACAAATGATAGAAAACCTTTATCTGAGAAACTGTCTATAAATTTTTCTTCCAATTTTCCGTTTTCCTTCTAATCTTGGCTACATTGATTTTATTTGTTTGTACAAAAACATTTTAATTTAATGTAATTGTAATTATCCATTTTACATCTCACAGTGTTCTCTGTCTCTTGCTTATATATTCATAAATTGTTCTCCTGTCTGTAAGTATGATAGGTAATATGTTCTATCTTCTGATTTTCTTATGCTATCTCCCTTTATATCTAGATCATGTATCCATTTTGACCATATCTTGATAAACGTTATATTGGTCTATGCCCAATTTTTGCCAGACTACTTTACAGCTTTCCCAGCTGTTTTTACCAAATAATGAATTCATATCCCAAAAGCTTAAATCTTTACATTTGTCACACACAAGGTTACTGTAATCATTTGCTGCTGTGTATTGTATGTTTACTCTGTTTCATTGATCTACTTTTCTATTTCTTAGCTAGTACAAGATAGTTTGTATAATAACTGCCTTATGGTATGGTTTAAGATCTGGTACTGCCAAACCTCCTTCCTTTACATTTTTTTTCCATTAATTCTTTTGATATTCTTGACTTATTGGTCTTCTAAATGAATTTTATTATTTTTTCCTAGCTCAATAAAATAATTTTTTGGTAATTTAATTTGGATGGCATTGAATGAATTGATTAGTAAAATTATCATTTACATTATATTGACTGCCTACCCATGAACAGTTAAATATATCTACACTTATTTAAATCTGACTTTATATAAGGAGTGTTTTCTAACATGTTTTCTAATATAATTAAATTAATTATTATCATATAGCATTTGCTATATAATTGGGTTTGTTTTGGTAGGGATATTCCGAGATATTTTATACTATC
Source organism: Petaurus breviceps papuanus (assembly GCF_028583685.1). NCBI lineage: Eukaryota > Metazoa > Chordata > Mammalia > Diprotodontia > Petauridae > Petaurus > Petaurus breviceps. Next base: position 1,057,994 of record NW_027187314.1, on the reverse strand, counting down.
TACAGTTATTTTAAATTAGATATCTCTTACTATCTCTTCTTGCAGGGTTTTGATAGTGATATATAGAAGTGCTGATGATTGATGTTTGTTTTATATCCTGCTACTTTGCGAAAATTATTGATTTTTCCACTAACTTTTTAGTTGATTCTGTAGAATTTTAGAAGTATATCATATCACCTGCAAAGAGAGAGTTTTATTACTTCATTTCCCAGTCTGATTCCTTTGATTTCTTTTTCTTCTCTTATTGCTATTGCTAGCATTTTTAGTACAATATTGAGTAATATTGATATTTGGCATCCTTGTTTCACTTCTGATCTTACTGGGAAGGCTTCAAGCTTATCCCCATTACAAATAATGCTTGCTGATGGTTTTAGGTAGATGCTTCTTATCATTTTAAGGAAAAATTTCTTTATTTCTATAGTTTCAAATATTTTTAATAGAAATGAGTGTTGTATTTTATCAAAAGCCTTTTCTGCATCTGTTGATATAATCATAAGATTTTTGTTACTTTTGTTACTGATATAATCAATTATATTAATAGTTTTCCTTATGTTAGACTATCCCTGCATTCCTGATATAAGTCCTACTTTGTTACAGTGTATAATTTTTGTAGTATATTGTTGTAGTCTTCTACTTAGTATTTTTTTTTGCATCCATATTCATTAATGAAATTGGCTTATAATTTGCTTTCCCTGTTTTTGCTCTTCCTGTTTTAAGTATCAGTACCAAATTTGTTGTAGAAAAGAATTGTTGGATTTTTTTTTTTTGCACGTTATTCCAAATAATTTGTTTCATATTGGAATTAGTTGATCTTAAAATGTTTGGTAGAATTCATTTGCAAATCCATTTAGTCCTGATGCTTTTTTCTCAGGAACCTCATTTTTGGCATGTTCAGTTTCTTTTTCTAAAGTAGGTTTATTTAGATAATCTATTTCCTCTTCTGTTAATCTAGGCAGTTTATATTTTTGTTAAGCATTCTACCATTTCACTTAAATTGTTAAATTTATTGGCATATAATTGGACAAAATAACTCCTTATAATTACTTTGATTTCATCTTAATTTGTGGTATTGTTCACCTCTTTCATTTTTAATATTAGTGATTACTTTTTCTTCTTTTTTAAAAGACCGTATTAACTAGTCGTTTATCTTTTTATTGATTTTTTCGTAAGACCAACTCCTAATTTTATTAATTCAGTGGTTTTTTTGTGCTCAATTTTATTAATTTAATCTTTAACTTAAGGTTTCCAATTTGGTGTTTAATTGGGGATTTTTATTTTGTTCTTTTTTAAAAGTTTTTTTTTAATTGCATACCCATTTCATTGGTCTGTTCTTTCTCTATTTTATTGATATCAGCATTTAGAGATAGATTTGCCTCTGATTACTGCTTTTGCTGCATTCCATATGTTTTGGTATTTATCTCATTACTATATTTTATTTAATAAAAATTGTTTCTATGATTTGTTCTTTAACTCACTCATTTTTTTTTAAGATTAGGTTCTTTAGTTTCCAGTTAGTGTTTCTATTTCCATGGTACCTTATGAATATAATTTTTATTACATTTTGATCTGACGGTGATGGACTTAATGTTTCTACTTTCCTGAATTTGACTATAAGATTTTTATGCCCAATATATGGTCAATTTTTATACATCTGCCATGTATCACTGAGAAAAAGGCATGTCCCTTTCTATTCCCATTCAGTTCTCTCCAGATATCTATCATATCTAGCTTATTTAAGATTCTATTCACCTCTTTTACTTCTTCCTTTCTTATTTTTTGCTTAGAGTTATCTAATTCTATTGAGAGGAGAAAGTTAAGGTCCCCCCACTATTATAGTGTTACTATTGATTTCCACCTGTAATTGAAATTACCTTTTTTTTTTTTTTAAATCATGGCTTTCAGGTAGTCCAATAATTTTTAAATGATCTCTCCTGGATCTGTTTTCCAGGTCAGTGGTTTTTCCAGTTAGATATTTCACATTGCCTTCTACTTTTTCATTTTTTTGGATCTGTTTTATAGTATCTTGATTTCTCATAAAGTCATTAGCTTCTATTTGCTCCAGTATAATTTTGAAGGAATTATTTTCTTCAGTGAGTTTTTGAATTTTCTTTTCTATCTGGCCAATTTGGCTTTTTGGACCTCTTTTGCCTTTTGAGTTTTTTTTTAAGGTGTTATTTTCTTCAGTATTTTTTTGGGTCTCCTTTAGCAGACTTGACTCACTTTTCATGATTTTCTTGCATCCTCATTTCTCTTCCCAATTTTTCCTCCACTTCTCTTACTTGATTTTGAAAGTCTTTCTTGAGCTCCTCCATGACTTGTAACCTTTTCATATTTTTCTTGGAGGCTTTTGATGAAGGAGTTTTGACTTTGTCATCTTCTTTAGGTCCTATGTTTTTATTGTCTTTGTCACCAAAAAACAATTCTCTACTTTGATTTCACTTCCTGTGTTTGTTCATCTTGCCAGTCAATTACTTGACTTTTGAGACTTTTGAGCTCTTTGCTGTGGTAGAACTCTGCTTTCAGAGTGGAGAGTTCTGTGTCCCAGATTTCTGGGGTTTTGCATAGCTGTTGTCAGAGCCTATTCTGGGCACCTGCCTTAGAACTGTGAAGATAACTGCCTCTCCACAATCTCATCAGGCTCTAACATACCAGTGCTCTTCACCCCAGGACTGCCACTCATGACTGCGACCCAGATCCAAGCAGGGCAAAGCAAGAGAATCCTACCTCAGTGCCCGCAAAGAGTCCTGCAATTTCCCTCTGGACAGTCATTTGATCTCCTCACAATTTGTGGGCCTAGACCTCAGGAAGCAGCCATGGTGGCAGTTGCAGGTGCTGCCACCCTTGCTGCCCTGGGAGCAGGGGTCGGACTGTGCTCTTCTCTCACCCAGGTTCAACAGTTTTCCAATGACCTTTTAGTTTCTCTTTGACGTTTATGGGTTGAGAAGTCTGGAAACCACCACAGCTGCCAGTGATTCACTCCTCTGAAGTCTGCTCTGGCTGATCTCTGCCACTGTTCTAGGCTGCACAACCCACATGGGACTGAGCTGGGCTCCTAGCTCAGTGTGATAGACCCTTCCTGTCAGGCTGCCAGGCCGCCTTCAGCGGGAGATTTGTTTCTCTATTAGTTTGTGGGCTCTGTAGCTCTAAAATTTGTTTGGAGTCATTTCTTACAGGTATTGGTGGTGGTTGGAGCACCAGCTCAAGCAGGTTTTTGTTTTTCTTTGCTGTCTTGGCTCCACTTCCACCTGTAATTAATTTTTGCTTTAAAAATTTAGATGCTATACCATTTGGTGTGTATAGGTTTGGTATTGATATTGCTTCATTTTCTATGGTATCTTTTATAATAATGTAGGTTCCCTGTTTGTTTCTTTTAATTAAATCTATTTTAGCTACCCTTGCTTTTTTTTTTACCTCAGCTGAAGCATAATAGATTCTGTTCCAGCCTCTATTTTAACTCTGTATCCAATAACATATTATTGGGTTCTGGTGTTTAATCCATGCTGTTATTTGTTTCCATTTCATGGATAGTTCATCCCATTCATATTCAAAATTATAATTACTATTTATATATTTCCCTCCATCCTATTTTTCCTCTGTATTATCCTTCTCACCCTCTTTTTACTCTATCCCAGTCTGATTTGCTTCTAACCACTCCCTCCCTTATCATCTCCCCCATTCTTGATCTACAAACCTTTGAAAAGTCCCTCCCTTATCTTGTCACCTTGTCCTCATGTTTCTTTATAAATTTAGAAGACTTTTATACCCTTCTGGATGTATATGTTCTTCCCACTTTGATCCAATTCCTGTGAAAATATGTGCTACCAGCCCTCCATCCCCATCTGCTTCCACTGTAACAATTCTTCCATTCACATCTTGTTTGCATGAGATTATTACTCTATTTTATCTCTCCCAATCCAGTTTTGTTTTTTAGAATCATCCCATCATAGCTCAAACCCAAGCCTTTTATGTATGTTAAGGATAACTTTAGTAAGAGTACAGATAACATTTTCTCCATTAAGAAGTAAACAGTATGGCCTTATTGAGTCCTTTATAATTGGTCTTTAATGTTTACCTTATGTTTCTCCTAGATCTTATAAGTCAAATTTTGCATTGAGTTCCGATCTTTTTGTTACAAATACCTGAAAATCTTTCATTAAATGTACTTCCCCCCTGCCCCATCCCTGTCTCCCCCATTCAGGGTTATACTCAGCTTTGCTGGTAAGTTATTCTTGATTGCAAACTCAGCTCCTTTGCTCTTCGAAGTATAATATTCCAAGCCCTTAGGTCTTTTAACAGAGAAGCTGCTAATTCTAATGTTATCCTGACTGTAGTTCCAAAGGATTTAAATTGTTTTGTTTTTCTTTTTAATTATTGCTTGTAGTATTTTCTCCTTAACTTGGGAGCTTTGAAACTTGAACATGATGTTCCTGTGAATTTTCATCTTGGGATCACTTTCCAGTGGTGATCAGTGGATTTTTTTCTATTTCTGTTTTACCCTCTTACTCTAATAATTTACTTTAGGGTAATTTTCCTTAATGATTTCTTGTAATATTGTATCTAGACTTTTTTTTATCATAACTTTCAGGTAGTCCAATAATTCTTATATTGTCTCCCCTCGATCTGTTTCCAGATCAGTTGTTTTTCTAATGAGATGTTTTATTCTCTTCTATTTTTTTTAAATTCTTTTGATTTTGTTTTATTATTTCTTGGCACCTTCTAATGTCATTCATTTCCCTTTGCCCAGTTCTTGGTTTTTAAGTAGTTATTTTCTTAAGTTTTTGGATCTCTTTTCCCAGTTGGTTTTCATAATTCTCTAATTTTTTGAATTGCTCTTATTTTTTTCCCTAATTTTTCTTCATCCTCTCTTATTTGATTTTTAAAGTCCTTTTTAAGTTCTTCCAGGAACTCTTTTTGGGCTTGTGACCAGTTGACATTTTTCTTTGAAATAGGAGTAGCTTTTTTTTAACTTCATTATCTTCTGAGTATGAATCCAGATCTTCTTTATTGCCATAGTAGCTATCTATGGTTTGGTTCTTTCTCTGTTGCTTATTTATTATCCTTACAATATTATTTTTAGCAGGTTATTATTATAGTCAAGTTCTAGTCCAAAGTTGTGGGGGTGATGTCTCAAGCTTGAAGTTCTTCTCTAAGCACTGTCTGGGGGCTCCTCCTTGGACATTCCTCTCTGTCCCTGAGAGACTAGGCTAGGCCCCCCAGCCAGGCTGTCACTGCAGATGCTTTTGCTCCCTGCAGTTCCTTCCATGGCTATAAACTTCAGCTCACTCCTCTGCCCTGGTACTGAAACCAGGGACTCTGGTCTTCTGCAAGTGCTCACAACCGGTAGGGTCCCTGCCCTTCTACTACTGCACTCACTGCAAAAGATTGCCCCTCCTCACTCAAAGCTGCAGCCCACGTCTGAGTGTGGTCAACACAACTGAGCCTGGCATCCTGCATCAGAGGAGGGTCCTTCATCTTATCCTATTTTGCTCTCCCACCCCCACACTGTCCTTGAGGTGAAAGTTCCTGATGCTGAGGCCATCTCCAGTTACCCCTAGGACTTTTTGTTGGTTGATTCTGAAGAGTCCACACTTCAAATAAGCCAACTCTCTGCCTCTGGAGGTGGGTCTTTCCTGAGATCCTCCCAAGTTGTCTTAGGACAACTGCTTTATCCCAACTTTTAATTATCTCTGCTGTTCAAAGTTCACTTTATGATGATATTTTATCATGTTTGTAGGAGAAATTTGGAGAGTCCAGTATTTCTTGTGTTATTCTGCCATCTTCCCCTTTCTTCTTTTACCATCATCAAAATATAATAAAATTCAGTACCAGACCTTCTGTTTTATTTGACGTCTAAGATTTAAGATTTCTAATGATATTTTGGTTCTTAGGGGAGGTTTGTATCATCCCCTGCAATCTATTAAAATGCATATAGTTCCATATAAAACCTTTCTTCAGTTTATCACTTGTATTTACCTTTTTCTCTTTACTCCCATGTTTATATTTCAAAATTTCTACTCATCCGTAGTCTTTTAATCTATAATGCTTGTAAATCCTCCATCATTTTTTTCTCCTTTGAAGGGTAATATTCAGTTTTGTTGGGTAAGTTATTATTGATTGCTAATCTGTATCTTTTGCTTTTTAGAATATATTTTTTGTTACCTTTATAGTATTAAATTTTGTGATCCTGACTGACTTCTTGGTTGTTGTTCAGTCTTTTCAGTCATGTCTGGCTCTTTGTGACACCCATTTAGGGTTTTCTTGGCAAAGATACTGGTGTGGTTTGCCATGTCCTTCTCCAGCTCATTTTACAGATGTGGAAACTGAGGCAAACAGGATTAAATGATTTGCCCAGGATCAGATAGCTAGTAAGTGTCTTGAGGTCCAATTTCAACCTAAATCTTCCTGACTCCAGCCTCTGTGCTTTGTCTAATAAGCTAACTACCCCAGATTCCTTGGTACTTTAACTCTTTCTGGCTGCTTACAGTATTTCTTCTTTGACCTTTGAATATTTACTTTGCTATTACTGGGAATTTCCATTTTGGAGTTTCAAGAGAGGATTGGTCAAATTTTTTTTCCTCTTTTCATTTTGTGCTTTGATTCTAATATGTCTGAGTACTTTTCTTTCATGCTTTCTTGAACTATCATATCTAGGCTCTTTTTGGTCATGGTTTTTAGGTAGAACAGTGAAATTGATCCTCTTATCATCTCTTTGATCTGTTTTCTAGGTCATTTGTTTAATATAAAACATCTTATTTTTTCTTTTTTTTTTTTTTGCATCTTTTCACTTTTTTTTAACATTACTTTTTATCTCATAGAGGCATTAACCTTTGGTCCATTCAAATTTTCAGTTTTTTGTTACTTGGAGAGTATTTTATACCTCTTGTGCCAAGCTGTTAGTCCTCTTTCAAGTCTTTCTTTTATAGTTCTCATTTCTTTAGCATTTCTTTGCTTTATTCCTCTTATTTAATTTCTAATACTATTTAAAACTCATTTTTGTAAACTCTTGAATCACTTCTCTGAATTCTGATTTTTTTGGATAGGCTGAATTTTTCTTAGAGGTTTTAATTGTAGATGTTTTAGAATTATTCTCTTCTGCATGTTTGTATGGTGAGCATCCTTGACATTATAATTTCTTTACCTTTCTGTTTTTGTTATTTATTCATTTTTCCAACAATATTCTCCAAGCAGGCCAGTGTTGCTGGCCTGGCTTATCATGTAATTCTTGGGGCTAAGTTTGTGATTTTAGACTATCTGAGGGATCCCCCTGCTACAGTTCTGGGTGGGGAACTAAGTACAAGATCTGCTCAGAGAGTCCTTTCTCCTTTCCTTGAGAGTCCTGCCCTCTCAAGAGCCCAAACTGTTGGCCTGGGCCCAAAGCTGATTCTGTGGTCAACTCTGGAGACTATGAATATCTTACTAGCCTTGCTTATCCCCAAGTGCAAAAGAGGGAGTGATGTCAGAATGAATAGAGGGCTAGCTTTAGATGCAGAAAGACTTGGATTCAGGTCCTGCCTTTGACATCTACTTAACTGTACTACCATGGGCAAGTCACTTAACCACTCAGCACCCTTGGCAACTTTCTAAGATTATAAATTACAAACAAGTTATCGATCTCCATCCATGCAAGGACTTTCCACAGTAGGACTTCCTATGTAAATGAAATAGCAGGTCCTCTATCCCCTAAAAAAGGTAACAAAACCAAAGCAAAGGACATTGCGCCTTGTTTTATTACCTTAAAGATAATCCCTTGAATCTCTTTAGCAAAAGTTTAAAGAGTTTTAAATTTACGTTTTTTTTTTCCCTAAGTTTTTAAGATGTTTATTTTACATTGTTAATGAGTCAACTAAGTGAGGTACTGGATAGAGTCTTGAATTTCAAGTAAGAAAGACCCAAGTTCAAATCTTGCCTCAGACACCAGCTATGTGACTGAACACGTCTCTTAATCTGTCCCAGCTTCAGTTTCCTCAGCTACAAAATGGGGGTAATAGCACCTATTTCACAGGATTATTGTGGAGATCAAGTGAGATAATATATGTAAATCACTTTTTGAACCTTAAAACACAATGCAAATATTAGCAAGTATCATCATCAGAGCCAAGTAGGATATTTTACTCTATCTAATAGCGTCTTTTGGGAGGTAAGAAGCCAGTCTCTTTTTTTCATTGTTATGATAACCATAAAAAAAGTGTGGCAACGCAGAGTTTGCAGTTATACCAGCCCTAAAACATGAGTGTTTACATGTTTTATAAGCAATTAAAATACCTAACCTTAGATGCTTTTTAAGAATAAAATGAAAAATTAACCCCAAAGGATCTAGACATTATTTTAGTGGCCTTTGACCATTTTGATTATCATCAGTGCTTTTTCTTTTGGTTAAAATTAATTTTTAATGTGTCCTTAGGTTAAGACATCAGAATTTTATAGATACTCTCGGCAGCTACGACATGAAGTTGACCAAGCATTGAATTACTTTCATAGTGTTCACCAGCAGCCTTTGATGGAAATGAAATCCAGCCGCATCCGTTCTGCCAAACCCCAGACTGCAGTATTCAGAGGAATGATAGGACATAGCATGGTAAATAGTAAAATTCTTCTTTTACACAAACCACGGGTCTGGTGGGAGCTGGAGGGTCCACAAGTACCTCTACGACCAGACTGCCTTGCCATCGTGAATAACTTTGTGTTCTTGTTAGGCGGGGAAGAACTGGGGCCAGATGGTGAATTCCATGCTTCCTCCAAAGTGTTCAGGTATGACCCAAGACAAAATACTTGGTTGAGAATGGCAGATATGTCTGTACCACGTTCAGAATTTGCAGTTGGTGTTATTGGTAGGTACATCTATGCTGTGGCTGGAAGAACAAGAGATGAGACATTTTATTCAACAGAGCGTTATGACATCACTGAAGACAAATGGGAATTTGTGGATCCTTATCCAGTTAATAAATATGGACATGAGGGGACAGTGCTTAGTAACAAGTTGTTCATCACTGGTGGAATTACCTCATCTTCTACTTCCAAACAAGTATGTGTATTTGATCCTAGTAAAGAAGGGACAGTGGAACACCGAACAAGAAGAACTCAAGTAGTTACTAATTGTTGGGAGAATAAGTGCAAAATGAATTATGCCAGATGCTTTCACAAAATGATTTCTTATAATGGTAAGCTTTATGTGTTTGGTGGTGTCTGTGTGATCTTAAGGGCCTCTTTTGAATCACAAGGATGCCCTTCCACAGAAGTTTATGACCCAGACACTGATCAGTGGACTATCTTGGCATCAATGCCAATTGGTAGAAGTGGTCATGGTGTAGCTGTATTGGACAAACAAATAATGGTTCTTGGAGGCCTTTGCTATAATGGTCATTACAGTGATTCTATTCTCACATTTGATCCAGAAGAAAATAAATGGAAAGAAGATGAGTACCCACGGATGCCCTGTAAACTCGATGGTTTACAAGTATGCAGCCTGCATTTTCCTGAATATGTATTAGAGCATGTTAGACGTTGCAGCTAAAAATGTACATCTCCCTTAAAGGAAAGAAAGCAAAGCGTAGTATTTAAGGCTCTTAAGTACTTGTTGGTGTTGTAGTAGTTACTCAATGCATAAAGAGAAACAGGGAATGCACCTCACCAGTTTTACTAGCAATGCCATTGTTAAGGTATTGTAAAATTTTTTTCTCCTTGCATTTTCCCCCTTTTCAGTGGCCTCATCAGCTCATGCAGTAAATTCATTCTAGAAAATAGCAGTTACACTTATAGCCTCTGGAAGCAGTTGAATAGAATGATCCACTTGTCTGGAAAGTTTATTTTATACCTTAAAAAAACATTTTAAAGTGTCAAGGTAGGATTTGGTAGTCTTCTAGAAGACCTACTTTCAAGTGTCATTTAAAGTGATTTCAGTCATTTCTTCTATCTAAAGTCTTTTGGATTGCTCATTATGTCAATATTTCACTTTTGGTTTTGTCATACAAACAGCTTAAAACTTAACTTTTTGCATGGCTTTTGTATAGTAGTCTGCTGAAAATGCAAAAATATAAATTTTCTACTAAATTAACAACTTTTTATACTCAAAACACTATTTCTATGCTGCCTTCTATTGTCTGCATTGTGTTTGTAAGTGAAGAAAATATATGCACATGTGAATACATAATAAAATCTATATACAGTGCATCTTTTTGTGTGGTTAGGCTCTTACATTTTTAATTAGTGCACAAATTGTCAGTCATACTTGTTGAGTTTTAGATGTAGTATAACATCTTTTCATGTATTAATATTAAAAAAAAAAATAAAGTAACTGGAGGCCTCATTTGGTATCAAAGTACCCTATCTTTGATACATGCTGATTGACTCAGTAACATTTGAACTCTTTATATTCGTGATACATATATAAACTCATGAAGATTAAGATTTTATATTTATTTAAAAAGTAAATACTAAGGTAAACCACATCAATGTTTGTCTTTCACTTTTGAATATGTTTCTCTTTTCAGTACCTTTGAATGTCATTCTACTTGTAGTGAGAACTGGACATGTCTAAGCCCTAATTCTGCAGTGTGCAAGCACTTTTTACCACTCCAGAGGTGGTTATACTCTACTGTATGTGATGGAGATTCAGTAGTGGTATTACTTATAGTTTGTATTTGAATCTAGTAATAATTTTCAGGTATCATCCAAGGGTGATGGATTATGAAAATGAGAAACATGAATTTTAAAACAGGCCATATTTACCATTTATTTACTGAGAGAAATAATAAAATGTCAGCAGTTGTTGTCTTTACCCTGGTGCCCTTTTTGTCCTTTGGAAGATTTTTAGTGATATCACATACATAATTAAAACACCTTACAAAATAAGTTTAACTTCCATTTCTTCTCCCTCTCTTCCCTCCATTCCCACTTCTACCAAAGTGGGGCTATGTACTTCTGTTATTAAGCATAAACTAATAGCTCTTAGAGATTTAGAACTTAATTCTAATTGCAGACATTATAAACAAACTGTTATCAGATTAATAATTACTTCCTCAAAGTTTTGTTATGAAATTTACCATCTTATTTTTTCTTCTAAACTATCTAGTGGCATTGGTGATCAAACCCTCATCTTCTGTCTTTTGTACTAAAGTACCATAGATCATGAAGAATCATAACCCCAAAGTTAAAAAATGATCAAGAATAGTTTTTAAAAATATGTTTATTAAGAAGGGTGCTTTAGGACTAAATGTACCTTTTAGTTATTTAAACTCAAATAGTATTGTTTAGTTGAGTGTAACCTGGGGAATTTGTTTCCTGGAGCATGCCATGGCCAAATTGGTGTCATTTTCCTCATCCTCTAATTGGCCTTCAATAGGCCATGCCTGCACTGGCAAGTGTAAGATGTAAGACATTTGTGCAATATTACAGTGCTGTTATGTAAATTTTCTAGTTTTATACAAGTTTTGATTGCTGCCATCATTGAAAGTAATGTGGCAAGGTGAAAGAACTTCCAAAGAAGAAACTTCATGGTAACTTTGCCTCCCACCCTCCAACCCAATGTAGATTATACTGTGAAGTAAAATCTGGTTTGAAAATACCAAAATTGTTCATTTTTGTGAGTGACAAGCAGTAAGGTAAATGAAAAAGTATATAAAAATCGCGAACTAACTTTTAATTTGAGAAAAGTTATTATTGTTCATCTGCTTAAAAGACAAAATATTTCATTAAAATAAACTTATAATTCAAACAAGAACAAAGTCTATGATTGAGCAAGAGATTAATCTGGAACTGTTCATCAGAGAGCAAAGTTTGCAAAGAAGTTTTAGTTTTAGGATGTGATTATTTCTTTTCAGTTTCTAGGAAATAAATTGATCATTGCTTTTGCAGGGTTATCTACACAAGAGCCTTCTTCATCTTTTTAAAAAAAATAGACAAGTTCCTGACATATTAATATTTAATAAAGTTTTAGCTTTCTTTTCCTTTTAATAAGATTTTGTGAGCAGACTGTCTTGGCGAGGTGGTATGTTTTTTTCCCCCTCTAAAAGTGCTAAAAAGTTTTCTTTCTAGCTAAATGCAAATTGAGAAAAGTTTCTTCTTTTTATACTCTTAATATCTTTCCTTTATCTTTATGTCTTTACAAGTGCTCCATCTTATTAGAGATAAGAAAACAAGGAAAGATAAAAAACACATTTTATTCTGGTGCCTATATCCAGGGTTTTTCTAACTGTAAGTGTATTTTTGTTCTGCTTTTACTGTTTTCCTACTTAGCTATGACTTGATAGCCATTGTTAGGGAGAGATCTAAGAAAACAGCCAAGTTGGTATGCTTGCTGTTTTATATTAAAGGTAATAAGGCCAAGATTAAGGTTTATAAAACAAACATCTGTGAAATCCTAACTTGAACAATGGAATTCAGTCTTATGAAAGTCGTTTCTAAAGTAATGTTACTGGTAAACAGTTTTGAGCATTAAGAATAATTGATGTTTGCTTGGGTTCTGAATGTATAATGTCTGAGAGAGAACTTTAGCTATGTATATTTATATTTCTAATGGAGATTATTTTAAATCCATAACTAATTTACATTCCCTTGTAAAATTGTGATTTAAATGTAGAGATTTATTTTTGTTAAACTATAGAAATGGTTTTCATAAGGATTTTTTTCAAGTTTATTTTACTATGTGTTTTTCCCCCAGAACCATTTGTGCATTTTTATCAATATATGTTATGCCTATGCTCAAGTGTTTTTTTTTAAACTTCAGATAAGAGATTCGAAAACCATACAGTGTCACTGTTGTGACTGTTCTACATACTTAGTGTAGGTAAACTTTTAAAAATTTGACAAATAGATCATTTTTATTTACTCTTCTTTTTCAAACAATTGAGTTTCCTTGCACTTCTTCAGTCTTCCTTTTCATGGTAATATAAGTGTTGATGTTAATTTGCTTAAAGAAAAAAATCTTGTAGTACAACCTTTTCATAAAATACAAAGCTTTCCCACTGAAGCTTTTGTTTTTAAAGATGTGATTAGGAGAAATACTACTGGTTTTGAAAAAAAGTTTAATAGAATATTATTTTTTCCGGAAACAATTTTCTATTCCTTCATCGTGCCCTGCACTTTGCTAGAGTTAAGGTAATTGTGAAATACTGACTGAGCCCTTCTCTGACCCTCTTTAAACTTGTACCTTCTGAAGCCTCATTCTAGATAGCATGCTGTCCTGAGATAAACACACTTATCTAGTGTGTGAAGTAATAAAGAAACAGATGGAAAGGTTTGTCTTAAATGAAATTAAACTTTAGAATGTTTTATAATGAATAATTTGAGATAAGCACTCTCCTAGAAATGTTAAATATTCAGTGGGCTCTTCATTTTTATATATGTGTATGTGGTGTTAGGTCATGACATTTCAGTTTGATAAGCTATCAGAAATTTTTGGAGAATCTATAATTTGAAAGTCTCAACTAAAAATAAAAATATTAATATAGGCCAAAATGTAAATTAGACATCACTGAGAAATATTTGGCAGTCAGCAATGAAAATGTATTGTTAATGGCAGCTTTCTTAGGTCACTTAGCCTAACCATACATTTTAAATCTTGTTTGCACATATAACCATTTTTAGGGATCATGAGCTTGATTGTATCTTTAGCTTAAACTTGGTTTGAAGGAGGGGACCCCAAAAACCTAAAGAACTTCCCCTTAAATGAGAAAGTACTGAAGTTTAGTCAAACAACCAATAGAATTAAATGTTAAGTAAGAGTAGAGTGAAGTAATAGATAAACTCATGGAAGTCCATTATCCTAACAGTACTTTAATATAACTTAAATACTAATTATATAAGCTATAATAATATTGAGAAAATTCCATTTTTTACTTTTTAGTTTTGTTTCCTATTGATACTCTTGAATTATTTTATATACCTTTGGAAATAATTATCATAGGTTGAAGAATTCTATTAATCTCATGTTACCAGTATGCCAGTAAGGGACGGGTATTTTGCTTTCTAAAAGAATGTTTCCAATAAGGTAATTGGAGAAGTTGTTTTCTACCTAGCCTGTATGCACCATGACTCTTGGGCATACATTGTCTATAGAAATATTTTGAGCTTTTATGTACGTTTTGGGCTAGTAGTCTTAACAGCAACTCCAGGGTTGTTAAAAAATTCTTAGAATAATTTAAGGTTTGCCTTTTATAACTGTTTTGAAAAGCCTTTACATTTTTGTCAGGTAATTTTCCCAAACTGTGGATACAATCTGTTCAGACATATATGTATATGTTATCCATTCTGTTTTTAAATTGAAAAAAATGTAAAAAGTGTGTATAAAGAAATTGTAAATAAAATATTTTTAATCTTTAAAACTTACTCTTTGCCCTTTTTATTTACTATACATACATACATATATATACACACACTCTTGCTTTCTAGTTTCCCATGTGAAATCACTAATTTCTTAATATCACAAACTGGTTTATGTTCAACACAGTGGAAATAAGATTTCTGAATATGTCTTCGATCTTTGAGTCACACTTATGTGTGGAAATTTATTTCAATTTTCAATAATTACAATCAGGAAGTTTCATCAAATAGCATTTGAAGGTTCGAAACATCAACTCAGTTTTATAGGCCTTCACTTTGTTGATGAATTTTAGTTTATGGTAACTTAAAGTCTATAACCAAATTGGATAGCTTTTTTGACTTGTAATTCTTAAAAACACGTTGAAATTTTGAGTGTAGACAGAAGCAGATCTGCCTCTACATGAGTGCCTATGGTACCTTTCCCCTGAAACTCCATCTTGAAACTGATTAATTAATCTATCACCTAGAAGTTTCACTTAATTACCAGTATGGCAAAATATTACCTTGCTGACTACTAGTCATAATATTACCTTGTTTTGAGATGACCAATCCAATATTTGGGTGGGTAGATTTTGTTTGTTTGTTTTTAAATTACCTGTGCAACTGTGTATTTTGTGACTTTTATCAAGTAACTTTTAACTTTTTAAGCCTATTTTTTTTTCTAAAGCAATTGGGGTTAAGTAACTTGCTCAAGGTTACAAGGCCAGTTATTTCTGGGTGTGGTGCTAAGTATCTGAGCCCGGATTTGATCCCAGGTCATCCCGACTCTGGGGCCATTGCTCTTACTCGCTGTGCTACCTGGCCGCCCCTTAAGCCTATTTTCTTGAGAAAATGTGAGTTTTTATAAGATGCCTTGCAACTCTTAACATTCTGTGAAATTTTCAATTTAGCTGAGGAGACATGATAAATTTCTCTACCTGAATGTGACTGCTGTCTTTTTCTAAGAAGTACATTTTTTTTCCTAAGAAAAAAAATTGTCACTATAACAGTATTTGGCATTTTAAAAATAATCTCAGTTGATCCTCATACAACCCTGTGAGAGAAGTAGGACAAGTACTCTTGTCCCTATTCTGCACTGAGAATCCTGAAGCTCAAAGGGATTATGACTCGCCCAAAGTCACAGCGGTGGTATCAGATTCAAGGTCTCTCCTAACTACTCCAAGTTGAGCATTCTTTCCACTATACCAAACTGGATTTTTACACCCATGTAATTTGTAATATAAATTTCCCTGAATTTGGATCGGATACTCTATGACTAAAGTACCAGCGATTATTGAGAACTATTCAAATCAGTAGTTGCATTGGTATCTCTGAGATGATTTTTTTTTCAGTATACTTTGCACCATAATCCTTATGAAATGTGGGAAAAGAATAAGCAGTAGATTGATCACATAACCATCCAAAGAGAAAAAGGATTCTATTGCCTGAAGAATGAACTAGAGATACCTCCAAGAAAATAGAGAGAGAGTCTCCTTTGACAGAATGTAACCTCTTTGAAGGAAGGGGCTTTCACTTTTGTCTTTGATCCCTATCAGCTAGCATAATGTCTGGCACATAGTAGGCACTTAAGAAATGCTTGTTGACTGAATAAGTAAGGAACATCCTACTTAGAATTTTTATTTTTATTTTACATGAATCAGAAGTATGCTATCATAGAATTTAAAGCTGGAAGAGACCTATGAAATCATCCAGTTTAGCTTTTTCATTTCATTGCTCAGAATATTGAGGCACAAGGGAAGGGTAATTTGCCAAAGGTCAGACAGGTGACTAAATAGACCTGAGATTTAAACCTAGGTACTCTGACCCCAAATCCCACACCACAGCTATGGAAAGTTAAATTATTCCAAAAACAATTATTGGAATCACTAGATTTGAGATTTAGAAGGGACATTGAAAGTTAATTCAACACATATATGAAAGGAATTACTGTCATAATAAGCCTGATGAGGTCATCTCTTTATCATAGCTGAGTGGTATAGTGCATAGAACAGAACCTGGAGACAGGAAGACCTGAATTCAAATCCTGCCTCAGTTACTAGCTACTGATTTAGGCAAATCACTGAACTCTGTCTCAATTTCCTCATCTATAAAATGAGGGGATTGGATTCAGTTACCTCTTAAGATCTCCTTCAATCTTATCATATAAAAATTTCCATTGAAGGAGAGCTCATCACTTCTCAAGGCAATTCTACTTCTGATCAGTTCTCATTGTTAGGAAGTTTTTCCTGAAATGAATCCTCTGCACTGAGATGTGCAAATTTAGAGACATCTCTACTCATATGGACTATTTGTACCTGTTCAAGCTCATGTTGGTCTGATCAGTAACAGATGGGACACCCCGTACTTTGATCCTAACATATTGATGTCATTTTGGTCCTCTTTGATAATGAAGGACAACAACCAACCAATAGCCCCTGGTGTGCCCTCTGAGGCCAAACAGATCAAGTCTAATCCCTCCTCCATGTGACTGCCCTTCAAATACTATCCTATTCCATCTGAGTCTTCTGGTTTATCATTCCCTAGTTCTACCAAAAGGTTCTTAGATGTCATGGAGTCAAGGCCTTTTACCATTCTGGTTGCCTTTTGAACCCTTTCCAACTTCTCAATGAATTTAAACTGTGGTACCTAGAATTGAACACAAAGAAAGGTGGCATTAACTTTTTTTGTCTACTCTGCACTCTGCTGACTCATGTTGAGTTTGCAGTCTACTAAAACTGCTTTCTAACCATTGTGCCTCTCATTCTGCATTTGTCAAACTGATCTTTTGAACCCAAATGTAAGATTTTACATTTATTGAATACAGTCTTACTAAATTCATCTCAATGTTTTAGCCTGTTAGGGTGTGAGTTGTTTTTTTTTTTAATCCCTATCTCATCCAGTATGTTAGCTATCCTCAGCTTATTGTCATTTGCAAATTTTATGAGTATGTATCTATGTCTTTCTCCAAATCTTTCATAAAAATTTTAGACTGTACAGACCTAATTACAGACTCCTGGGGTAACTCCTCTGCCAGAGAGAGACCTTTTCCACATTTACATTGAACTATTTTTAAATTAAATTTTTGAAAAATGAACAAAATTGAATTTCTCTTTTAATATACTCCCACCCTCTCCCACCCTCACTGAAAAAGAAAAAAAATTATTGAAACAAATATGCATAGTCAATAGTTGGTCATGGCCAAAAATATATATATCTCATTCCTCACCTTGAAGCTATCAAGCCTCTGTCATGAGGAGGTAGCATGCTTCATCAGTCCTCTGGAATCATGATTGTCAGTGTTTGTAATCAGAGTTTTTAATTCTTTAAAAGTTGTTTATTTCTAGAATACTGACAAAGAAAGATGAATCAACATCTGATGAGGCAGAGGACTCTGTTGATTTCCAATAGAGCATGGAACAGCAACATGTTCCTGAATGGTTGAAATGATAAAAAAGGATTGTGAAAGCAGAATTTACAACCTACACAAGCAGAAATAATTGGTAGAATAGAAAACCTTGAATCCATGGTGGCAAGTCTCATCAAAGAAGTAAAAAGGGTTTAACTGCTTGGGAATGTGAAGATACAGAAGTGAAGGACGATCTGGAAAAAGAAACAAAAAGCACTAACATTAAAAGAAGGCATGATCTCCACACAAACAAAACAAAACACATTGGTCTTAAAGACAGACTGAGTAGAGACAACATTAAGGCTTATAGGTATCTCAGAAGAATATGACAAGTTAAAAAAACCTGAACACCATAATGTAAGAAATAATATAAGAAAATGGAATACAAAAGATGAAGTGCTAATTGAAAGAACCCACAGATTGCCTCTATAATAATAATAATAATAATAATAGTTAAAATACCGACATAAACTCCGACTCATAATGATTATATTTAATAATTCCACTGACAGACAACAAATTCTGTAAGCAACCACGAGAATGACCTTTAAATATAAAGGAAAGGAAATTTGAATTACCCAAGACTCCTCTGCACCTATCAAAAATCATAGGAGGGAATGGAAAAACATGTTCTGAATAGGAGAGGAGCTCATGATGCAGCCCATGAGGACCTGCTCTGCAAATCTGAGCCTATCTATAAATGAAAAGATATGACTGAATAATTTAAAAAGAGGCATTTGAAACATTCATTGAATTAATTTAATTTTTCCTACTGCTACCTCATTGTCAGCTTCCCCAAGTAAGAAGAGTTGAATGTTCTCTAACCATGTATTTTATGCCTTACATCTCCCTTTGGGTGCAATGTGTCCCCTGACAGAAGGTGACAAAGGGTTAGACTGGGCATCTTCCATCTGTCCCAAATTAATGAGCCATCACAAGGCAACTTCCCCCTTCTGCTGCCAGTCTAATCTCCCACCTTCAATGCGTAGAACCTCTTATGTAAAGAGAAACAACTCCCTTTGACTTCAGGCTTTATATTTCCTGCTGCCTCTGTTCCTTAAGGGAAAAGGAAGAGGAAAGTTGATGGAAGATGAAACTTCTTTCTACTGCTGTTCAACTTCCATCATCTGTAGTACCCTTTTCCTGCCTAATCTTTAGCCTTCAGAGAGGAGTAGTGAAGCAGGGTCTCCCAACTGACCATCTCACCATGTGCTTTCCATCTCAGATTGCATTTGCTTCCAGTGTGATCTGCAGCCTCCTTTGGAAAAATAGAGTGGTGTCTTCCACTCACTGCTAAACATTCTCACACCTGGTCATAACCTTCATATGTCAGTCATTCTTAATCTCTGTAGGTCATTGTCCAAACCCCATTTTTCACCCCTACCCCCACCACCTGATTTCTTATTCCTAGCCCACTCAACCTTCTCATCACAAAGTTTCAAAAATGAAGCTATTCACTGAGTTCCCCCTTCTCCCCTCTTTTTTTTTTTTAAATTTCCCACATGCCTTCTACCATTATCTCCTTCAGCCCTGTCTCAAATGATGAGGTGGCCTTACTGTTTTTTTTTAAAGCAATTGGGGTTAAGTAACTTCCTCAAGGTTACATAGCCAGTTATTTTGTGTGGGTGTTAAGTATCTGAGGCCAGAAATGATCCCAGGTCTCCCAACTCCAGGGCCGGCACTCTTACTCACTGTACCACCTGGCTTCCCCAGGTGGCCTTACTCTTACACCACCCATCTTACACCACCCTCTCTCCTCTGGAATGCCTGTTCCATGGGCAACCAACTTCCTTTCATTCTGTATCTTACCCTCCCTCACTCCTTCTTATACTAATTATTACTAACACCTGGCTTCCCCCAGATAGTATAGCCTTCTTGACCACTCTTTCTAGTACTGATTATACTTTCACTTATTTTCCTCAGCTCAGTGATCAAGGTGGGGGAGTTGAAATACTCTTTGTTTCCCATTACCACTTCCAGATACTCCCCTTTCTTCCATCATTTGAGTAACCTTTCTTCCTTTGAGGTTCATGTTATGTATAAATAAAAATCCTGATTGCTCTTGTCTCCATAGCCCTACATGACTTCCTTTCCTTTCTCAATGAATTTTGTACATGACTCACAATTTTTCTCTCCTTCCTAACTTTGCTAGGGGATTTCATCATAAATATTAACTCTTCCTCAAACCCCCTAGCCATTCAGTTCCTCAACCTACTCATTTCCCATGATCTTATTCTTCCACTCCACCTCATTCACACACAAAAAACATCTCTGATGTTGCCATCACAAATGTACTACCTCCATGTTCAAGAATTCTGAAATGTCCTTATATGGCCATAAGCTATTGACTTTTCACCTTTCCTTCTGCCTTTGGTTACAAAACCTTACTTTTTGCCCATTCTAAGACCTCCAATCCTTCAACCTCTCAAATCTCTCCCAGGCCATCTTCCTTGGACTAGACATTTGCTCTTTTCCCCATCTTGACTGCTTCATGGACTAATCAACTCTGTAGTGTCCTCGGCTCTCTTGAATCCTTAGTACTCTTAATTAGCTAGCCAATTGTACCCTGCCAAGCCTGAGATCACTACCACCATTGGCTGACTTTACTTCTACACTACACATGTGCTGTTGAACAAAAGTAGAAAATTGCAACCATTCTGACTTGGTCCAATACAAATGTATGTTACACAGCCACAACTGAGCTCTCCCTGCTGCTAGACAATCTTACATCCACCTTGTCAACTCACTATCATCCCACTTTCCACAGAGGCTCTTCCAATCATTTTCATTCTTCCTCAAACTTCCCATGATTCCCTCTTCCCTTCCTTCTCAGCTGAGAATCTTGCTTCATATTTTTCAGGAAAAGAAAAGAAAGGTGGCTAAGTGGCACAGTGAATAGAGCACTGGCCCTGGAGTCAGGAGGACCTGAATTCAAATCCAGCCTCAGACACTTAACACTAGCCATGTGACCCTGGGCAAGTCACTTTACCCCATTTGCCCTGCCTTCTCCCTTCCAAAAAGAAACAAGAAAAAAAGAAAAAAATGAAGCTATTCACTGAGTTCCCCCTTCTCCCCTCTTCTTTTTTTATTTTACATATGCCTTCTACCATTATCTCCTTCAACCCTGTCTCAAATGATGACGTGACCTTACTCTTTAGAAGCTAATCCATCTACCTACTCAAGCAATCTCATTTCATCCTATTACCTCCAAATTCCCCCTTTGTTATTCCCATTCTTCACTTATTTTTCAATTTCTTCCTGTCTACTGGTTCATTCTCTACCACCTACAAACATGTCAACCAGATCTCCCTCATTGTGAAAGAATTTTCACTTCATCCTTCCACATTATGAAGTCTAATCAGTTCATCACTCTCTAAAGCCAGCTGCTTAAGAAACACTTTGTTTTAATTGGTGTGACTTATTATACTTTAAGTCACATATCTATTTGGAGCTTATTTTTGTGAATGGTGTGAGTTGTTGGTTTAAACCCAAATTTCTACCAGACTACTCTCCAGATTTCCCAGCAATTTTTCCAAACTGGGGTCTTTGGGTTTATCGAACACTTATCCTACTGTGTTCGCTATGTTTATCCTACTGTGTTCAATATGTTTACCAAACGTATCCCACTACTCTTTTATTTTTTTAACCAGTAGCAAATAATTGTAATATTTACTGCTTTGTAGTACATTTTGAAGTCTGGTAATGATATACTGCTCCCTTCCTTGCCATTTAAAAAAAATTATTACTCTAATATTCCTGACTTTTTGTTCCTCAATTTCTATTTTGTTATTTTTTTCTAGGTTTGAAAATATTTTTGAGAATTTTATTTGTGTAGTGCTGGATAAATAAGTTAATTTAAGTTGATTTTTTAAAAATTATATTTGTTCAACCTACACATGAACAAATGGTATTTCTCCAATTATGTAGGTTTGGCTTTATTTCTGCAGAGTTTGGGTGAATCTTGCTAGGCAAAGTACCAAATATTACTTATGCAATTTCTTGGAATGAAATTTTACTTCATAACTATTCTTCGTGAGTTTTGTTGGTTATATAGAGGAATGCTAATGATTTGCATGGATTCTTAGTAAAGTTATTTCAATTTATTTTTAGTTGACTCTAGAGTTTTTTAAGTACATCACTATATCATCTTCAATAAGCAATAAATTTGTTTCCTTTTTGCCTATGTTTATTCCCTCAATTTTCTTTGTCTTGCCTCATTTCTAGAAATATATTAAACATTTAAACATCTAGCAAAACATTTCTAGCAATATATTAAAATAGTAGTGGTAATCATGGGCATCTTTGCTTGGGATAACCCTGGTCTCTTTTCCATTACTTATAATGTTTTCTCCTGCATTTAGATAAATACTACTTACTAAATTTAAGAAACACCCATTTAACTAGCCGTGTGACCTTGGGCAAATCACTTAACCCCAATTGTCCTCCAAAAAGCAAAAAAAAAAAAAAAACAAACACCCATTTATTCCTATGGTTTCAGATTTTGTAAATCTTTTTTTTTAACATCTAATTATCTAATCATATGATGTGTTATTAATATGATTATTATGTTTATAGCCTTCATTTCATTGAACCACCCTTAAATTCCAAGTATAAACTCAAACTCATCATAATGTATAATCTTTCTAATATATTGTAGCCTGTTTACTAATATTTTATTACAATTTTTTGCATCAATGTTCTTTATGGATATTATTTTGTAGTTTTCTTCATCTGCTTTGTCTATCCTGAATTAGGAATTAAGACCATATTAGTGTCACAAAAAGAGTGAAATGGTGTCTTCTTTTCTTTCTATTGTAAACAGTTTATGTAGTTTTATATAATAATACACTTGTAAATCAGATTCTGAAGTTTTTTTTTTCCTTTGGGAATTAATTTATGGATTGTTTAATTTCTTAATTGATCTTAAAATGCATAAAGAGACATACATTTTCAGTCATGGCTAATGTGGTAATCTATGCAGCCATGTATCAAGGATTTTAATTTTCAAGTTTTTAAAAAAATTGCTCAAGGTAAATAGAGGTATGGATGGAATTTTTAAAATGCTACTGAAAAAATAACGTAATAAATTATTAAAAACAAAAATAAACAAATGAAATAAGCAGGGAAACTATATAATGCCTAAAGGTACCATAGACATTGAATAAATATCAATACTTCACATGTAATATACATATGCACATATAGACTGAATAGTATATAAAAAATAATTAAAGAAAAAAATCCATCAAATTACAAGCTGAATTGGAAAGTGAAACTATAACAGTAAGGGCCCTCAATATAGCTTTCTCAAAGCTAGACAAATATATCAAAAAGATAAACAGGAAAGAAAGATCTGAAAATAATTTTAGAAAAGTTAGATATGATACATCTCTGGCAATTACTAAATTGGAATAGAAAGAAACATATATTTTTCAGCAGTACATAAAACCTTACAAAAACTGATCATCCATTGGAGCATTAAAAGCCTCACAAACAAAAATTTTAAAGCAAATAGTAAACTAAATATTAATATTTCTAAAAACAGAAATATTAGAAATTATTAAAATAAATTTGAAAATCCTTCTTAACTACACCACAATAAAACTCATTTGAAGAAAGGAACAAAAAAATTTAGAAAATGACTCATCTTAAATAATTAGTGGGTTAAAAAACAATGGAAATAATTAAAAATTTTATCCAAAAAATGGCAGCAATGAAACAAAATATCAAAATTTTTAGGATGTAACCAAAGCAGTCTGAGAAGAAATTTTACAGTTCTTAAACACTCTCGTCAACAAAAGATATAACAGATCAATGAACTGACCATGAGGTTTTTTTAAAAAGGAAAAGCAACAAATAAATTCTAACTAAAGAAAAAAAATAAAAATTCTGAAAATTGAAAAAGAGATTAATGAAATCAAAAGCAAAAAAATGTATTGAATTGATGAGATCAGTTTGCCTAGTTACATGCCAATAAGCTGACAAATATTTACAAGTATTTACAAAAATATAACAGTTAACAATAAAAGAAATAGAGCACTAAAATAATCCAGTCTCAGAAAAAAGAAGTCAAACAGGTCATAAATGAATTCTCAAAGAAAAGGATACAAGGTTAGTTTAATATTAGGAAAACAATGAACATAATAGACCATATTAGCAGCAAAACAATAAAAATTACTATCTCTATCAATAGATATACTAAAAAGCAGTTAGAGTATAGAGCATCCATTTCCGATAAAATGCTAAAAATAAATAAACTTTTCCTTAATGTGGTAACTATATCTGTCTAAAACTAAGAGCCAATATTATATGCAATGGGGATAAATTAAGGATCCTTCCAGTGATATCAAGGGTAAATTAAGATTATCCATTATCAACCTCATCTGACATGGTGCTAGAAACAGTAGTGAAGAGGAAACTTTATCACTTTTTCTAGATAATATGATGGTCTATCTAGAGAGACCAAAAAAATCAACTAATATTAATTGAAACAATTAACAATAACCTCTGCAAAGTACTGGATAGAAAATAAAGCCACAAAATTCCAAAAGAGAAATTCCATTTAAAATTTTATTCTCTGAACAAAACACTCCTTCTCTTGGTTCTGGGCATTTTCTCTGGCTCTCTCTCATGCCTGGAATACTCTCTTCCTCATCGCTGCCTCCTAGTCCCAGCTAGAACCCCACCTTCTAAAAGAACATTTAATTAAGAGGAACCCCTCTTAATTCTAGTGCCTTTCCTCTGTTGATTATTTCCTGTTTGTCCTGTATACAGGTTGTTCATATATAGTTATTTGAATGTTGTCTTCCTCTGTAAGGACAGAGACTGTCTTTTACCTTTCTTTGTACTCCAATACTTAGTCCTGTGTGCCTGACTCATAGTCATGCTTATTAACTGGTTATAGAATTTATAATATATTTGTAAGTCCACTTATCAGAACACATATGAATTATATGAATAAAAGTCTCTTTACATACATAAAGAAAAACCCAAATAATGAGAGAGCTTTTAACTGCTCATGGTTAGCCCATGTCATTATGGTAAAAATGACAATATTCTCTAAATTATTTTACTTACTAAACCCCATATCAATCAAATTACTAAAGGTTTAGTTTACATGATGAGAAAAAATAACAACAAAATTCATCTGGAGGAACAAAAGATAAAGAATTGTAATGGAAATAATGAAAAAGAAACAAAGAAAAAGGCTTAGAACTGTGAGATTTCAAACTATACTACAAAACTGTAATCATTAAAACTATTTGGTACTAGTTTAAAAAATAAAAAAGTGGAGTAATGGGACAGAAACAAAAGATTCAGGGGCAAATGAATGTAATAGCATTTGACAAACACAAAGACCCCAACTACTGCAGCACAGATGCATTATTTAACAAAAACTGCTGGGAAAACTGGAAAACAATCTGACAGAAATTTGACTTTACCCCTATTTCACACTACATACAATAATAAGCTTCAAATGGATACATGACCTAGATATAAAAGATCATACCATAAACCAATTAAAGGATTAATGGACATAACTTTTCACAACTATGGATAGATGGGGGAGTGGGAAGGAGAAAGGTAGTGATAACAATGTAGAAAAGAAGGAAGAAAAGGGAAGGAAGGGAAGAGAATAGCTATTTAATTTATTATGGAAATTAAATATACTGTGATGTTTTAAAAGGGAATGGGTTAAAATGATATTAATATGTGGAAGAAAAAATTGAAGGGGGAAGGAAAGAAGGAAAGGAAGGAAGAAATTACAATAACTTTTTCCATTCCACAACTGCATAAAAAATCAGTATACTCTACTCTCTACTTCCTCCCTCCCTGCCCCCCCACCAAAAAAAACCCAACCCCAACTCTGCAAAAACAATTGCCAGGATTTCCACTGGGGGCTCAATTGAGAGAAAGTTCCTATTCTTACCTAAGGAGAAATTCTCTAAAGTCTCTGGGGAGATCAGGGACACGTGGAGGTGCTGGCTTCTCTACTCGTGTTCTACTTCCCAAAGCTGTTTTTTTTTCTCTTGCTCTCCAGATTTATTCTTAATAAGGGTATGGAGCCACAAGTGTCCTCATTCAAAGTACAAAGAAAGAAAAATGTCTCTTTTCCCATGCTCTCATGCCAACTCCGCTCCTAATTTAGGTGTGCCTCAAGTCATCATTCACTCCACAGATGAAGAGAGTCTAGTGTGAATGTGCCAGGCTAGAACTCTGAGTTATAAGTGAAAGAAGACTGGAAAGGTAAGAAAGGCCATGTTTTGAAAGGCTGAAGGTAATAGGGAGTCCCTGGAATTTGTTGAATAGGAGAGTTGAGATGGTTATACCTGTACTTTAAGATCACTTTGGCATCTGAGAGGATAGAATGGAGAGAAAAAAGACGAGTTAGGGAGACCAAATGGAAGTCTTTCACAATAGTTCAGGCTTGAGGTTATGAGGTCCTGTAACAGAGTAATGGTTATGTGAGCAGAAGGAAAGGGTATGTAAGAACATGAGAGATGTTGTGATCTGGCAACAGATTGGACATGTGGAGTGAGTGTAAATGAGGAATCAAGGTTGTAAAGTAGGGAAGTTCAGAAAAAGGGAAGACACTGTAACAGAAGGACAAATTGAGATTTTGAAGAGATCTCAGTGGTCATCTAGTCCAGTAGTATAAAACTCAAATAGAAATAGGGGTCACTGAAACTATACATGAAGATCCTTGCAGGCTACAAATTGGCTTAGAAAACGTGAACATTAGCTACATTGATTTTTAAATATATTTTCTTAAATATTTCTGAATTAAATCTTAATCTTATTTGGGCAGCACTTGGGAATATTGTGACCAGTGTGTTTGACATTTTTGATTTAGCCCACCCTATAAATGAAAGGAATGTCAATTATAACATATTTGACAAGTGATTATTTAGCCTCTGCTTAGAGACCTCCAAGTAGGGCTATACCACCTACCAACTCTTAATACAGCCCAGTCAAATTTTGGACAGCTCTAATTCTTCATAACATCTAGCCTAAATTTGTCTCTTTATGATTTCCATCTATTACTTCTGTTTTGTAGCATAGAACAAGAATAACCCATTCTCCATATGATAGCCCTTCTAAAACTTGAAAACTCCTCCCCTTAGTTTTCTCTTCTCCAAATTAATTATGTCCAGTTCTTTTAACTGGTTCTCATATGACATGCATTCAAGTCCCTTCATCTTCCAGATTGTCCTCTTCTGGACACTCTCCAGCTTAGCAATATACTTAAAAAAAAAAACTATGGCATCAATAGATGAATACACACATATGTATTTGTTATACTAATTTTTAGAGAAAACAATCTAATCTCATTGCTCATTGATATTTAAATAGTTTCTTTTTGGCTGCTTGCAATATTTTCCCCTTGATCTGGGAACTTTGGAATTTAGCTAAAATATTCCTGGCAATTTTCATTTTTGGATTTCCTTCAGGAGGTCAGTGGATTCTTTAAATTTCTATTTTACCCCCCTGGTTCTAGAATTTCGGGGCAGTTTTCCTTGACAATTTCTTTTCTTTTTTAAGGCAATTGGGGTTAAGTAACTTGCTCAAGGTTACAGGGCCAGGTGTTTCTGAGTGGGTGCTAAGTGTCTGAGCCCAGATTCGATCCCCAGGTCAACCTGACACTGGGGCCAGTGCTCTTACTAGCTGTGCTACCTGGCCGCCCCGACAATTTCTTAAAAGATAATGTCTAGGTTCTTTTTTTTTGATCATGGCTTTCAGGTAGTCCAACAATTTTAAAATTATTTCTCCTGGATCTATTTTCCAGGCCAGTTGTTTTTCCAATAAGATATTTTACATTTTCTTCTATTTTTTCATTCTTTGGTTTTATTTTATTGCTTCTTGGTGTCTCATAGAGTCATTAGCTTCCACTTGCCCAATTCTAATTTTTAAGGAATTATTTTCTTCAGTGAGCTTTTATACCTCCTTTTCCATTTGGCCAATTCAATTTTTTTAAGGAGGTCTTTTCTTCCAGTATCCCTTTTGTGCTTTTGTGACCACAGGGACTCTCACTGGAACTGTGAGAACAGTCCTAGCTCCACTGTGGCCACAAGTTCTGGTGTGCTAGTGCTCTTCATCACCCTGGGACTGCCATCCAGGACTGCAACCCAGATCCAAGCGTGCCCCCAGTGCCAGCATGGAGACTGTCCTGACCAGTTGTTAAAACCCCTTACTGTCTATGGACTGAGAGCTCTGGAAGCAGTGTTGCTGATTCAGTTGCTCCCAAGGCCCACTGCTAGTTTTCTGGGGCCTGGTCTGCACTGGATTGGACTGCATTCCACTCTCATCCTGATGCAACAGATCTTTTCTGCCGACCTTCTAAGTTGCTGATTGTTTAACCCTGTTCTTTTGTGGGTTCTGCCACTTCAGAAATTGTTTTGAAGCATTATTTAAAGTTGTTTGTAGGGATTTGGGGGAGTGGCCAGGTGAAATGGCTCTAAATATTGTTGGAAAAACCCTCAGATCAAAGGAATAAGAGATTAAAAATTTGGCTCTTCAATATCAAACAAAAAATTAAATGAATCATAAAAACCTTCCAAAGGCGAAGAGGACAGGATGGAGTTACAAATGAATGGTATCAAACATTCAAAGAACAATTCCTATATTACATATAATTGTTTGTAAAATTAGAGAAAGACAGATCCAACCAATCTCCTTTCATGACATAAATGTGGTACTGTTTACTAAAACAAGGAGAGATAAAGTAGAGAAAAATAACTATATAGACTAGGAGTTCTTAATGTGGGATCTGCGAATTTACTTTTTATAAAAATTGCTTTTAATATAATTGGTTTCCTTTGTAATCCAATATATTTTATTTTATGTTTTTAAGAGAATAATCTGCCATCATCAATTCATGAATGATCTACAACAATACCTTTCTGGTTTGTCTCCTTGACTTGTTTCTCCCTATTCCACCCCATCCTCTATTCAGCTGCCAAAATGATTTTCCTTAAAGTACAGGTCTGACCATGTCATTCTCATTTGATAAACTCTAGTTGCTTCCTACTACTTCTGGGATCAAATAAGAAATTTTCTGTATTTTAAAGCCATTCATAATTTCACCTCTTCCTACCTTTCCTTATTTTTACACCTTACTTTCCTAAGCCAAGCCTCACTTGGTCATTGTTTGGCCCCAGATTGGCTCAGAGTGAATTGAAAAGTAGTTGTTTCTGTTTTGGCCCCTCTCAGATTGGTTTTTTTTTTTTTTGAGTAGGTAAAAGAAGCCAGTTCTTTTACCTAGACTTGATCACTGAGGGTATTGCTTCAGTCAAACTGAGACCTGTTAAAGACCTTAGCATAAAAAGGCCAAGGTCTCCCAATGTATCCAGGGCTATCTCCATTTGTCCTGATCTATATTTTGTCACTGGATCCAGATGACTCTGGAGGAGAAAGTGAGGCTACTGAATTTGCACAGCTCTCCCCCATTTAAATCCAATTCACTTGCATGTCATGGCATCACCTCCCTGATGTCCTGGTCTTCTTTAAGAATGAAGGACAAACAACAACAATAACATCTTATACTCCCTACGTATTCTCTAAGGCAGTGACACTTGACTTCTTGCATTCTTTAAACAAGACATTCCATTTCCCAACTGGATGCATTTTCACTGCCTGGCTTTCTTCAGTTCCCAGGTAAAATACAACCGTTTGGAAGAAGTTTTCCTGGTTCTTAATATTAGTGCTTTTCTTCTCTACCTCCAAGTTATCTTATATGTTATTTGTACACCTTTGTTTGCATGTTGTCTCCTATTTTAGATTGTTAAGACTTATTTAGATTTGAGAGCAAAGACTTTTTTCTTGGGGAGGGGGTTCTTTCTTTGTATCCTCAGGACGTAGTACAGTGCCTGTTATAGAGTAAGTCTCTTAAGAAATTGAAAACTATTTGAAATTATGTCTCCCAAGTCACTATACTGCAAATCCTTTGACAGCATTAATAGGGTTATACTCTGAAAAGGTTGAAAAAAGAAAAGGATACACACATGCACATATCCTTTTCTGTTTATATATATATATATATGTATGTATGTATATGTATATATGTGTATACACACATATATATGTGTTTGTATATATATTTAAAATTTTTTATAGTAGCTCTTTTTTGTAGTGTCAAAGAATTGGAAATAAAGGGGAGCCCATCAAATAGGAATGGCTCAACCAATTATGACATGTAAATGTGATGCAATATCATCATACCATAAAATGATAAAAGGGTTAATTTCAGAGAAACCAGAGAAGACTTGTATGAACTAATGTAGAGTGAAGTGAGCAGAACCAGAAAGATAACCTATATAATAACAACATTGTAAAGCAAGCAACTTTATAGATGACCTAGGGAGCTATGATTGTGTAAAGTTATTTCTTATAAGTATTTCCTCTTTATCTGTTGTTAATTCATTATTTTTTTTTATTTTTGGAAATGTGGTTTTTCTCTTTTAAAAAATAAAATTAACATTATTTAAAAAATAGTTCCTAGTTTTATTCAATTTTTGCTTTTAATTTTCTTTGGTATAATTTTTTTAATTTTTGTTTTTTTGCAGGGCATTTGGGGTTAAGTGACTTGCCCAAGGTCACACTGCTAGTTTTTGTGTTAAGTGTCTGAGGTAGGATTAGAACTGAGGTCCTCCTGATTCCAGGGCCGGTGCTCTATTCACTGCGCCACCTAGCTGCCCGTTTTTGTTTGTTTTTTAAATTCATGCCCAATTCATTGATCTTTTCCTTTTATCCATACTCATGAAGCAAATTTAGGCTAGATGTCAAGAAAAAACTTCCACAACTAGAACTGTTCAAAAGTGGAATCACCTGCTTTGAGAGGCGATGAGTTCCTGTTCCTTGGAGGTCTCCAAACAGGGTCTAGGTGATTATTTGTCATTTTTCATTTGGTGTGAATTTCTTTTTGTGTACAGGTTAGTTAGACTAACTTCTAGGTCTCTTCCATTTCTCAAATTCTCTGATGTCTGTAGTATTTGAAGGAAGGATTCAAATGTTATGAAGACTAAGTAATTTAATCACAAAATAAGTGGGACAAAGGAAAAATTGTCATATGGGAGGCCTGGATTTGATTCCAAGTGCATGCATTTGTGTCATATATTGGGAAGCTGTTTGGGGAAAGAGTCAGGGGGCTTAGGAGTCAGAGGCCCTGAATTTCAATCTGGGCTCTGTCACTTTTAGTATGTTTTTAGACAAATAACCTTTTTGGGTCTCAATTTCCTGTTCTGCAAAATGGCAGGGGTTGGAGTATATCTAAATCTATAACCTAATATGACATGAG
Organism: Petaurus breviceps papuanus; assembly: GCF_028583685.1. Taxonomy (NCBI): domain Eukaryota; kingdom Metazoa; phylum Chordata; class Mammalia; order Diprotodontia; family Petauridae; genus Petaurus; species Petaurus breviceps. Next base: position 1,026,999 of record NW_027187314.1, on the reverse strand, counting down.
ATTTAGAGCCAAAGACCTCATCTTTGCACACCCTGACACTCCCATTACTACCTGTGTGACCTGGGCACTTACTTTATCCCTCAAGACTTTAGTTGCTTTTTCTATAAAATGAAGAAGTTGAACTAGATGACCTCTAAGTACTCTTCCAGCTATAATCTATGACTCTATTCACTTCTTTTGATATGCAGCTCATGAGATGCTGGTTTCCCCTTTCATTCTCCCTGACCCTTTTTTCTCACACACTCCAATTATGAAAAATGTTGTCCCTAAAGACTGCTTTGATTGCATCGCCAAAATTTTGGTATATTGTCTCCCTATTATTATTTTAATGAAATTATTTATTTCTATGATTTTTTCTTTGACCCATCAATTCTTTAGGATTAAGTTTAATCTCCAATCATTTTTTAAATCCTTTCTTCAATATCCCTTAATTCGATATAATTTTATTGCTATTATTACAATGTGGTTAGTAAAGGATGTATTTAAAATTCCATTCTGTTTGTGATCTTTTTATGCTGAATACATGACCATTTTTTTGTAAAAGTGCCATACACAAGTGAGAATATGCATATTCTTTTTAATTCCCATTTAATAATCACTTGTTACTATCTTGTTGTTATTGTTCAGTCATCAAGAGTCAGAAGACTTAGAATCTATGATCCTGTTTGGGGTTTCCTTGTCAAAGATACTAGAATGATTTGCCATTTCTTTCTGTAGTTTATTTTACAGGTGAAGAAATTGAAGCAAATGGGTTAGTGACTTGCCCAGGATCACACAGCTAGTAGTGTCTGAGGTCAGATTTGAAGTTGGGTCTTTCACTCTAGACACAGTGCTCTAGAGATCCACTATGGTACCAAGCTGCTCCTATCTATCTTATCTAAAATTCTAATCAGAATCATATTATTTTGGTTGTTTCTCTATTTCTGAAAGGGATTCATTGAAGTCCTCTACTATTACAAGTTTTAGCATTTCTCCCTGTAAACTCATTTAGTTTTTCTTTTAAGTATTTAGATGGTACGGCACTTAGTGCATATCATAGTAAATGTTGATATTCATCTTCAGTGCTTTCAGTATAATGTATTTTCCCTGTATATCTCACATAATGAAGTCTACTTTTACTATTATTTTTGCCTGAGATTCTGATTGCTACTCCTCTTTGAGTTCAGCTGAAGGATAATACATTTTCATCTAGCCCCTTATTTTAACTCTTTATATTTCAATAATATGTCTTACAAACATGATTGTATTTTCTAATCCATTCCCCTATCATCTTTTATCTTACAGCTGAGTTCATCTCATTTGCAGTTATAATCATTTATTTTAACTGTGTCTCTTCTATCCTGTTCTTTCATACTTTTCCCTTTTTTGCTCCTTGCCCTGAGGCTCTTTTCAGAGATGAGAGCAGTGTGCTCAGAATCAGATTTTTATACTTTATTGAATCAGCTTCTGCTCTTCCACCTGTCTTCCCCTCATTCAGCCTTAAACAGAGGACTTTCCTTTAAACCTCTCTTCTATTTTCTTCCCTCCAAGCTTAAGTAAGTTTTGCTTATGACTATCATCTCTCAAAATATTCTTTTCCTCATTACCTGTTCCCTTTTTTCTTTATATTTTTGATACCAAATATATGTGAGAGGGGAGAAGGTATTTTACTCTCTTTTGACCTCAGATGAAAGGGAGGTTCAAATGATACTTACTTCCCTACCTTTTCTTCATTTGCATAAACTTCTTTGTGCACCCCTATTAATACATGTTCCCCATTCCCCACTTCCTTCCTCTTTTAATCCCTATTGCTTTTCTTCCTCCCTTTTCATTCTTCCTCTAAGATCATCAAAACAAAACTACTACCCCAGGTCCTCTAGTTTCTTCTATGACTCTTCTTCCTTTTTCTTTCTTCCTTCCTTCCTTTCTCCTTTCTTTCTTTCTTTCTTTCTTTCTTTCTTTCTTTCTTTCTTTC
>NW_027187314.1:970139-1024945 GCF_028583685.1 Petaurus breviceps papuanus | reverse complement strand
CTCTCTCTCTCTCTCTCTCTCTCTCTCTCTCTCTCTTTCTCTCTCTCCCTCCCTCCCTCTCTCCCTTCCTTCCTTCTGACTCTTGATGACAATCAGCTTTTATCATGACAAGTATCTCCTATTGGAAACTAAACATTTCATCCATATATCTTACAATTGCTCCCTTGTTATTTTTTATGTTTCTCTTGATTTCTGTGTTTGTATTTCAAAATTTCTCCTACTCAAGCTCTGGTCTTTTCATTAGAAATACTTGGAAAATTATCTTTCATTAAAATCCATTTTCCAATAATATCTTAGAATATATCTGGAATATCTGGAATATCTGGAAACACAGGAAACCCCAAACAGGATTATATTGTTTTGCTGTATGTTATACTTGGTTGTAAGCCCAATATTTTTTTGGCTTTTCAAATATATTCCAAGTTCTCTGCTCTTTTTTATAGGTTAGCTACTAAATCTTGTGTCATCCTGACTGTGGCTCTTTGGGAGTTGAACTTTCTCATTCTACTTGCAATAATATTTTCCCCCTGTATTTTAGCTATGATATTCCTGGGAGTTTTCCATTTTGGCGTTTCTTTCAAGGAGGTGACAAGTAGATTTTATTTTTGCTTTGCCCATTTGTTTCTAACAGATCTGGGCAGTTTTCTTTCATGATTTCTTGAAATATATATCCAGCCTTTTTTTTTTCTCTCAGTTTCCAGGGGGCCCAATGATTCTCAAATTCAAGTTGTTTTTCTAGGTAAAATTGTTCTGGATATTATACACTTTCTTTTTTTACAGTCTTTTGACTTTGTTGTAATATTTTTGTCTCATAGTGTTATTAACTTCTATTTCATCCATTCTAATTTTCAGGGAGTATGTTAATTGTGAAAGGTTTTGTACCTCTTGTACTATGCTGTTAATTCTCCTTCCAAGTATTTTCTTCAAGGCTTTTATGTCTTTCCCAATTCTTTGTTCTAGTGTTCTTTATTTCATAATCACACTAATAGCTATCTAGCACTTTTAAGTTTTCCGTCTATGTTATGTCACTTGATGCTTACAACAACCCTGGAACATAGCTTCAGGGATATGATAGTAAAATGTTTTACCACTTGCCTCTCCAGAATATGCAGAACACATTTTAAAATTTAATCTGCATCAGTAATATTTTATCCATTTACTTTCTTAAATCTAGAAAATTAACAATAAGCCTGATTCATGGTAACAGTTAACTCTCTTGAGTGGTACAAGCTGACTCCAGCATACCTCTACATATTACCCCCATTTTACAAACGAGGAAACTGCAGCAAAGAGAGATTAAGTAATTTGCCCATTTCTTTATATCATCTTAAATGGTTTTAAAATTTCATTCCTTCCAGGAATTCTAGTTGACCCTGTGGAAAAGCTGTGTTGTTCGTTAGAGGCTTTGCTTATATTTGTTTTGGAATAATTCTCTTTTGGCTTTGAGTCCTGGTACTGGACTTTTTAACCCTTTATCATGGGAATCTTTATTTTCTCATTCTTCCAGTCTTACAAGAAGTTGTTATATTAGGGTCAGACTCCTGATACTTCTGGAGGGAACATCTGGTTCTTACTTGGTTCTGATGTGCATCTCTAAGGTCTTGTTGCTTCCTCTGGGTATGATGTGTTCATGAGTCCCAGGGTAGCTCAGGCTAGGGACTTGCATTCTGCCATCTTTCAGTATGCTAGTGGTCTGATCACCAACCTCTTCATCTGAGCCTTGTTAGATCCTGATTTGGGACTGGGTGGCATAGCTACAAGCTTGCAGTGGTAGGAGCTCTAGTAGACCTCTGCTGCTAGTCCCAGGCTTTGTCACCCAACTTGAAGGTTCTGTGGGTTTAGAGCTACCAAACACCCCCTTGGTCTGAACTCCCTACCCTGGGAATTCATACTTCATCTCCCATCCAGCTGTACACCTCTGGACTTCATCATGCCCCAGGAATCTCTACATCCCACAAAATCACATCAGTTTTGAAACTCACATTTCATCAAATACCCTTTTCCCTGAGCCCCTTATTAAAGGACAGAGCTCATCCCAGATCATCCATTTAATGAAGCTGAGCAAGCCAGCCATCTTATTCAGAAGGATGCACTCCTTTGACTTCATCATGCTTCTGCACCAGGTACCTTCCCTCCCCTGCACTCTTCGTTTCCAGCTTCTTTTTGTGTACTGTTTTTTCCCATTAGACTGTAAGCTCCTTGAGGGGACTTTTTTTTTTCCCATCTGGATTTCCAGTGCTCAGCACAGTGCCTGGCACATAGTAGGTGCTTAATGTTTATTGACTCAGCTGCAGGCCCTAACCCCAGGGTGTGGAACCCCATTCTGACCTCAGTGCCACATAGTCACTGTCCTTTCCGTTCCTACTCCTTGCCCAGTACACGCTTCAGGCCAGGTCTGAGTTGCCTCTTCAAGCACTCACTGCCTTGGCACACAGCTATAACAGGTCAGCACTCCTTGGCTCCTTGGTACAGATCTTTACCTTAATTCATGCTGGATATGCAATCCAATACTGGGATCACAGTGACAAAGGTGGAGGCTTTCTTTCTGTTGCCCTCCCAAGGTGCACAGGGTCAGGGCCTATCCTTACTGAGTCCACAACCACTCCCTGCCTTGGAGAACAGTTGCAGATTAACCCCACTCACCATCAGAGATCTCCTCCTAAATCCACACTGAATTTGTCACACAGTAGCTGTCTGGCTTCTGATCCTAATCCACTCCAAGCTGGAAAAGTGACTTTGCTGTTTTATCTTTGGATCTTTCCACCTTGAGATCTCAGATCTTTAATGGAGTGTAGGGGAGAGCTGGATTACATACTGCCTATCCTTATTCTGCCATCTTGGCAATCTTGTTCCTGTACTTTAAAAACATATATTCCTTCTGCACTCTAGCTCTCACCTTAGGGCCTGGGCTACTGATAGGTGAAAGCTCTCTTTATCTAGCCCAGTCTCAAGTTTAGTCATCTTCATGCCAAGTCATGGCTCTGGCTCTTGCCCTAGGGTCTTGGGCGGCTGATTGCTAAGAATTTTCCATCTCTCTAGCCCCAGAACTCACTCTGCTGCTCTCTAGCCATCTTTATGCTATACTGCCACACATGCACTACTCCTTCTCTCCCCATAGCCACTCCCCCCAGCTGTGGGAATGGTAACAAACGAGACATGTGTTGAAAGCTCCTTTCTTGTATGTGATTCCAGTGCCTAGTACAGTGCCTGGCACATAATAAATGCTTTTTCATTTATTCATTCACTCATACATTCATTCACATCCCTCTCTTCATACAGCTCACCTTTTTTCCTCAGTGGAATTTTCTCTTTGTCTCTTCAGAATTTCATTGTTGAGAGCTTCCTACCCTTCTGGACCAACTTCTCCTGTAGGATTTTAGTTTGTAGGATCCCACCTATCCTTCTTATGAATCCTCTGAAATATATTCTTCCTAACTCTAGGGAAAATGTCTATTTCTAGTTTATTCTGTGAGATGGGGTGGTCACTTCCCTACAACATTCCAGTCATTTTGACCCTAGCAAAGAATTCTTCCCTGCTGATATGTAAGAATATCCCTTTGTTGATTCTCCTAGAAATCCTTGTTTGAGCCTTTGCCTTGATTAATGAGGTAAATTCAGTAACTTAAAAAAGGTTTATTCAACATCAAGGCAAAAAAGCTTGGGAAGGCCAGTGCCCATCAGAGCTGGGGTCTGCCTTTTCACAGACAGGAGTATCTTCCATATAAGGGCAAAGGTACTTTGATTGGTCTAGGTTTCAAGTGAGGAGATGGGGTTGGTGAGCAAGCACCACTGCCATGCTCATATACCGTGCTCATATATGGCTTACGGGCCATACATACAGGTATCGCGCATGCCCACCTTCATCTGAAGTAACTGCCAAGTACTCAGGATTTTAAACAAGGTTTTAAAAATGGAGTCTTCCAGACTGATTCAGCCAATAACTGATTGCACACAAATCCTTTACCTTTTAAATGAGCAAACCATTGTCAAGAAAAGTCAATAAACTAACTGCTCTTTGATTTGAGGAAAGCTCCAGCACATGTTGGAATAAATCGTCTCCCCTGGCTACTATAACAAGACCTCTGTGTCAATTGAGGATTTATTTTTACTAATAAGCTACAGTAGATTTTTACTATAGTAAATGTATTTTAAGACTTGTGCTTACAAAGATTATTTTAGCAAATGTGTGAAGGATGAATTGGAAAGGGGCAAAGAAGGAAAGCCAGGAGACCAACCAGAAGGCTATTCTAATATTCTGGTAAGAGGGTCTAAACTAGGGCAATAGCTGCGTGAGTGAAGAGAATAGTATGGTTTTTTGTTTGTTTTGAGGAGGGAAGGCAAGGCAACTGGGGTTAAGTGACTTGCCCAAGGTCACACAGCTGTAAGTAAGTATACCAAGTGTCTGAGGCCACATTTGAATTCAGGTCCTCCTGACTTCAGGGCCGGTGCTCTATTCACTATGCCACCTAGCCACCCCCAAGGGTATGGTTTTGAGAGATGTTAATGATAAAACCAATGATACTTGGCACTTAATAACTGCTTACTGAATTGAATGGCAAATGAGATTTATTTAATTATTGCACTTTAACAATCATGTTTCTGGGCTTTATTACTGCATCTGACTATTGATTATTATTTGCAGTTGGTTTGGATGATGGGGATACTTCTCAGTTTAATGAAGTAACGTGATGAGACAAAGAGATAAGAAAAAGCTCTAATTCTTTCAAGTTCAACTTTTATCTAACACAGTTCTAAAATCCATGGGATAGTATATATAGTTTGTGGACATGAGTGGGAAATGTCCATCCTAATTCCCATAGTGCTTTTCCATGGAAAGAATACCATTTAACAGCAGTATTATTATTAGAATACTTTTAGCAGCAAATGAAATTCTTTTATGTGACTATGCAACTAGCTTCTTTTGACCAAAACTTCTAATCAAATTCATACATTTTAAATGTTCATCAAAATGGAAATTAAGTCTGTTATTTCAGAAATGATTATCATATAATTTTTTTTTGTTCATTAATGTCAGCCATTGGGAAAACAGATATTTTACACTAGATTAGAATCACAGAAAAGTTTTTGTCATTAACAGTTCCCTAAGTTAGGTACCCGAATTTAAAAGTTTAAAAGGTTAAGTTTAAAAAGTTTAAAACATTATTTGTTCAAAACAGTTTTCAATGTGATGTTTGAAAAATATCCAAAGAGAATATGTAAGAGTATTAAACATTCTCAGTAATGATCTTGCAGGTCATATTATTCCTACTGCTGCCATATTTGGCAAAACATGAAATAGATAATATTCTGGAGGCTAACTGGAATACAAGTTGTATATTCTGTGAATTCTATTCTATTCTTTTCTTTTTTTTAAGCAATCGGGGTTAAGTAACTTGCTCAAGGTTACACAGCCAGTTATTTCTGGGTGTGGTGCTGAGTGTCTGAGCCCGGGATTTGATCTCCAGGTCATCCCAACACTGGAGCCGGTGCTCTTACTCGCTGAGCCACCTGGCTGCCCCTAAGCAATTGGGGTTAAGTAACTTGCTCAAGGTTACACGGCCAGGTGTTTCTGGGTGGGTGCTAAGTGTCTGAGCCTGGGATTCGATCTCCAGGTCGTTCTGACACTGGAGCCGGTGCTCTTACTCGCTGTGCTACCTGGCCGCCCCTATGAATTCTATTCTTTATGCAAACCAAGAAATGCTTAGGTACTTAAAGGAAACGACAGAACAACAAAACTGATTAATATTCCAAGAATTGAGTCACTCATCATTAATCATATAAAACCATGCAACATTTTACCACATCCATTAAAGTATTTATTTTTATTCAAATTCTGATGAACAGGAACATTTCTGTTTATAGCATATCAAAGTACTGCTTAGAAAACTTACCACTTATATTGGGTTAGGAGCAAAATCTACATACCTGTATTTGTTTTCTATTAATCATTTATATATTTAAGGGTATGGATTATTTTGTTAATTAACTATGAGTTATCAAGACATAGCTCTTTGGTCCAAGTAAATAATTCCTTTGCTTCTTGCTCCAACTCATCATCTGAAGGAGGCGAGTTAATTCCCAAAATTTCATAAGATGGAGTAATAATAACAATACGATGCTGATTTTTTTCATTTGTTTTTTGTGTATTTGGTTCCTGGTTAAAATTAGAAATGAAAGTAATAAATTGTTTTTATTGTTACTGTGATATTTACTGTAGCCCTGAAATAAATTCAAATGCAAGTTACTTGCATCTTGGGAAGAATATGAACAGAGATGCTGAATCACAAGTGTCAATATATAAGTATAATAGTTTTCTGCTACAAATGTTGAGGCGGAGCCAGGACACTGCTTTTCAGTTCAAAACAATATTCTTTTCCTGCTAATACTAGACTGTAATAAATGGACTTCATAGCAGCAGCATATCAGAAAAGGGTACATTCTCAAAGAAGGAGCTTCTTTTGCAGAGTTAAATAATTGATGTTTTTTAGAATAGCAAACAGCATTTTAACAGTTTTTGGACTTACTTCCATATTTTTCTCCTGTTCCTTCTTATACACTCTTCTCATTTTTGCAATCTTCATTTGTGCTTGCTTTGAGCGACGGCCTGAATGTTTGGGCTTTGCTAGTTGTTGATAATATTGTTGTAAAGAGGAGACACTTAAAGAAGAGGGTGAAGGAGAAGTCCTGTAAAAATTATGTGTCATAAATTTATTTCAGTGAATGGCCAATCACAAAATTGTTTAGAGAACTGAATGGCAATCATAGGATCATCCACTTACTTCTATGGAGTACTCTAATACATACATACATTTATGTGTATGTGCATATGAATATGTGCGTGCACACACACACACACACACACACACAAAGGAGAGAATTAAGGGGATTAATTATGGGAATTGAATGAACCACACTTACTCCATCTTGTGACTCAATTCTAGAGCTAGCTCAGTTTCATTTCTATTCAGTTATACGTCTAGTCCAAATTCTGTCTTGTGAGAAAAGTTTATTCAATTGTGGGAATTGGGAGACCTTATTGTATTGTGGTTAGGAAGCTGGACCACTCCTCCCTGCTGCTAAGAGACCCTTAACCAAGAACCTATGTTATACTGAATAGAAATGCAGTCAGATTGAAAGACTGATGCACGGAGGTTTTTGTTTGTTTGTTTTACAATTATACATCTCTGGCAGCCCATATGTCTTATCTGAAAACTGGTCCCATAGTGATGAGTTACTATTTCCATGTTCCCTTGATTTAAGTTTAAAGCCTCAAAGAAAAATGCTAATTGGACCCAATTCCAACAAGAATTTCTAGAAGAGTTAAAGGAAGTGATAAGAATGGAAGCAAATTTGGAAAAGAAATGAGTGATGCAAGAAAAGTATGAAAAAAGACTCAACAACTTGGTAAAAGAGTCACAAAAAATACTGAAGAAAATAACACCTTGTGCCCATAATTGGGGAATGGCTGAACAAATTGTGCTATGTGACTGTATGGAATACTATTTTGTGCTATAATAAATGATTAGCAGGATGCTCTCAGAAAAACCTGGAAAGATTTACATGAGCTGAAAGTGAAATGTATTATGTACAAAGTAATAGCAATATTGCAATATGATTAGCTATGAATGACAGCTATCCTCAGCAATAAAGTGATCTATAATAACACCTAAGGATTTATCATGAAAAATACTATCCATTCGCAAAGAAGGAATTGATGGTGTCAGAATACAGACTGAAGCATACTTTTTTAATTTTATTTTTCTTGAAGTTGGGTTTTTTTGTCTATATTTTCTTTCACAAGATGACTAATATGGAAATATTCTTTGTATGATTACACATGTATAACCTATATCAAATTGCTTGCCTCCTCAATAAGAGGGGTGGGGTGGGAAGAAAGGAGAGAATTTGGATCTCAGAGTTTTAAAAAATGAATATTAAAAAAATTGCTTTTACATGTAATTGAGGAAAAATAAAATACTAAATAATTTAAAAAATAAAAAGAAGTCTTGGACTACCTGAAAGCCATGACCAAAGAAAAAGTCTAGAATCACATTCAAGAAATTATCAAGGAAAACTGCCTTAATATCTTAGATCCAGGAGTTAAAATAAAAATGTAAAGAATCTACTGATCACCTCATGAAAGAGATCCCAAAATGAAAACTTACAGGAATATTACGGTCAAATTCTAGAGTTGCCAGGTCAAAGAGAAAATATTTCATGCAGGAAGAAAGAAACAATTCAAAATATTGTGGAGCCAACAATTAGAATCACAGAAAATTTAATGACTTTCACATCAAAGAAGCAGAGGGTTTGGAATATGATATTCTGGAAGGCAAAGGAGTTAGGATTACAACCAAGAATCACCTACCCAGTAAAAGTGAATGTAATCACTCAGGGGGAAAATGAATATTTAATGAAATAGGGAACTTTCAAGTATTCTTGGATGAAAAGACCAGAGTTAAATAGAAAATTTGACATTCAAACACAAGGCTTGAGAGGCAAAAAAAAAAAAAAAAGTAAACATGAAAGAATAACCATAGGGGACTCAAAGTTCAACAGTTTACATTTCTATATGGGAGGAGGGCACATGTCAAAAACTAAGGAATTTATCATTATTAAGGCAGTTAAAAGGAGTTTACATAGAGAGAGGTTATGGGTGTGAGGTGCTTATATTGAAATGATCTAAAAAAAAAGGAGTGAGAAAAGGTGATATATTGGGACGAGGGGGAAGAGAGAGAATGGGGAAAATTTTCTCACATAAAAGAAGCATGTTAAGGAAGAAGTGTTACAATGGAGGGGAAAAGGAAGGGGGTAGTGGTCAATACTTGAACATCTCTTTTATTGGAATTGGTTCAAAGAATGAAGAATATATATACACACTCAACTGTGTATAGAAATATAACTTACCCAACTGGAAAATAGGAAGTAAAGGGGATAAAGAGGGGGGAGGGAATGATAAAAGGGAAAGCAGATTAAGGGAGATAGTGGTGAGAAGCAAAATAGACAAGACTTTTGAGGAGGGACAAGATAAAAAGAGAGAGAGTGTGTGTGTGAAGAAGAAACAGAAGAAAATAGGATGGAAGGAAATACAGTTATAAATCATAACTGTGAATGTGAATGAGATGAGCTCATCCATAAAATAGAAGCAGATAAGCAGATAACAGAATGGATTAGAAATGAGAATCCAACATATGTTTACAAGAGATACACTTGAAAAAGAAAGACACATATAGAGTTCAAAGAAATGGCTGGAGCAGAATCTAATATGCTTCAGCTGAAGTAAAAAAAAAGCAGGGGTAGCTAATGATTTCAGACATAAATCAAAAGTAAAAATAGACCTAATTAAAAGAGATAATCAGGGAAACTACATTATGCTAAAAGATACCAGAGACAATGAATATAAACATTTTTTACAGCAAGTTTTTCTGATAAAAGCTTCACTTCTTAATTATATACTGAATATATTTCAGTATATATTTGGTTCCAATATATATTGAAACTGAGTCAAATTTATAAAAAATAAGAGCTATTCCCCAATTTAAAAATGGTCAAAGAATATAAAAATACAGTTTTCAGAAGAAGAAATCAAAGTTATCTACAGTCACATGAAAATGTCCTAAGTCACAAATTAAAAATATATTTAATATTGTATTTTCCCCCAATTACATTGTAAAAATAATTTTTAACATTCGTTTTTTTAAAATTGAGAGTTCCAAATTCTCTTCTTCCCTCTGTCCTCTCCCTCCTTCATAGAGAAGGGAAGCGATTTGACATATAGGTTATATATGTGCATTAGTAAGGTTGTGAAAGAAAACACAGACTTTAAAAAAAACTGCTCCTAAGAAAAATAAAGTTCAAAAAATGATGCTTCTGTCTGCATTCAGGTTTCATCAGTTTTTCCTCAGGAGATGGATAGCATTTTTTCATCGTAAGTCCTTTGGAATTGTCTTGGATCACTGTGTTGCTGAGAATAGTAAGTCATTCACAGGTGACTATCTTACAATATTCTTGTTACTGTGTACAATGTTCACCTGGTTCTACTCATTTCACTTTGCATCAGTTTATGTAAGTTTTCCCAGGTTTTCCTGAAAGCATCCTGCTCACCATTTCTTCACAATCATATACCACAACTCGTTCAGCCACATTCCCTAATTGATGAACATCTGCTCAATTTACAATTTTTTTTTTGCTACCACTAAAAGAGCTGCTATAAATACTTACGTACACATAGGTCCTTTTACTTAAAAAAAAAAATCTCTTTAGGATAATACATATCTAGTAATGGTACTGCTGGGTCACTGGGGTTTTATATCCCTTTGGGCATAGTTTCAAATTGCTGTCCAAAATGGTTCAATTGGTTCACAACTCCACTGGCAGTGAATAATTGTCTCAATTTTCCCACATCCCTTCCAATATCTGTCATTTTCCTTTTCTGTCAATTAGGTAGGTATGGGATGGTACCACAAAGATGCTTTAATTTGCATTTCTCTAATTAATAGTAATTTATAGCATTTTTTCATATGACTGCAGAGAGTTTTAATTACTTCATTAGAAAACTGCCTGTTCATATCCTTTGATCATTTATCAATTGGGCAATGGCTCTTATTTTTATAAATTTGATCTAGTTCTCCATATATTTGGTAGAGTAGGCCTTTATCAGAGAAACTTGCTATAAGAGTTTTTTCATAGTTACTATTATTTTGTATTTCTCTCCATCCTATTCCCTATTGGTTAATCTTAGACTCTTTCTCCTTTCACCCTGCCCATACTTAAAAATGTTTTTCCTCTAACTACCACCTCCTCAAATCTGCTTTCCCTTCTATCAATGCACTACCTGTTTTCTTATCCCCTTCCCCTCCCACTCTCCTGTAGGTTAAGACAGATTTCCAAATGAGTGTGTATATTATTCCCTCTTTGAGTCAATTGCAATGAGTAAGGTTCAAGCACTGTCCACAACCACCCTCTTCCCCATTTCACCCTCCACTGTAAAAGCTCTTTTGTGCCTCTTTTTATGTGAGATAATTTATCCCATTCTACCTCTCCTTTCCCCTTCTCCCAATGCATTCCTCCTTCTCACTCCTTAATTTTATTGTTTTTTTAGAAATCATCCCAACATATTCAACTCACAGTCATATTTCTTCTAATTGCCCTGATAATGATAAAGTTCTTAGGAGTTACACATATCATTTTCACATGTAGGAATGTAAACAGTTTAACCTAATTAAATAATTTATAATTCCTCTTTCTTATTTATCTTTTTATGCTTCTCATAAGTCTGATATTTGAAAATCAAATTTTCTATTCAGCTCTGGTCTTTCACCAGGAATACTTGAAAGTCTTCTATTTCATTGAATATCTATTTTTTTCCTTCTGTAGGATTATACTCAGTTTTGCTGGCAGGTGATTTTTGGTTGTAATCCTTACTCTATTCCCCTCTGGAATATCATATTCTAAACTCTCTGATCCTTTAATATGGAAGCTGCTAAATTTTGAGTCCTGACTGTGGCACCATGATATCTGAAATGCTTCTTTCTGGTTGCTTGCAATATTTTCTCCTTGATCTGGAAGCTCTAGAATTTGGCTTTAATATTCTTGAAAGTTTTCGTTTTGGGATCTCTTTCAGGAGGTCAGTGGATTCTTTCCATTTCTATTTTACCCTCTGATTTTAGAATATCAAAGCAGTTTTCCTTGATAATTTCTTAAAACGCTCTTATTTTTTTTATCATGAGAAGTCTAATAATTTTAAAATTATCTCTCCTGGATCTATTTTCTAGGCCAGTTGTTTTTCCAATGAGACAGTTCACATTGTCTTCTATTTTTTCATTCTTTTGATTGTTTTATTGTTTCTTGATGTCTCATGGAGTCATTAGCTTCCATTTGCCCAGTTTTAAGTTTTAAGGAATTCTTTTCTTCAGTGAACTTCTGTGCCTACTTTGGCAAAATCTTGCTTTTTAAGAAGTTGTTTTTTCAGTGAATTTTTCTACATCTTTTCCCATTTGACCAATACTGCTTGTTAAGGAGTCCTCTTCAATAGATTTTTATGCCCCTTTTACCATTTGGCCTATTTTTTAAGGTGTTATTTTCTTCAGTGTTTTGGGGGGTTTTGTGCTCCCTTTACCAAGCTATTGGCTTTTTTTTCCCCATGATATTCTTGCATCAATCTTATTATTTTCCTAATTTTTCATCTGCCTCTTTTATCTAATCTTTAAAATCCTTTTTGAGTACTGCCAGGGATTCTTTTTCTGGCCTGAGGCCAATTCATATTTTTCTTTGAGGCTTTGGTTGTAGCAGTTTTGACTTTACATCTTTTTCTCAGTTTGTGTTTTGATCCCTTTCACTGTAGTAACTTTCTATGGTCAGGATCTTTTTGTTATTGTTGTTTGCTCATTTTCCCAGCCTATTTCTTGAGTTTTAACTTTATGCTAAAGTAGGGCTCTGTTCTTGGGGTAGAGGAGGAACTATCCCAAGCTTCAGTTTTTTGTGTGTTTTTTTGTGCAGTTACTTTCAGAGCTAGTTCTGGGGGTCTGTAAGTTTTTAGTTCTTCTAGGGTGATATGCTCTAAGGTGAGGTATGTTTACTACTCCCTTTGCCTTTGCTCTGGTCTGTGAACAACCACAAGCAGTCTTTTCTGCTCTGGAAATGTGACCAAGGTCCCTCCTCTTCCCCTGTGGTCACAAGCTCTGATTTGCTAGCTCCCCCTTGCTGTGGGACTGTGACCCAGGACAGTGACTCAGATTTGCATATGGGCAATGAAATGGAATCCTAAACCCAGTGCCAGCAAAAGGACCCTTGTAATTCTCTTCTGACCAGTTTGTTAAGAGCTCTGAAAGCCACTGTTGATTCAGTTGCCCCCAAGGCTTGATGCTGTTTTGCTGGGGCATAGCTAACACTGAATTGTGCTCCATTCTCACCCTGGTTTGACAGACCTTTCCTACTGACCTTCTAAATTGTTTTGGACTGGAAAAAATTGTTTTAGTCCATCCTTTTGTGGGGTCTTCTGCTCCAGAATTCATTTTGTGGCATTATTTAAAGTTGTTTGGAGAGGAATTTGGGACAGGCTCAGAGGAGTCCCTGCCACTTCTTTGCCACCCCCCACCCTGCCCTTTAAATCAGTATTAATTTTAGAAATGCAAATTAAAGCAAATCTAAGTATCACCTCACACCTATTAAAAATGACAAATGCTGAAAGGGATGAGAAAAAAATAAGTACACTAATACAACTGTTGGTGGAGTAGTGTCCAACCATTCTGGAGAACAATTTGCAACTAGACCCAAAGAGCTACAAAACTCTGCATCTCGGGGGGGTGGAGCCAAGATGGCAGAGTAAAAGTAGGAACTTGCTTAAGCTCTCCCTCAACCCCTCTGTATACTTATAAAAAAATGACTCTAAACAAATTCTAGAGCAGCAGAACCCACAAAATAACAGAGTGAAACAAATTTCCAGCCCAAGACCCCCCTGGAAGGTTTACAGGAAAGGTCTGCTGCACCAGGCTGGGAGAGGAGCACAGACCAGCACAAAATATCCCAGCACAGACTGGCCCTGGTGAGCCTGGAGCAGGCCTTAGGGGAGTGAATCACTGGCAGCTGTGGCAGTCCAGACTTCTCAATCCAAAAATGCCAAAGACAACTTAGAACATAAGTAGAAAAGGTCCACTGAACCTGCGTGAAGAGTGGAGCACTATGTGGTTATGGCCCTAGAGTGGTGGTGGTGGTGGCAGTGGTGGCAGCGGCTGCTTCCAGAGCTCTCAGCCCACAGACAGTTAGGAGATCAAGTGGCTGATCGGAGGGGGATTACAGGGATCACTTTGCTGGCACTGAGGCAGGATTCTTTTGCTTTGCCCTGCTCAGATCTGGGTCACGGTCCTGGGTGGTGATCCTGGGGCAAAGAGGAGAGCTGGTGTGGTGGAGCTTGTGGCAGTGCAGAGGGAATCCTCCTCACAGTTCCAAGGCAGAAAAGAATGCTTGTGCTCACTAACAGACCAGAGCACAGGCCAGGGGAGGAGTAAATACCTCTCCTTTGATCATATCACCTTGGAAGAACTGAAAATTTAGAGATTCCTAGAAATATCTCTGAAAACAACTGCACAAAACCCATGAATCTTGTGATAGTACACCCTCCACACTGGAAGTTGAGTCCTATCTTAACAAACAGTTAAAAAGTCAAGTAACTGGCTGGGAAAATGAGGAAACAGGAGGGAAAAAAACTCAGACAATAGAATCTTACTTTAGTAACAAAGAAAATAAAATCATACAACCAGAAGGAGACAACAAAGTCAAAGTTCCTATGTCCAAAGCCTCCAAGAACAATATAAATTGGTCACAGGCCATGGAGGAGCTCAAAAAGTATTTTGAAAATCAAGTATGAGAAGTAGAGGAAAAATCGGGAAGAGAAATGAGAGAGATGCAAGAAAATCATGAAAAACAAGTCAACAGCTTGCTAAAGCAGACCCCCTCCCCAAAATAAAGAAAACAACACCTTAAAAAATAGACCAACCCAAATGGCAAAAGAGGTCCAAAAAGTCAATGAGGAGAAGAATGCCTTAAAAAGAAAAATTGACCAAATGGAAAAGAAGGTCCAAAAGCTCACTAAAGAAAATAATTCCTTAAAAATTAGAGTGGAGCAAATGGAAGCTTATAACACTATGAGAAATCAAAAAATTATAAAACAAAACCAAAAGAATGAAAAAAAAATTAGCAGACAATGTGATATATCTCATTGGAAAAACAAGTGGTCTGGAAAACAGATCCAAGAGAGATAATTTTAAAATTATGGAACTACCTGAAAGCCATGATAAAAAAAAAGAGCATAGACATAATTTTTCAAGGAAAACTGCCCTGAGATTCTAGAATCAGAGGGTAAACTGGAAATTGAAAAAATCCACCAATCACCTCCTGAAAGAGATCCCAAAAGGAAAACTCCTAGGAATATTGTAGCCAAATTCCAGAGGTCCCAGGTCAAGGAGAAAATATAACAAGCAGCCAGAAAGAAACAATTCAAGTATTGTGGAAACACAATCAGGATAACACAAGATTTAGCAGCTTCTACATTAAAGGATCAGAGGGCTTGAAATATGATATTCTAGAGGTCAAAGGAGTTAGGATTAAAACCAAGAATCACCTACCCAGCAAAACTGAGTATAATCCTTCAGGGTAAAAAAATAGAAATTCAATGAAATAAAGGACTTTCAAGCATTCTTGATGAAAAGATCAGAGCTGAATAGAAAATCTGACTTTCAAATATAAGACTTAAGAGAAGCATAAATAGGAAAGAGGAATTATAAGGGATTTATTAAAGTTGAACTGTTTACAAACCTACATGGAAAGATGATATTTGTAACTCATGAGACCGTTCCTCAATATTTAGGATAATTGAAGGGAAAACACACACACACACACACACACACACACACACACACATATATGTATAGACAGAGGGCATAGGGTTAGTTGAATATGAAAGGATGATATCTAAAAAATAAAATTAAGAGATGAGAGATGAATGTAGTGGGAGAAGGTGGAAAGGAAAAGTACAATGGGGTAAATTATCTCACATAAAAGAGCTTTTACAAAGGAGGGGAAGAGGGAGGAGGTGAGAGGGAATCAGTAAATCTTACTCTCATTGGATTTTGCTTTTGGAGGAAATAACATACACACTCAATTGGGTATGAAAATCTATCTTACCCTATAGGAAAGTAGGGGGGAAGGGAATAAAAGCAGGTGGGATGATAGAAGAGAGGGCAGACTGGAGGAGAGGATAGTCAGAAGCAAACACTTTTGAGTAGGGACAGGATCCTTTAAAGGAGAGAACAGAATAAATGGGGGGTGGGATAGATGGAGGGAAATATAGTTAGTCTTTCACAATCTGACTATTATGGAAGTGTTTTGCATGACAACACAAGTATAACCTATGTCCAATTGCTTGCCTTCTCAATGTGGGTGGGTGGGGAGGGAAGAAAATAGAGAATTTGAAAATCATAGCTTTAAAAAATAAACGTTAAAAGTTGTTTTTACATGGAATTGGGAAGTAAGATATACAGGCAATAGGGCATAGAAATCTATCTTACCCTACAGGAAAATAGAAGGGAAAGGGATAAAAGGGGGGAGGGGGGATAGAAGGGAGGGTAGATTGGAGGAAGGGGTAATCAGAACTTTGGGATGGGGGGAGGGGAGAGAAGGGGACAGGGGAGAGATGGGGAGAAAATGTGGAACTCAAAATCTTGTGGAAGTGAATGTTGAAAACTTTAAAATTAATTAAAAAAATTTAAATGAATTCATTTTAATTAATTAAATAAAATTAATTAATGAAGGAAAAAACCCAAAAACCTCTGCATCCCCTTTGATCTAGCAATGCCACTACTTGTTTTGTATCCTAATGAGATCAAAGAGAAAGGAAAAGAATCTGTACATACAAAAATATTTATAGCAGCTTTTTTTCTGGTGGCAAAGAATTGGAAAATGAGAAGATGCTCATCAATTAGGGAATAGCTAAACAAATTGTGGTATATGATTGTGATGGAGTACTATTGTGTGTTATTGGAATGAGAATCTAAGATCTTCCCTGCCCCTAGGTCCTTTGATAGGCTTAAGTGACTCTGAGAACGTTCCCTGATTGGAAAATATACTCTGCCCCCTATTAGGTTGAATGTGGTCACATGGAGCCTGTGGGGGGTGGCTTGTCTTTCAGGAATGCCCACACCTTGTTACTTTGTGATTGGGCAATGGGTCATGTGGGCTGCGACATTCTCTGAGCCAGGAGAAGGCTATACATATCCTTATATGAGGTTTTATTTGGGGCCTCACTTTGGGAAGAGTTGTGGGATTTGACCAGATGAGACTCTGGGCAGCCGTTGAGCCCCCCAGTTTTGAAAACCCAGATGTTGGTGCTTCCCTCTCTGGTAACTGACTAGG
The DNA here is from genome assembly GCF_028583685.1 of Petaurus breviceps papuanus. NCBI lineage: Eukaryota > Metazoa > Chordata > Mammalia > Diprotodontia > Petauridae > Petaurus > Petaurus breviceps. The sequence continues at coordinate 1,008,037 of NW_027187314.1, read as the reverse complement.
TATGGATGTAATGGTCAGACAGCTGGAAGCCTGTCTGCTGATCTGTTTCTCTGTCTGCTTGTAACTTGTTTGTATTCTCTGAAGTTCGTGGTGTTGACCTTTTTCTCCTGAACTAGGTAAGTGACATGCTTGATAAAAGTAAGATTGTTAACCTATTTTGAGTTGCTTTCCTTTAGAAAAGCAGATCTAAGAACCTGTGTTGGCAGCCACCCTGGGTATTTGGGGTGCTTGTTGCTACACTGTGGTATAAGAAATGATGAGGGGTGTGGTTTCAAAATGAAGATCTGAGAGGTCACTGTGCACAGTTACAGCAATGTTGTGGTGATGATCAAGTGTGAAAGACTTGGCTACTTTGATTAATACAATGATCCAAGACAATTTCAAAAGACTCATGATAAAAAAAAATGCTATCCAACTCTGAGTGCAAATTAAATTAGATTTTCTCACTTAATTTTTCCAGCTTTAAAAAATATATATATTGTAAGAGAGGATTCTGGAAGATGGCAGAGTAGGTAAGAAAATTTCAAGTTCTCAAGATTTTCCGTCACAAGAGATAATATAGTACTTCAGGGTGAACAAAGTTCAGGTAAAAATAAATAAGAATGGTGGCTGGGGGGGGCGGTTTGGTGAGAAGGGGGAATGTTCTCTTGGGATAATCTGAGAAGATCTCAAAGATGATCCCAGGATGAGGTTTGGTCCTTGTGATGAATAAACATCTCCAGGCTAGGACCACTTAAACAACAAGCAACAAGCCCTGGAGTTAACTGGATAGAAAGGCTGCCTCAGCCCCAGTCACAAAAACTAGCCCCTGCCCCACCCAAGGGAGTCAGGCATCTGAGTCAGGGAAGAAGGAGAGAACCTCTGCTGACAAGGAATGCTAGATCCAGCTGTACTGCAGAGAGCAGCCAGGGCAAGAAGGAACCAGCATAGGCCCCATGAGTGCAGAAGCAGTGGGGTAGGATGATCCTAGCTGTGGGCACTTACAGGAGGCTGAAGGTTTGGCTTTGATTTGGCTTTGGTTTGAGGCTAGAGAGGAGAACTGAAGATCTGAGGCCAGAGGCACCATCCCTCATACTTTAGGACTAGAGTTGATTACAAAAATTAAGCTCCTGCTAACAAAAAATGCACAGGTAAAGAAGAAAGAATTCAACTATAGAAAGTTATTATGGGAATAGAGAAGACAAGGGCTCATCTCCAGAGGTAAATATTGAAGAAAAGCAACTCTCTTCTATCCCAAAGAATAATGTCAAATGGTCATTTCCCCAAAAAGAATTTACAGAAGAACTTAAAAAAGACTTTAAAATCAAATGAGAGAGACTGAGGGAAAAAAAAAATAATCCAAGAAAAATAAGATTATGAAAAGTCATTCAATTAGAAAAGGAGATCCAGAATCTTTTTTTTTTTTTTGCATTTTGGAGGGCAATTGTAATTAAGTGAATAGCCCAAGGTCACACAACTAGTTTTTGTTTTAAGTGTCTGAAGCTGGATTTGAATTTAGGTCCTCCTGACTCCAGGGCTGGTAGTCTATTCACACTGCGCCACCTAGCTGCCCCTAGATCCAGAATCTTAAGGAAGAAAATGACACCTTGAAAATTAGAATTGGGCAAGGGCAAGACAGCAAAGTTATAGAGATCAAGAAAAAATTTAAAAAGTATAAAGAATGAAAAATAGAAGAAAAAGTGAAACATCTTATAAGAAAAGTAACTGATCTGGAGAACAGATCAAGGGAAATCATAAGAATAATCAGACTATTTGAATGATATGATCAAAATGATATGATCTGAATGATCAAAAAAGAATCTTGATACAATAATACAAGAAAAAATTAAAGAAAATTGTTCTGAAACATTAGAACAAGAGGGGGGAAGTAGAAATAGAAAAAAAATCCATCAATCACCACTTGAAAGAAATCCTATGAGGAAACCTCCTTGGAATATTATAAATTCCAAAACCCCCACCTCAAGGATACAATATTATGACCAACAAGAAAAAAAAACAACTTAAATATGATGGTGCCACAGTTAGAATCACACAAGACCTAGCAGCAGAGATACTGAAGAACCTCAGTTCTTGGAACACTATATATCAAAGAGCAAAAGAACCAAAAATATCATATCCAGCAAAGTTAAGCATTGTCTTGAATGAAAAAAAATGGACATTTGATCAACTGTCAGACTTTCATTCCAGGATTTTGTTTAAAAAAACAACAAACAAACCTGAACTTAATAGAAGATTTAACATACAAGAGCCAAGAGAAACATAGGGTACACACCAAAGACTGATTACAAGGGATTTAATAAGGACCGAAAAAAACTTTTTGTTTTTTTTGCTTTTTATTTTGGAGGGGGGAGGGTAGGGCGATTGGGGTTAAGTGACTTGCCCAAGGTTTTTTTGGTGTGGTTTTTTTGTGTGTGTGTGTGTCAAGTGTCTGAGGCTGGATCTGAACCCAGGTCCTCCTTACTCCAAGGCCAGTGCTCTACTCACTGTGCCACCTAGACGCCCCATTTACCTTTTATGTATGTAAAATGTATGTCTAAGATTGTCATTAGCAACTGAGTAGTTTCTAAGACTGGGGCAGAGCTGAGTATGATATGACTTTAAAAAGAAAAATCATCTAGGAACAATTAAAATGAGGTGTGAGAGGAAGAACCAACACAGAGGAATTAGATAGGGGAGGAGGGCTGGCAGTTCTGGTAACTTACTTTCATGGGGAATGGATTTACGAGGTAACAATACTTATATATCTAGAAGAGTATAAAAGTCTTCTAAATTCAGAAGAAATAAAACAGTAAGGGAATAGAAAGGGGAGAAAGGATAAGTGAGGGATCTTTAGAGGGAAGGGTGAAGGAATAGATTAAAGGGGGATACAGAAGGGTGTTTAGATTTATGGGAATGAGAGGATAGGGGAGGGATCCATGATTAGGCAAAGTAATAGGAGGGCAAGGTAGCAGACAGAAGTAAACTAGAGGAATTAGGAGGGATAGGAAATAAGAGATACACATAAAAACAAAGATCATGGGGCAGCTAGGTGGCACAGTGAATAGAGCACCAGCCCTGGAGTCAAGAGGACCTGAGTTCAAATTCAGTTTCAGACACAACACTTACTAGCCATTTGACCTTGGGCAAGTCACTTAACCCCAATTTCCCTGCCTTCTCCCCTCCAAAAAAAGTAGCCCCCCTCCAAAAATAGATCAGGTGTAGAATTTGTTAGGGAAAGTGTATATCTATATATATGTGTATGTATGTATGTATGTATGTATGTATATGTGTATGAGTCTATCTATATCTATAAAAATATATCTATACTTAATGTAGCCTTCCGGCAAGGGGGGACAAAGGTGGAAAAGAACAAAGTAAAAAGAGTACAGCAGAGAACAAAAGAAAATCTATAAGGAAGCAAAGAAAAGATGGACAATACAATGTGTAGTATTTATCATACAGGCTTTTTTGAAATGAAAATTTATTGCTACATATTATGAATCCTCTCTTATGTCCCGCTATGCATACGACATTTTTTCTTTCTTTTCTTACTTTGTAATTAAGTTTTAATATTTAAGTTCATGATATGTTTCTTTTTCTTTTTTTCTATTCTGTATTTGAGTTCTGGTGTTTGAGTCTAAAATTAAAAGAAATTATGGCCAATATAGGAATATGTTTTGCATGATTTCGCACATATAATTGACATCATATTGCTTGCCTTATGAATAAGTATGGGAAGGAGAGGAAGGGAGGAAGAGAATGTGGAACTCAAAATTTAAAAAGAAAGGAATGTTTAAAATAAGTCAATACTGAATCAATGGTAAACCAAAATGTTTAAAAAGAAAGCACTTGAGTTCCTTGACAGGGCTAGCACATGTTATGATTAAACAAGTTTTACAACAATGCTTTTTCAAGAAGATACATGGTAATTTATCTGAACTTGATCTTCATATGCTGTGTCAAAAATAATAGAAAATTATTTTATACCTAATCCAGATATGAATTCAAAGAATATGCTCATTTGGTTTTTACTTTCCAGGAATTAAGAGCAAAAATCTAGATAAGGGAATCTAAGGGTACGAATGGGGCCTGAGCCTTTTTTAGAAGTTAGAATTATATTTTAGAGCAGGAAGCCTAAGCTTCACTAAAACCACAGGATATGAAGAAATGGAGGTGGTGATGAGCAGATCACGCACAAAAAGCTGTCAATGAGCAGCAGAAAGTTGAGGAAACGATGTTAGGATCTTGTAAACTCTACTAAGAACTTGTGTTTCAGTACCAATGACACCCTATGTTTGCATGCCCTCTTTAATATTAAATTCAGTATCTCAGAATAACCCATCAGTAATCTTGCCTCAACTTCCTATGATTACTTGCCCTGGCTGTCCCATGACATCCTCTGATAATTCTGGCACACACTTAGATCCCACCCTTAGGTACTTCACTGTACTTTCTTCCCATAGATGGTCCTCCAAGTTCCTAAACTGCAACCTTGGTTGGTTGGTGACATTAGAAATCATCTTGTCTAACCCCTTCACCTTAGTAAGGAAGCTTAGTCCTAGAGTGTTAGGAATACACAACTTCCAAAATAGGAACATCAGAGAAGATAGGGAAGAGTTCAGAAGCTACTGTCAATGATGCAGCCATAGCTGAGCTTGCCAAATTCTTCAGTGTTCTCTCTTCCAAAATCTGAGATAGTTCACAGCATTTTATGAACCATAAGACTTCTCAGAAATATAGACATACACAAAGAAACACAATCAGAAAAAACTATCAAGGAAAATTAGACCTGTCAGGCTGCCTTGTTCTACCATAAAGAATATTTATCTGTCCATTTCTCTTCTTCAAAGACAATGAGCTCTGGCAGGTACAGTATGTCAGTTCAGAAAACTATTAAGGAAAGCTTACTTCCAAATTTGATGAGCTGCTGATAAGCAATTATAGAACAGTGGAGAGGACGCTTAAAACCCATAGCAGGCTTATTGGCAATAGCTGCTGCCTCAACATCCCTATGGTTAAGTTGTCCTGCCTTCTTTACTATGGCAACATAAAGGGACAAGTGACCTACTATAATGGGAATGGCAATGTGAAGATCTTCCCTGCCCCTTAATAGATCTAGGGTGGAGTTTGAAGACCTCCCCTGCTTTGAAAGTAAACTCTACTCCCTAATAGGTTGAATGTAAACACATGGAGCCTGTGGGAAGAGTTTTGCTGAAGGGAAGTAGAGCCCACAGGAAGCTGGTTCAGAACTAGCCAAACAGTGGGGGACAGAGGAGCTCAGGCAGGGAGACAGAGAGTTTTGTGAGTAAATATTGATCTTGTATTGGTTTGTAGGAAGGCTGAAGGATGCTGTGGCTCTCAGTGTTATTATGGCTTCTGAGCATCTTTGGTACTATGATGAAATGAGCTTACTGGTTTGGGGATACTGTTTTCTGGTGTCTAAATACATATTTTAGTTTTAGTCCTGTTTTACTTTTAGTTCTGTTCTCTACCTGGAGAGTTTGACATATTTTGTGATCGAACGTCATGCAATACTTATAGTCATGGTCTTTATCATAATCATGGGCACTGTAAATATTGCATTGGTGCTACACCTACTCAAAGTCAAATAGTGACAGTGGCTGGGGTCCTAGTCTCTTCAATATATCATGCTGCCTTAGAATAGGTTTTTAAAAATGAGTAAACAACAGGAAAACAACCTGATCATAGTTACTATGGTAATAGAGAAGATCAGTGTTCAAAACACTTGGAAAAAGAGATCCAAAAACCTACTAAAGAATATAACTCCTTAAAAATTAGAATTGGGGGGTGACTAGGTGGCACAGTGAGTAGAGCACCAGCCCTGGAGTCAGGAGGACCTGAGGTCAAATCTGGCCTCAGACACTTAACACTTACTAGCCATGTGACCTTGGGTAAGTCATTTAACCCCAATTGCCCTGCCCTCCCCTCCCCTCTCCAAAAAGCAAAAAACAAAAACAAATTAGAATTGGGCAAGGGAAAGCCCAATTGGAAAGCCAAGGGAAAGCTAATGACTTCATAAGACATCAAGAAATAATGAAATCAAAAGAATGAAAAAATAGAAGAGAACATGAAATATTTCACTGTAAAAAAAAACTGATCTGGAAAACAGATTGGGAGAGATAATGTAAGAATTGCTGAACCACCTGAAAGTCATGACCAAAAAGAATCTGGACGTTATACTTCAAGATATTAAGGAAAATTTCCCTGAAATTTTGGAACTACAGGGTAAAATAGAAATATAAAAAAATCCACTGACCACCTCTTGAAAGAGATCCCAAAATAAAAACTCACAGGAACATTATATCTAAGCTTCAAAGCCTAAGGTCAAGGAAAAAATATGACAACTATTTAGAAAGAGACAACCTATATAGTGGGAAGCTATAATCTGCGTAACATAAGATTTAGCATTTTCTACATTAAAAGATCGAAGGGTGGGAAATATGATATACCAAAGAGCAAAGGAGCTGGGTTTGCAGCCAAGAATAATCTACCCAGAAAAGCTGAGTGTAATCCTGCAAGGGAAAAAAGTATATATAATGAATTAAAGGATTTTCAGACAATCTTGAAGAAAAGACCAGAACTGAGCAGAAAATATGACTTTTAAATACAAGAATCAGGAGAAACACAAGAAGGTAAACATGAAAGACAAATCATAAGAGATTCAATAAAGTTCAACTGTTTACTGACTTATATGAGAAAATTATATTTGTAACTCTTAAGAATGTTAAGAGTATACATACATAGATAGAGGGATTAGGTTTGAGTTGAATATGATAGGATAATCCTAAAAAAATAAAACTGCATAGGGAGAGGTAAAATGGAGTAAATTATCTCATAGAAAAGAGGTATGAATGGAAGAACTTTTACAGTAGAGGAGATGACGGGGAGATAGACGACAGGCAGTTTGAGAACCTTATTCTCATCAGAACTAGGCCAAAGAGGAAATAACATGTACATCTTTTTGTTATATAGTCATTTAAGTCAGGTGTGACTCTGTTACCCTATTTGGAGTTTTCTTGGCAGAGATGGTGGAATGGATTGCATTTCCTTCTCCATTTTATGGATTTGGAATTAAGGCAAACAGGGTTAAGTGACTTGCCCAGGGTCACACAGCTACTAAGTATCTGGGGCCAGATTTGATCTAAAAAAGATCCATTGTATCACCCAGCTTATATACATATCTACTTGGGTCTAAAGGATAAAAGTCTTCTTAACTTACAGAGAAATAGGAGGGCAAGGGGACAGAATAAGGGAGGGACACTTAGAAGGGTATGCAGATTAGGGAAGCAGTAGTCAGAAACAAATTAATCTTCTGAGGAGGGAGAAGAGAGAGCAAGCGAGAGACAAAGAGAGAGAGAGAAAGACAGACAGACAGAGAGAGAGAGAAAGAGAGAGAAAGAGAGACAGAGAGAGAGAGAGAGAGAGAGAGAGAGAGAGAGAGAGAGAGAGAGAAGGATAAACAGTGGGGAAAAGTGAGATGAAGGGAAATGTACAACTATTAATTTTAACTTTGAATGTGAATGGGATGAACTCACCTATAAAATGGAACTGGACAGCTGAAGGGATCAAAAACCAGAACCTGATAATATGTTGATGTAAGGGTTATGGGATTTAAAGATTTTCCATGCCCCATTGGACGTGCTGACGTAGCAGGAAGGGGTGGAGCAAGAGAAAGCGGAAGCCAAGCTAGCGTTCCTGCGGTGGCTGGTGGTGGTGGCGACGGTGGTGGCAGCAGCAGAGGCAGCGGCAGCGCGAAACCCTTTTTGAGTTAGGACTGCTAAGGACTCTGCTAAGGACTCCTGCTGAGGACTGCCAGGGGCTGGAGCTGCTGGGAGCGTGCTTCCAGGATGCTGGGTGGTTGCTGTGCGTGGGGAGAGGAGGACCTTTGCCTGAGATAGCCTGTTCTGTTTTAAAGGCTTGAAAATGTGGGTGCTTTCTACTTTATCTACCTGTGCCAATGTCATAACTACTCTGATGGCTTTCACTTTCTGGTTTTGGGACTCAGTCTTTTGGTATCTTAACAAATTTTCCAGCTTATTCCCTTATATGACAAGCATGATGTATTTTGTGATGGATAATTATATAAGCATATCTGTAATCTCCATAGGCATTGTGAATATGGCATTGCTGATACATTTGGCGACCAGGATGGGATCACAAAATGTCAGGCCTCTATTTGGAAGCAGTGGGGCTTTAGAGGAAGAAATGGCTATTCCAGGTTGGGAGGATTTGCCTTATTCCTCTCTAGCCAGAGAATGGGCTAAAAGCACAGGGCCCTGTGAAAACTGGGAACCAAGGCTAAAAGAGGGAGAACCTGGAGATTTGGAAAGATGTTTGAAAGCAATACCCATAGAACCAGGCAAAGAACTGGCAGGAGTGTGCAGGAGAGGCTGGGTGCTGCTAACAAGTTATCACCTTATGTGTAAAAGTAGGGATAAGCTGCTGAAGCAAAGAGCTCGGATGGCTAGGGAGTCAGCTGGTTTGCCTGAGGATTCTTCTGTGTCACAGCACTCAGAAGACCAAACTGGAGGGACTCATGTGGTCCAGGAGCAAGCTACTGTTCATGTAGCTAAAAGGAAGCAAAAAACTAGCAGAACGAATGTGCGTGCAGCTTTTGTACAGGCTGGGCAGAATTGCCCTGACAGCTTCCAGGAGAATGTGTGTGAGGAGAATGGAGCAAGGTTAGATGAGGAGTCTCCTAATGTAGAAGCTCTCCCCATACGAAGAAGAAGACAGGAGAACCACCGAGGCAAAACAGAGTCCAGGGAGATAATTGAGGATTTCACTCAACAGGAGATCAATGATATATTGAGTAGATTCACCCAAAGAATGGGGGAATCTTTAGTGTCTTGGATAGTAAGAATCACTGATGAAGGCGCCGGAGGAATAACACTGGACAGTGAGGACTGCTTAAAATTCATAAGTATCAGTCAGAATCCTTTTGTACACCAGGCTTTTAGGGATCACCATATGCAAGGAGGAAATAACAAAACTAATCTTCTAGCTTTAGCTGCAGACGGATGCAAAAAGCAATATCCAACTGAATCTATGTGGCCTAGGGGAGACAGACCCTGGTACTCACTTAGAGACTGTATGAGAAAGCTAAAGGAGGAGGTAATGAAAACTGCTATCCTGATTGGAGATGCAAATGCATATTATGATACCCCCTGTTGCAGCAAGCACCCCAGTGTCCCCAGGGTGCCTGCTCACACAGGTTCTTGGATCTGCTTTGTTAAAGGAAAGCAACTCAAAATGGGTTAACAAGCTTACTTTAATCAGTCAGACATATATCGTTTACCTTGTTCAGGAGAAAAGGTCAGCACCCTGAACCTCAAAGTATACAGGCATAATTATCAAGACAGAAACATCAAGTAGACAGATTTCCAAACTGTCCAACCATTACATCCATACCCAGTCAACATCTGGGTTTCCACATTCTGGGTTTTTCACAGCCGGGGGACTCTCAACAACGGCTTCCCAGAATTCAGATCAAATCACAGAATACTTCTCAAAGTGAGTCCCAAAACAAAGCTACACATCAGGGCTTATATAGCCTTCTCCCACTCACTGGCCAATCAAGAAGTATCTACTGAAAAACAAGCCTCCCACCCCAGGCTTCAGGTGCACATTAGTCTAGGGGCAGGGAAGATCTTCAAAATTTACATTCTTATTACCTCCCCCTAGGAGTTCCTCACAGAAATATCATAGTGAAGAAGGCTCTTCCTGCATATAAGCACCTAATTCTGACTCTATTAATTGGAGAAATAGGGCACCCTCTTTCAGAGGTGCTGGATAAGATTTCACAATTAAGCTATTTAGGGGAATGGGAAAAAGACAAATTGCCTCGAGAGAGAAGAGTAAACAGCCAGAGGATTCAGAGACAAAATAGACCTACAAGAAGGGAACTGTTTACTGCTCTATTAAGAACATGGGTGGACTTTAGAAGAATAGATGGTATTCCAACTGAAGAGCTGCATAAGCTATACCAAGAAAAGGTACTTAGCATTAGAATGAACAGGGAAGCAGGAACCACCCCCACAGGTATTTCTGAATCTGAATCTTTGTATCCAAGTTTGCCCCACCTTCAGGGGGAATAGGAGATAGGCCAAGCCCCAGCCCAGATAAAAGAAATATGCAGAAGAGATTGCAGACCCCATATTGGTTTAACAATATATTGGAAGAATGGATCAACTACTGTGACTAGGGCACTGATTGATACTGGGGCTGAAGCCACACTTATCTATGGAAACCCTGACAAGTTTAAACATGGAACTCCTATTACCATCACAGGTCTAGGAGGCACTGAAATATCAGCCAGACAGGTTAAAATAACAATGAAAATTGGGCAGTTACCTAAGAAGGAATATACTGTGGTTGTTGTACCCATTCCTGAATACATCATTGGAATAGATGTATTGAGAGGCATGACTCTGAATTTACCTGAAGGAAGATACCAATTTGCTGTGAGGAAGATAGGAATTAATACAGTTTTAGTGGGAAAATTAAAAATGGACCCAATCACTTTACCTGAACCTTCTGAAGTAATTACTTTAAAACAGTATCGTGTGACAGGTGGGCAAGATGAAATTACCACTACTATAAAGGAATATGTTGAAGCAGGAGTGTTAGTCCCTACTACCACAAGATGGAATAATCCTGTCTGGCCAGTAAGAAAATCAGATGGGACGTGGAGAATGACTGTGGATTATAGACAGTTGAATAAGGTGACTCCTTCTTTGTATGCTGCTGTTCCAGATACCATCACCTTAATAGAAAGGATCCAGAAATATGATGGGACTTGGTATGCAGTTATTGACTTGGCAAATGCCTTCTTCACCATCCCAATAGACCCTAAACAATGGGACCACTTCGCTTTCACTTGGCAGGGTAGACAATATACTTTTACTCGCTTGCCACAAGGGTACATACACAGCCCCACTATTTGTCACAGGATTGTGGCTGAACAGTTGGATGAATTAAAGCTACCTGGTGTACAGCTTACCCACTACATTGATGATATCATGATACAGGGAAAAGATGCGAAAGTAGTGGAAAGGAGTTTGACCCTTCTAATTGAGCATATGAAAAGTAAAGGGTGGGAAATTAACCCTGCAAAGGTTCAAGGACCAGCTCAGAATGTGAAGTTTTTGGGTATACAATGGAACAAGGGGCTAAGGGAGATTCTTCCTCAAGCCCGACAAAAGATTCAGGATTTTCCTACCCCTACCAATAAGAAGGAGGCCCAAAAGTTCATAGGATTGTTTGGATACTGGAGGCACCACATTCCACATTTGAGACAGATTTTAAAACCTTTATATAGAGTCACACGGAAGAAATATGAATTCGACTGGGGACTTGACCAGAGTAAAGCTTTTGAAGAAGCCAAGGCTGCCATACAATTGGCCCTAGATTTGTGGCCCATGCAAAATGGTCCAGTGGAATTGCAAGTGACTGTACAAGATGATTATGCAAACTGGAGCATATGGCAAAAACAACAAAGCCGAAATGTACCTTTGGGATTTTGGTGTAGGAAACTCCCTTCATCTGGAGTCCAGTATACACCTTTTGAAAAGCAGTTGTTAGCTGCATATTGGGCTTTGGTGGAGACTGAACAACTGACTCTGGGCCATGAAGTGATATTAAGACCTGGAATCCCAATTATGACCTGGGTAATGAGTACCCCAGCTTCTCACAGAATTGGACATGCCCAAGAGGCTAGTATAATCAAATGGAAGTGGTATATTCAAAATAGAGCGAAAACAGGCAAAAGCGGAGTCTCTGCTCTGCATGAATCTATAGCAAACATAGAAATTGAGAGGAATGACACACCCCCTGAGCCAAAGCAACAGTTGGTACAGTCCACTGTAAAATGGAATGAGGGATATGATGTATTAACTGAGGAACAAAAGAGACATGCATGGTTTACTGATGGGACAGCAAAATATTTGGGGCAAAAAAGACATTGGAAAGCAGTGGCCTATAACCCATGCACTAGAAGGACTTTGGAAAGTACTGGGATAGGTGCAAGTAGCCAATATGCTGAACTTATGGCAGTATATCAAGCCATCAAAATAGAACAAGGAGGACAGTGTCATATATTCACTGATTCATGGGCGGTAGCTAATGGGTTAGCTACATGGATGCCCATGTGGAAAAATGAAAATTGGGAAATTCATGGTAAACAAGTCTGGGGCAAAGAATTATGGGAAGATATCTGGAACATGTCTTTGGTCACTGACTTGTCAGTTTTTCATGTAGATGCTCACGTGGCCCCCACCACACCAGAATGTGAGTACAATGCTCATGCTGATTGACTGGCAAAGATTGCTACTGAACATATTGTCCCTACTTTGACAACAACTGATGATCCGGTATTAGCAAAATGGGTCCACCAAACAGCAGGCCATTTGGGGGTCCAGGCCACACACCAGTGGGCACAAGATCGAGGTATTAGTATCTCTCATTCACTGTTAGAACAGATAGCAGAAGAATGTCATGTATGTCAATTGGAAAAGAAGCGAACTGTTCCTTGGGTAGTAACTGGAGAGATAGCAAGAGGAAAAGTCCCAGCCCAAATCTGGCAAATAGATTATATTGGTCCACTACCACTGGATAAAGGATGCAGATTTATATGTACTTGTGTTGACACCTATTCAGGTGTACTAGTAGCTTGTCCTTATAAGAATGCAACCCAGAAAAACACTTGTAAAACTCTAGATCTCATAAGTCTATATTATGGAACCCCAATGCAGATTCAAAGTGACAACAGGTCACATTTCAAAGGCAATGAAATGAAGAAGTATTGTATACTAAACAATATAGAATGGATATATCATATTCCATATTATCCAGAAGCATCTGGGTTAATTGAAAGAATGAATGGATTACTGAAAGAACAGTTGAGGAAGTTAAGTTCCAATAATTCATGTCAACATTGGAAGGATAATTTGTTCATGGCTTTGCGTAATTTGAATAATAGACCATTGGGAGGAAGTACACCTCTAGCCAGAATGATGACCCCCAATCTGCAAATTAGAAAACAACAAACACACAAGATCCCAAATATTGAGTATTGGACCTTGAGGCCAGATGTCCCAGAACCGTACCCAGGACCACCTGGTTCGGTGGGGTATGATTTATATTGTTTAGAGGACTTTTGGTTGGACAGGAAAGAAGTAAGAAAAATTTCCACTGGGATATGCATAAGAATCCCTAAAAATCACTTTGGACAGATTTTACCCAAATCAGGATTAGCAGCTCAAGGAATACATGTATTGGCTGGAGTAGTAGATTCTAATTATCAAGGAGAAATTGTTGTAACATTCCAGAATTTAGGTGAAGGGCCCATACAGATTCACAAGAATGATAGGATAGTTCAAGTGATTATCATTCCTTGTAAAACAATGCCACTTGTAAAAACTGACCCTCCTTCCAAAATAACTGTCACAGGAACTGAAGGATTTGGTTCTACTGATAGAATAAAATCAGGAGCTAAAGTATGGGTAAAACAGAAGCCAGATGATGTTCCAAAGGCTGCAGAGATTATAGCATATGGGAAGGATAACACTGTAACTATTGTTTATTCTGGAGAAGATGATTACAAAATTGTACCCTTAAGTCATTTATTCTACCGTGAGTGAGGCTACAATAGTCTGGTTATTGTCTCTTTGCTTCTTGATTTTTTGTTTGTTCACCTTGTTTGTTAGATTTGTTTCCACAGGCTTGGTACCCTCCATCTGTAGATGCCTGATAGCTTAAGCTGGATGTCACCCCCTGTCTGCAACTGTGATGTGTCACCCTTGGACCTGGCATCAAGCATATTACGAACTGACCTCTCAAATGGGACCCCTTAGGACAGGGACAGCTCTACATCTGATTTCAGCAGCAAGTAGCCATAGAAGAAGAGATCTTCACCTCTTACCACAAGATTTTGGGGCCCCATTTTTTCGGGGTGGGGGGAATGATGGGGAGCTTGTGCTCAAGCCCCACCCTAAAATATGGTTTTCTGTGTTTATTGTGTGCTATTCTTGTTATATTGTTGTGAAATTTTGTTGACACCAGTTATTCCTACTGTATTTTTGCCAAGTAAGGGACATGAAAGATCTTGGGGCCGAATGTAAGGGTTATGGGATTTAAAGATCTTCCATGCCCCATTGGACGTGCTGATGTAGCAGGAAGGGGTGGAGCAAGAGAAAGCGAAAGCCAGAGAAAGCGGAAGCCAAGCTAGCGTTCCTGTGGTGGCTGGCGGTGGTGGCGACGGCGGTGGCAGCAGCAGAGGCAGCGGCAGCGCGAAGCCCTTTTTGAGTTAGGACTGCTAAGGACTTTCTGCTAAGGACTCCTGCTGAGGACTGCTAGGGGCCAGAGCTGCTGGGAGCGTGCTTCCAGGACGCTGGGTGGTTGCTGTGCGTGGGGAGAGGAGGACCTTTGCCTGAGGTAGCCTGTTCTGTTTTAAAGGCTTGAAAATGTGGGTGCTTTCTACTTTATCTACCTGTGCCAATGTCATAACTACTCTGATGGCTTTCACTTTCTGGTTTTGGGACTCAGTCTTTTGGTATCTTAATAAATTTTCCAGCTTATTCCCGTATATGACAAGCATGATGTATTTTGTGATGGATAATTATATCAGCATATCTGTAATCTCCATAGGCATTGTGAATATGGCATTGCTGATACAGTTGATTACAAAAATTCTTTTTAAAATGAGAGATACACATTGAGTAAAAATAAATGGATGGAAACACTTTTGAAAAGGGTAAGGGTCAAAGCTCAAAATAGAATATATGGGGGTGGGATAGGATGGAGGGAAATATAGTTAAGTCTTTCACAACATGATTACTATGGAAATGTTCTGTGTAGCTAGACATGTATAACCTATACTGAATTGTTTGTCTTCACAGTGGAGGTGGGTGAGGAGGGAGGGAGAGAATCTGGAACTCAATGTTTTAAAAACAGATGTTAAAAATTGTTTTTACATACAACTGGGAAATAAGATATACAGGCAATTGGGGTATAGAAATCCATCCTGTCCTACAAGAAAGTAAGGGGAGATGGAAGTGGATATAAGGGTAGATTGGGTGAAGGAGTATTCAGTATGCTTGCCATCTTGCAGGGGAGAGATGGGTAGAAAATTTGTAACTCAAAATCTTGTGGAAATGAATGTTGAAAACTGAAAAACTAAATAAATTAATTGCTAAAAAATACTTTGCGAGAAATTTTAAAAATGGTTAGAGTAGAATTTATTATGATACAGCTGATGTAAAAAAAGCAGGGGTAGCAATCATAATCTCAAACACAGTTAAAGCTAAAATAGATTTAATTAAAATACATAAGGAAAACTACATTATATTAAAAGGTACCATAAATAATGAAGTAATATCAACACTAAGCATGTATGTACCAAATGCTATAGCATCCAAATTTATAAAAGAAAAGGTAAATGAAATACAGGTGGAAACAGATAGAAAAATTATAATAGTGGGAGACTTCCAACTTTCTCCTCTCAGAACTATATAAATCTAACCAAAAAATAAATAAGTAAATGAGATAGGGGTGGCTAGGTGGTGCAGTGAATAGAATGCTGGCCCTGGAATTAGGAGCACTTCAGTTCAAAATCCGGCCTAAGACACGCAACACAAAAACTAGCCGTGCGACCTTGGGCAAGTCACTTATCCCCAATTGCCCTCCAAAAAAAAAGCAAAAAAAAAAAGGTAAAGGAGAGGAATAGAATCTTCAATAAGCTAGATATGATAGATATTAGGAGAGAACTAATTGGAAATAGAAAGGAATATACCATTTTCTCAGTGGTACATAGCAGTTTTACAAAAACTGATCATATATCTGGGCATAAAAATTTTGTAGTCAAATTCAGAAAAGCAGAAATATTAAGTCCATCATTGTCAAAACATAATGCAATAAAATTATATTTAATAAAGTATCATGGAAACAGATTAAAAATTAATTGGAGACTAAATAACCTAATCTTAAAGAATGAGTGGGCCAAAGAACAAATCATAGAAACAATAGATTATTATTATTTATTTTTTTGCTTTTTGGAGGGCAATTGGGGTTAAGTAACTTGGCCAAGGTTACACGGCTAGTTTTTTTTTTTTTTTGGTGTGTGTGGGTGTTAAGTGTCCGAGGCCGGAACCTAACTCGGGTCCTCCTGACTCCGGGGCCGGCGCTTTACTCACTGCACCACCTAGCCACCCCTAATAAATAATTTTATTAAAAAATGATAATAACGAGACAACAAACCAAAACTTATGGGATGCAGCAAAAGCAATAATCAGAGAAAATTTTGTATCTTTAAATGCTTACATCAATAAAAATATGAAATTTAAAAAACTAAAAAAAAGAACACATTAAAAATTCCTAAATAAATACCAAAATGGAAATCCTGAAAATTAAAGAAGAGATTAATAAATTGAATGTAAGAAAACCATTGAGCAAAAAATAAAAGTAGAAGCTGGTTTTATGAAAAAAAAAATACACAAATCTTTGGTTAATGATTTTTAAAAAGACAGAAGAAAACCAAATCACTAGTATCAAAAATACAAAGGGTATTTTATACAGCTAATAAAGATGAAATTAAAACAATAAATTGAATAGGCCAAAAATGAGCTTCCTAAGAAAAAAGCATCAGAACCAGATGGATTTACATGTGAATTCTACTGAACATTTTTTTTTTATCAAATGCTTTATTAACTTCTAGTTTACATCATTAATTTTTGCAAGATTTTGAGTTACAAATTTTCTCCCCGTTTTTCCCTCTACCCACCACCCCAAAATATCGATCTCACAGGATATTCCTTCCTCCAATTTGTTCTCTCCCATATCTTCTCCCATACCCCCTCCAACTTTCCAGTAGGGCATGGTGGATCTCTATGCCCCAGTGCCTGTATATCTTATTTCCCAGTTACAGGCAAAATAATATTAATAATAGTATATATATATATATATATATATATATATATATTTAAACATTTGATTTTAAAGCTTTGAATTCCAGATTCATTCCCTTCCTCCCTTGTCATCCACCCTTACTGGGAAGATAAGCAATTCAATATAGGTTGTACATGCGTAGCTATGCAAAACATTTCCATAGTGGATATATTGTAAAAGACTGACTATATTTTCCTCTCTCCTATCCCACCTCCTGTTCTATTCTCTACTTTGATCCTGTCCCTTTTCAAAAGTGGGTGCTTCCAACTTCCCTCCCCCCCCCAGCCTACCCTCCCCTTCCATTATCCCCTCTCATCCCCTTCCCCCCTACTCTCCTGTAGGGTGAGATACCCTATTTATTATATATGTCATTCCCTCCCTAAGCTAAATTCAATGAGAATAAGGTTGACTTTTACCTTCCTGCTCTTCCCCTCCATTGTGACCATTTTCCTTTGGCTCTTCTATATGAGATAGTTTAACGCATTCTGTCTCTCCCCATCTCCTCTCATTATATTCCTCTCTCACCTCTTAATTTTAAGTATCATCCCTTCCTATTAAATTGGTCCTGTGCCCTCTATCTATGTATACCTGTACACAAATATACACACATTTCACATATGTATTCAAACGCCCATATATCCTCCTATATAGACATATATATATATATATATATATATATATATATATATATATATATACATATATATACATACACACATTTCTATTCCCTTCAACTATTCTCATACTGAGAAAAGTTTCATAAGCTACAATTATTGTTTTTTCATATAGGGATGTAAATAGTTCAACTTTGATAACTTCCTTATGATTTCTTCTCCCTGTTTACTTTCTCATGCTTCATGTATCTGAATGTCAAATATTCTATTCAACTCTGGTTTTTTCATCAAGAATGCTTCAAAGAGGGGTGGCCAGGTAGCACAGCAAGTAAGAGCACTGGCTCCAGTGTTGAGAAGACCTGGAGATCGAATCCCGGGCTCAGACACTTAGCACCCACCCAGAAACACCTGGCCGTGTAACCTTGAGCAAGTTACTTAACCCCAATTGCTTAGGGGCGGCCAGGTGGCTCAGCGAGTAAGAGTACCGGCTCCAGTGTTGGGACGACCTGGAGATCGAATCCCGGGCTCAGATATTCAGCACCAAACCCAGAAATAACTGGCCGTGTAACCTTGAGCAAGTTACTTAACCCCGATTGCTTAAAAAAAAAAAAAAAGAATGCTTGAAAGAGTGGTGGCTAGGTGGCACAGTGAATAGAGAACTGGCCCTGGAGTCAGGAGGACCTGAGTTCAAATCCAGCCTCAGACACTTAACACACACACACACACAAACTAGCTGTGTGACCTTGGGCAAGTCACTTCACCCCCACTGCCCTCCAATAACCAAAAAAATAAAAAAAATAAGAATGCTTGAAAGTCCTCTATTCCACTGAATGACCATATTTTCCCCTGAAACATTATACTCATTTTTTCTGGATAGGTGATTCTTGGTTTTAATTCCAGCTCCTTTGACCTCCAGAATATCATATTCCAAGCCCTTCAATCCCTCAGTGTAGAAGCTGCCAGATCCTGTGTTATCTTGATTGTGTTTCTACCATATTCAAATTGTTTCTTCCTGGCTGCTTGTAATATTTTCTCCTTGATCTGGAAACTCTGGAACCTGGCTATAATATTCCTAGGAGTTTTCTTTTTGGGATCTTTTTCCCTGGAGAATTTCTTGAAGAATGATTTCTAGGTTCTTTTTTTGATCATGGCTTTCAGGTAGTCCAATAATTTTTGAATTATCTCTCCTGGATCTATTTTCCAGGTCAGTGGTTTTTCCCATGAGATATTTCACACTGCCTTCTATTTTTTCATTTGTTTGAATCTGTTTAACAGCATCTTGATTTTTCCTAAAGTCGTTAGCTTCCATTTGCTCTGATCTAATTCTGAAGGAATTATTCTCTTCAGTGAGCTTTTGAGATTCTTTTTCCATCTGGAAAATTTGGCTTTTTAAGGCATTTTTCTCCTCATTGCCTTTTTGAGCCTCTTTTGCCATTTGAGTTAGTCTATTTTTTAAGGTGTTATTTTCTTCAGTCAGGTTGTTGACTCTCATTTCATAATTCTCTTGCATTGTTCTCATTTCTCTTCCCAATTTTTCCTCCACTACTCTTATTTGGTTATCAAAATCCTTTTTAAGGTCTTCTATGATCTGTAACCAGCTCATATTTTTCTTGGAAGCTTTTAGTGCAGGAGTTTTGACTTCATTGTCTTCCTCCTGTTCCATGCTTTGATCCTTTTTGTCCCCAAAATAGGAGTCTAATGTTGAATTCCTCTGTTTGCTTTGCCTCTCTCGTTTACTCATGTTATCACTCAATTACTTGACTTTCGGGCTTTTTGCCACAATAGGACTCTGCTACCAGATAGGGGAGGTTTGTCCTAAACTCTGGGGTTTTCTCAGCTGCCAGAGGTATTAGTTGGGTGCCCTCTCTGAAGCCTCCACATGCTCTGGCAAGTGGTAGCACATCCCAGGACCTCCACCCTAGACTGCAATCCAGATCCAAGCAGGTTAAAGCAAGAGCAATTACCCCTCAGATTGGTCGCTTGGTCTGTAGGCCAGGAGCTGAAGCTGCCACATGGCGGTGGCTGCACTGCTGCCTTCACCTCAGCCACTTCTCACCTGGGGGACAAAGGCTGACCACATTCCCAAACTATCGGATCCCAAAGTCCACACTGCACTGACCTCTCACTTTGTCCTTAGCATCTATGGGTTGATAATTCTGGAAACTGCCACAGCTTCTGGTGATCTGAAGTCCCTCTGACTGGCGGCTGGTCAGGCCCGCCTTGAGGCTAAAACCTTGGGCTCGAGCTGTGCTAGGCTCTTCTCCAAAACACTGTGGTGGCCACTTCCTGCTGGCCTGCCAGGATGTCCTCGGTAGGAGATTAGCTCCTCTGTGTCATTTTGTGAGTTCTGTAGCTCCAAAGTTTGTTCAGAGTCACCTTTTACATGAATTAGAGGAGGTGGGAGCCGGAGCCCCATAGAAGTCCTATTTCTACTCTGCCATCTTGACTCCTTTACTGAACATTTAAAGTTCAACTAAGAGCAATACTAAATAAATTATTTGGAATGTCAGAGAAGGGGTCCTATCACACTTATTTTATGAAACAAATACAGTGCTGATACCTAAACCAGGAAGTATAAAATGAGAGCAAGAAAATTGTAGACCAATTTCACCAATGAATAGTGATGCAAATATCCTAGACTACAACAATATATCACAAAAATTATACATTATTATCAAGTGGGATTTATAGCAGGAATGCAAGGATGGGTCTAACATAAGGAAAACTATTAACATAACTGATTATATCAAAAACAAAAGTTTTTTTTAAAAAAGCATGATTATAGCAATAGATGCAGAAAATACAACACTCATTCCTATTAAAAACACTTGAAAGCATTGATATAAATGAATTTTTTCTGAAAATGATAAGAAGCATCTACCTAAAATCATCAGCAAGCATTATTTGTAATGGGGATGAGCTAGAATTGCCTTCCCAGCAAGATCAGGAGTAAAACAATGACACCTAGTATCACCAGTATTATTCAATATTGTATTAGAAATTCTAGCTATAGCAATTAGAGAAGAAAAAGAAATTCTGAAACAATTGATAATTTTAATAAAGTAGCAGATATAAAATAAATCCACATAAATCATCAGCATTTCTATGTATCACCAACAAAACCCTGCAAGAAGAGATGGTAAGAGATAACTTCATTTAAAATAACCCTGGACAATATAAAATACTGGGAGTACACCTGCCAAGACAAACCCAGGAATTATATGAACATAAATATAAAATATTTTTATACAAATAACGTCATATTTAAATAACTGGAGAAATAATGATTGACCCAGAAAATATAATAGAAATGACAATTTACCTAAACTTATCTATTTATTTAGTGCCATCCCAATTAAACTACCAAAAATTTATTTTATTGAACTAGGAAAAAAAACAAATTCATTTGGAAGAACAAAAGGCCAAGGATATCAAAGGAATTAATTTTTAAAAACATAAAGGAAAAGGAGGGTTAGCAGTACCAGATTTTACATTGTAGTATGAGGCAGTAATTATCAAAACTATGTGGTACTAGTTAAGAAAGAATGGTGGGTCAGTAGAATAAAGTAGGTACACAATACATTGCAGTAAATGATTATAGTAACCTAGTATTTGATAAACACAAGGATCTAAGCTTTGGGAATAAGAACTCACTATTTGGCAAAAATTTCTGGGAAAACTGGAAAGCAGTCTGCCAGAAGACTAAAGGTAAATACCAATATCTTATACTGTTTACACCAAGATAAGGTCAAAGTGGTTATGTGTCCTAGACATAATGGGAGACATAAGTAAGTTAGAAGAGCATAGAATATATTACCTATCAGATTTATGGGTAAGAGAAGAATTTATGAATAAATGAGAGCAAGCATTGTGCTATATAAAATGGCTGCTTTTGATTACATTAAATTGAAAATAAAACCAATGTAGCCAAGATTGGGAGGAAAGCAGAAAATGGGGGGTGGGGAATTTTATAGACAGTTTCTCAGATAAAGATATTTCATTATATTTGAATCAATTTTTTTGAGTTAATTGAATTATTTGAATTAATATTTCAAATATACAGAGAACTGAGCCAATTTTATAAGACTATGAGTCATTCCTCAATTGATAAATAATCAAAGGATATGAAGAGGGAGTTTTGGGATGAAGAAATCAAAGCTAAAGGTAATCATATGAAAGAATGCTCTAAATAATAACTGATTAGAGAAATTAAAATTAAAGCCACTCTGAAGTACCATCTCACACCTATCATATTGGCTAAAATGATAGAAGGGGAAAATGACAAATGTTGGAAGAGATGTAGGATAACTGGGACACTAATACACAGCTGGAATTGTGAACTGATCCAACCATTTTGGAGAGCCATTTTAAATTATGCCTAAAGAGCTGTAAAACTGCATATTCTTTGACCCAACAATATCACTACCGTGTTTCCCCGATAATAAGACCTATCCCGAAAATAAGCCCTCCCCTTACTGTGTAAGATTCCTCTAAAATAAGACCTCCCCTGAAAATAAGCCCTATTGAGATTGCCACTGTAGTGAAGGTGATCCCCTGCGCTACACGCTACATTACGGTACCCTCTGTATGCACTGTCCCCCCCCTGTGAAACACACGCCGCGCTCTGAGCTGCATCCAATCAGAGCTGCAGCAGTGAGCACATCATCCTGTTCTTTATTGAATTCATTATTGAATAAAGGTACATTTTTTTGTTCACATTTACCTGTTTATTAAAATTGCTGTCAATGTTCATTAAAATAAGCCCTCCCCTGAAAATAAGCCCTCTGGTGTTTTTCTATCCAAAAAAATAATAACACAGTGTCTTATTATCGAGGAAACACGGTGTTAGGTCTGTTTCCCAAGGCGATCAGGGAAAAAGGAAAAGAACATATATGTCCTAAAATATTTATAGCAATTCTCTTTGTAGTGTCAAAGAACTAGAAAGTGAGGGGATGGTCATCAATTGGGAAAATACTGAATATGTTGTGGTATATGTGATATGTGATTGTGATGAAATGCTATTGTGTTGTAAGAAATGATGAACAGGTTGGTTTTTGAAAAACATGGAACGACTTGAATTAAAATAATGAAGTCAAACAAGAAGAACCAAAAGAACATTGTACACAATAACAGCAATATTGTTCTAAGAGTAACTGAATGTTTAAGCTTTTCTGAGTAATATAATCATGCAAATAAACTGTGAAAAACTTTTCCACATGTATATTGATGTCAAATGTTGGCCTTCTCTAATGTGGGGTTGGGAGGGATGGAGGGAGAAAACTTGGAACTCAAAACGTAACAAGAAATAAATGTAAGAAATAAAATCAATTTTAAAAAAGAAAAAAAAAGACAATTCCATCTAAAGATGGACAACTTGTAGTCTTTAATAGATGCCTCAGAACACTTAAAGGTTAGGTGACTTGCCTATAGCTACAAAGCTAGTATATTTTAGAAATGGGACTTAAATCAAGGTCTTCCTGAATCCAAGCCTGATCATTTCTCCACTATACCCCTCCTCTCTTACTACTGGTAAATTAGATGGGCTCAACAGTCATGGGAGAAAGAAAGGTAAAATTAGAGCTGCCATATTTTGTTCATATTACCTCAGATAGTAATACAATGAGAGCTTTAAAATGGGGCTCTGGTAATATTCTCTCAGTAGTAACTGCCAGAGAGCCACTGGTGATTCAAGGCAGTACTTTTAAGAGAAAAGAGCTTTTTGAGAGATAGAAAACCCTTTGATTTTCTATTGGTCCAACCCAAAAAAACTGGTAGTTTTTTATAATCTCTAACAGAATAAGAGAAAATTTATAGTTGAACTTTATACAACTGTGGGAGAAAGCACGAAAAATGTTTTGTTCATTCATGCATTTCATCATATCTTGTCAAATGCTAAGGATTTTATGCATTATTACCCCTGTATTTCACATATTAGTCAGTCAACAAGCATTTACTAAGCACCTACTAAGTGCCAGGCACTATTCTAAGGACTAGAGATACAAAGGAAGGCAGACATAGGCTCTGTCCTCAGTGAGCTCAGATTCTAAGGGATGAGATGGCACGTAAATCACTGTGTGCATACAAGACATCCATGTTTATATAGAATGACAGAGAGATAGCCATATCTGTCTATCTGTCTTATCTATCATGGACTGAAGGTAACCTTCAGAAGGAAGAACTGGGGAGTGTGAATGGGAAAGGCCTCCTGCAGAAGGCAAGATCTGAGCTAAGTCTTGAAGGAAGAGAGTGAAGCTTAGAAGGGGAAGTGAGGTGATTATTCATGTTCTGGTTAATAAGTTTATAATAAAAAGCATTAAAAAAAAGAAAACCCTGGTATAACGTAAAAAAAGGTTGCTTGTAATAGAAAGTAATTGAGAAGTGAGTGTCAGCTAATCTTGTAAAGAGAAGGGCTAAAATACTTGTCTCCTTCTTTAAGTCAGCAATATTCTTGTGCTAAGAAGCCATGAGACCTTCCAGACTTGGTAGAAAAAACTCCTAAATGATAACCTATAGGAGATTCATATTAAGGGAAATAGTTCTCGGGGCAGCCAGGTAGCACAAGTGAGTAAGAGCACCAGCCCCAGAGTCAGGATGACCTGGGATCGAATCTGGGCTCAGACACTTAGCACCCATCCAGAAACACCTGGCCGTGTAACCTTGAGCAAGTTACTTAACCCCAATTGCTTAGGGGTGGCCAGGTGGCGCAGTGAGTAAGAGCACTGGCCCTAGAGTTGGGATGATCTGGGATCAAATCTGGGCTCAGATACTTAGTACCATACCCAGAAATAACTGGCCATGTAATCTTGAGCAAGTTACTTAACCCCAATTGCTTTAAAAAAAAAAAAAAGGAGAATTAGTTCTTTTATAACTTTAGAATGTTAGAGTAACTAAACATTTATCTCACTTACAATTAAATTATTTTAAGTCATTTTTACCTAATTTGAGAAACAACTCGGAGCTGGTCACGTTGCATCTCTTCAGATTTTGGTTTTTGCAATAAATACTTCAATTCTTTTTGCAGACGATCTGAGAGTATTCCAGATGTTGCATAATCCATTATGTCATACATTATCATTGTCTTTGGAAAGTTTTCCAGGCTCAGCCTTCTCCAGCAGTTACTTTTGCCACCAAGATATGCTGGGGTTTCATCCAGAAAACTGGTAAACTATAGAACAAAAAACCAAGACTAATTACCTGATGGAGTTACTCAATATTTTCACTGGAAGTTTCTTAACATTTTCTGCTCTGTATAAAACTGATACACTGAGATCAGTAAGCTTCTTGTGCAAAAATTCTGTTTTCCTTTAAATTTCCCCTAGCACTAACATAGTGCCTTACACATATTTGGTGTTCATACTGAACAATTCACAAATGAATTGTGCTCAGGGTAACTAGCAGTGCTATTTCCTGACATATTGGAAGTTCAGAAAGATACCCAAATAAGTCATTTGGAGAATAGGGCATTCTTAGAGGATGAGTACTCAGTTCATTACTTTCATCTGAAATATTTCAGTTACTCCAATTTTCATTTTGTTTCTACATTAAATGAGCAAAATGTAAAGTTTGTTTTACAAAAATTAATCTGAGAACATTGCACACTCTATGGCTGGTTTATAAAGCACCTCTTTTTAACAGTAAGGTAGGCAGTGAATTTTTGTCCCCATTTTGCCTATGAAGTAACTGAGGTTCAGAAAAAAATGACTTGCTTATATTCACAGAGCTAGTAAGTGTTAGAAACAGATTTCGAACCTATGCCCTAACTCCAAGAGTCTCGAACCTCTTTCCACTATACCCCTACTTGAGAGGAAGGGGCAGGAACCAGGCAGTAGAAGGTACAGTTTTGCATTCTACAGGAAAGAGGGAGGGCATATTCTATAGAGCAACTTGAAACTGTGTAAGGGCTATAAGACCAAGCATACCCTTTGACATAGCAATATCACTACTAGGTCTGTATCCCAAGAGATAAAAAGCAAAAAGGAAAAGGACCTATATATACAAAAATATTTATAGCAGCTCTTTTCGGGGAGTAAACAATTAGAATTTGAGGGGATGCCCATCAATTGGGGAATGGCTGAACAAGTTGTGGAATGTGATATGATGGAATACTATTGTACTATAAGAAATGATGAGCAGGATGCTCTCAGAAAAACCTGGAAAGGCTTGCATGGGCTGATGCAAAGTGAAATTAAAGTAACAGTTACAAAGTAACAGTTTCAAAGTAACAGGATTATTTTAAGATGATCAACCATGAATGACTTAGTTATTCTCAGCAATACAACAATCCAAGACAATTCTGAAGCATACCTTTTTTTACTTTATTTTTCTTGAGGGTTTTTTCTTGTTTTTCTCTTCCAACAACATGACTATTATGAATATGTTTTGTATGACTACACATGTATAACCTATATTGAACTCCTTGCCTTCTCAAGGGAGGTAGGGAGGGAGGGAGAGAATATGGAACTCAAAATAATAAAAGTTTAAATAAGAGGTAGGGCATGTGACTTGCTGGGGCTCCATGTTCCTCTTCAAGTCTATATTCTTTGTGTTTCCTTGTGCTAATTCCTCATATGCACATTCTCAACAATGACACAAAACAAAATCAGAGATTCTCAGAATTGGAAAAAATCTAGTGGCCAGTTAATGGAGCTCTTATCTGAACAGAAATTCTTTCTACAACATAAACAAGTGGTTATGGTCATCCAGCCTTTTTTTGAAGTTCACCAGGTAGGGCAGATACCCTACCTAAAGAGGCAAGTCATTCTTTGAGATGGATAATTAATTATTAGAAAGTTCTTTACATTAAGCCTAGATTTGCTTATCTGCCACTTCTATCTACTGTTATTAATCCTATCCCTGGGACCCAGAAGAATATCTTATCTACCCCATTATACACGAAATTTCTCCAAATACATTGAGATCACTATCCTGACTCATTCACAGGACCACCAAGCTTCCTATCTCTAAGCTAAATAATGTCTAGTTTCTTCAGCTGATCCTCCTATGATATGGCTGTGGGAGCCTTTCACCAATCCTGGTCACACTTCTCTGGACATTTTCCAGCTTATCAATATATTTCTTAAATGTGATACCCTAAACTAAATACAATATTACAGATGTAATCTAAATAGGAAAAAGTATAGTGGAACAATTGCTCCCTAGTCCTGGCTATCATGTCCACTTTAATTCAGTCCAAGATCATGTTAGCTATTCTGGATGTCATAAAACACTGTTAACTCATATTGAGTTTTTAATCCACTAAAACTCCCATATCTTTTTCTTATCATTTACTAGCTATTCATGCCTTCCACTATCTTCTTTACATGAAGGGATTTTTTTCTGAATGCTAGTATACAATTTTACATTTATGCTGATTATACTTTATTATATTTGACCCAAAAATTTAGTCTGAGATCTTTTTAGATTCTGAATGTCATTGCACCCCCTTAGAAACACATTCTGTTGATAGCAACCACATTTTCTATAAAATTATGTCTAACAGAAAGCTCGCTGTCTTTCCCTCTGAGAGGCAGTCACCAGCTGGTTAATAAACACTCCTAAATTATAATTGGCTTTGCTGTCCTGTTATTTCTCAGATGTCCACTACAAGTCTATATTATCTTGTTCACAAGAACAATCTGAGATACTTTATCAAATGCTTTGTTAAAATTTAGTAAACTATTATCAACAGCAATATACTGATTTATAAGTCTAATAATGTCCCTTTATTATTATTAGACTTATACTGTTAGCAGAATATTTTCCTAGGAATCATTCATTATTAACTGCCCACCAGGGACATATTTGCTTTGAGCTGGATAACATTCACTGGGGATAAGTTCTTTCATTTAAGAAACTTATGTTCTATTGGAGGACAACATGTAAACAGATAAGTAAATTAAAGAAAATTTAAGGAAAAGAGAGTACTAAGAATTAGGTATTCAGAGAGGTGGTAGTGAGATTAGGGTGCATTCCAGGACTGGAGGGTAGTCTGTGCAAAGGAACAACAATGAGAAATGGAATGTCAAGGTGGGGAAATAGAAAATAAACCCATCTGGCTGGAACAGAGTGCATGATGGGAAATGATGTGCGATAAATCTAAAAAGGTAAACTAGAGTCAGATGACAAAGGTCCTGAACTGTGAATGTTTGTAGTTAGTAAGTTGTTCTTGAGGTAACAGAGGCTCACTAAAGTTTCTTGAGTGAAGAAGTGATGCTGATGTACCTATTTTTTAGGAATGCTCATTTGGCAGCTGTGTGGAGGATGGACTGGCAAGGCCTGACACTGGAATTGCAGAGTCCAGTCATGATACTATTGCAATAGTCTAGATGATAGATAATGATGGTATGAGGTAGGAAAGTGGTCATGTGAATGTAAAGAATGGGATATTTACTGGAAATATTGTGGTAGGAGAACAAATAGGACTTGGCAATGGATTAGACTCGGTGCAGGGTGAAGGAGGATAACTCTTAGGCTGATAACCCCAACAACTAGAAGGATGTCAGTCTTTTGAAGGAATAGAGTTGTTTGCTGGATTTAGGGAAGAAATGTCTTGGATGTTGAATTTGGGACGCCTATGGCACATCTCATTGGAAAAGTCTAATGCAAATCTAGAAATGTAAAACTAGAGCTAAGGAGAGAAATTAGGATTTGATATAGAGTTTTGAGAATCATCTTCACAGAGATGATCATTGAACCCAGGAGAGATGATGAGATCATCAAAAGAGTAAAGATGGCCCAGGATAAAGCTTTGAGGGATGGTTCAATAATTCTTTAGTACATAAATTAATGGTGGCAACTACTGGTCTTATCAGTAATATAAATTATACAGAACTCTTAATCGTCAATAAGATTTTGATAATTATGTGTTCATAGCATCTTGTCTGAAATAAAGGCAATAAAGAGAAAACAAAAATTCAGTGAATGCAAAGGAATTACACATAGTACATAACTTCTCTGGCTTTCCCTTTACTCTTCTAAAGGAGCAAACAAACAAACAAAGGAGTTTGACTAGAAGAGATTACACTCTAGCTAAATTTTTTGATGACTCTTAAGTTATGATTCTTCATGAACTTTCCTGTTTATTCTGATTTAGTTTTCACATTACTGATAAAAGCAGTCTGAAATTTTGTCTTCTATTTCTTCAGTTCTGTAAATCAAGATTGTATATATAATTCTGTATCTCATAAATTCCATATTCATATATTCATGTAATTCAAGTTATCTGCATGAGATAGAAGACAAAATTTCAAACTTTTATCAGTAATGTGAAAACTTAATCAGAATAAACGTAAAAATTAGTTACGTTTCTTTCTTTTAAAGTCTTATCACTTTACACAAAATTAATATGAATTATTCCAATAGTATATGATTTTTTTTCTCAGAGACAGGATGAAGGGAAGCCTTTCTCATTAATATTTAAAATACTGAAAATAATCCTTACGTGCATATAATCCTTCATGGTAACAACATCGACTTCATCAGAAACTTTATACTTTTGGAATTGAAGTTGGTCTTGTATTATTTGGTCATAATATTTCCGATTTCCCATTAGTTTGCAAGCATCAACCACTGCCTGTGAAAAGAAACAGTGAATAAAAAATTCACAAATAGCAGCAACAATTTTTGTTATTATGATGTGTCCATATGCCTTAGGGAGTTTATGTCACAGTACAATCCATCCTTTTCTTCCAGAAGCTGGTTATTCAAAAGGAAAACATTTTGCAATTTTAACATGGAAAAATAATATCTTTGAAACAGTTTATAAAAGCATTTTTCTACTGCCACTCCAACACAGAATTGAGCTAGGACAACTTAAAACTTCTAGAGTTCTTGGAGAACCACATATAAAAGACATTTGCTCTGAAGCATCACATTTAAAAATCAAACTGAAAAAAAAAGTTAAACTGAAAAGGGATTCAGCTATCATCTAATCTGCTCTCTTTGCTTTACAAACAAAGAGAACTGAGGTCTAGAGAGAAGTGATTTGGTTAAGGTCACAAAGCAGAGCAGTAAAGATCTGAGACCAAAGTCTCTGGTCTCCCAGTTTGATGTTCTTTTCACTATCACAAAGGACAGAAGTTAGAATCAGAATTTATATGTGTATCTGTGTATATGTATACATATGCATAGGTACATATATACACGGATACAAAGACAGATACATACATATATGTATACATACATATATACTGTTTCCATAAAGATATTCCAAGATCTTCTTAGACATTTTTGTTTAGACAAGTAATTTCAATTTCACAAAACTAGTTGATGTAGAAAATGTTTTCTCAATTATTTACCAACTGAATTAAGACTCTTGAATCTAATAAGCTGAAACATGATGTTCAAGTGTAATCATTAATTGTGAAGAAACTTAGATAATACATTACAATTTATTGAATGATCTCTAAAACTAAGTGTGGTAGGAACAATATTTGCCATATAGACTAGTCTAGGGCAGCTAGGTGGTGCAATGGATAGAATGTCAGATATGGAATCAGAAGACTTACCTTTCTGAGTTCAAATCTGGCCTTGGACACTTACTAGCTGTGTGATGCTGAGCAAGTCACTTAACCCTGTTCGCCTCAGTTTCTTCATCCGTAAAATAGGCTGGAAAAGGAAATGGCAAAACACTCCAGTGTCTTTGCCAAGAAAACCTCAAAAGGGGTCATGAAGAGTTGGACATGACTAAAAAGACTAGTCTGTGGTTTTTGTTCTTAAAGAAAGAGATGCTGTCCTGAGACTTGAATGGTTAAAGGGGACTAAGGCTTGGGCAACATATGTTGAGAGGTTTCCTGGTTGCCTAGGACATAAAAGACCAGCCCAGGAAGGGCTGTTCAGATTTCGTGGCAGCCCAAAGTCATGCAAGACATTATAGCTAATACACTCTATTGAAGCACATTTATATAAGGAGATAAGGGAGAATACATCTACATAAAATTGTGCTATATCTTGCTGAGTTTCCTTACAATGCTATCATAAATTATTTACTTATTGTTAGATGGCCTACATATCTAACAATTTCATTTTGTTTTTCATTTTGTTTCAATTCTACAAACTACTGTCAAATTTTATAAGCTGGGCTTGATTTTTCAGATTCAGGACTGAAATGAAATGGGAAATTTGTCAGCCACCTAAAATTCCACAAAGGGAGTTTTCCTTAGCCATAGCATTCAAAGAATGCTCAACAAGGATGCAGATAGTCAAATCAGTCAGTCAGCAAACATTTATTAAGCACCTTCCATGGGCAAGGCACTATGCTAAGCACTGGGGATCCACAAAGAGGCAAAAATCATTCCCTGTCCTCAAGGAGCTTACAATTGAATGGCAGAGACAAGAAGCAAATATGTACAAACAAGGTACATGAAGAATAAATAGGAAAAAATTAAAAGATTGAAGGCACTAGAATGATGAGGGATCGGGAAAGTCTTCCTCTAGAAAGTAGGATTTAAATTGGGACTTGAAGCTACATAAGGATCAAGAAGGAAGTCTGGGAAGCCAGGGGAGGGAAACGAGGAGGGAGAACATTTTAGGCATAGGAGACAGTCAGTGAAAATGCCCAAGGAAGAGAGATGGAGTCTTTATTCAAGGAGCAGTAAGGATTCCAGTGTCACTGGAGGGTATATAAAGTGGAAGAAGACTGGAAAGACAAAGAGTAGGTTATTTATTTTTGGGGGAGGGGGGTGTATGTGTGAGGCAATCAGGGTTAAGTGACTTGCCCAGGGTCACACAGCTAGTAAGTGTCAAGTGTCTGAGGCTGGATTTGAACTCAGGTCCTCCTGACTCCAGGATCGGTGCTCTATTCATTACACCACCTAGCTGCCCCTAGAGAATAGGTTACAAAAGGCTTAGAATGCCAAACGAAGGATATTGTATATTTGATCCTCGAGGTGATTAGGGAAGGGGGAAAATGAGGGTAGAGTATAAAATATAAGAAGATTAGAAAAGTAGGGGAAAGAGGTCAGGTTATGAAGGGCTCTGAATGTTAAATAATTTAATTGGGTAAGGGAGGAAGTCTGGTCATCAGGTTGTGTTGGCTGTGGAGATTTACACAATAGTGAGACAACCACTAAGTCTGAAGAGCCTTATGTACAAAACAAAGTTTTCAATAGCTTGATCTTCATCTGCCTAGTCTTTAGGACGATTTCCCTATCTTCTGGGGAAAAAAATCTGCCTAGCCTACAAAGAAGATATTGTTCCTACCACTTTGAAGTTGTGATCACATTTAAGTCACTTAATTACTCTGGTTCTCAATTTACTTACTGGCAAAATGAGGGGCCTTGATGACCTCTAAGTACGCTTCCAACACTAATGACGTATCAATTTTATGATTCTAAGAAGCTATGATGGATTAACAAAAAAGGATATCTTGGTAAGTCACCTCACTTGATGGCCTCAATGTATTTTTTCCACTGAAATACTTGTTTCCATGGCCTCCAGTGTGAAGAAAAATTTTAAACACAATAAAAGGTGGAAAGTTCTTACCACCAAATCTGAAAAAAGACTAAAAGTTAGTCATTTAGCATCAGATTATCTGTAATTTTTATTCAATCTTGAAGTAAATGAACACATGAACATTACCTGAATCTAACTTTACATTGCACACTAGGATCTCTTACAAGAGCAGCCTCTATGGGACATACTTTCTTCAGTATTTCATGTGTTACACAATTTTCCTGAAACAGATACTAGTGTGATTAATAAGATCCATGCATCCTATATGTAATTTATTAAATCACTAAATCACTCTGATTGGCTTAGAGTGAATGCAAATAGCAATTATTTCTATTTTGGTCAAAAACCCTGAGTGAGGATCAGTCTTCCCCTTCCCAGTGATTTTTTTTTTTTTTGACTAGGTAAATAGGCCATTCTCTGCCTCATTTCTTACCTAGTCTTAATCACCAAATGGGCAATGCCTTAGTCAAACTAAGACCTGGGAAAGGCCTTAGCTTAAAAAAGCCAAGGCCTCCCAATATATCCAGGGCCATCTCCAGTCATCCTAATCTGTATCTTGCCGCTGGACCCAGATGTCTCTGGAGGAGAAAGTGAGGCTGGTGACTTTGCACAGCCCTCCCTCACTTAAATCCAATTCACTTGCATGTCATGGCATCACCTCCCTGATGTCATGATCGTCTTCTAGAACAAAGGACAAGCAACCACAACAACAATAACAATTTACTAAGTACCAGTACTTTAAAGGTTCTTGGTTTTATTGGGGTGGGTATTCCCTCCACTGACATACATTGCAACCCATCTAAATGCTTGTCTTCAGGACTTACTGGAATGAAAAATCCATCACTATAAGGCCTTCTGATGATGAGCCTTTTAACAAAGGCTATGTATATATATATATATATATATATATATATATATATATATATATATATATATATACATATGCATGTATGTATAACTTCTGGTCTTTATTTCAAATTTCAGATACGATATAGTACTAAAGTACTATAATAGATTATGTACTGATATACTAACTCAGATATAAATATATCTCTAACCAGATATAACTAGATCCATATAAAAATTCAAAATAAAATTAAAAAATTCATTCTAGGACCATATTGTATTCTAAGCCTTCCCTGCTTGATTAGTACTTTCTAATGCTTGGTCTTCACTGGCATAGTCTTTGAAAAGCCAAGATCACCTCTCTACTTTGATGAGGCATCTGATCTCTTCAATGGAGGAGAATCTTAAATAACACTCCAGGAATCCATCAACATGGCACTTCAACCATGTGGAAGCATCAACACCAACTGCAACCTGTTAATCCTTTTCTATTCTATGTGATTCTTCTTCATTTTTCTTTCACAGATCTTTCACTGAGGATTTAAACCAGGATCTATATCATGGATCCCACTGCAACATTCAAATTGCCTACCTGTTAACTTTTCCACTGACCACATCTTTTTACAATCATATATTTCCTGATAATATAATTTATGTCACTTCTTGTGTGCTGATTAAGTAGGTTACAGCTTACTTATACCCACCACGTATCTGTATCTCCACTGACTTTTGGGTCACCTCTTTTTTTAGAGATCATGCTGTTTCAAAACCTGTAATTTTCATAGCATCACTGGGAGAAAACTGGGGTTAAAGAGAGAGGTTTTGGTGACAAGGAGCAGTTTTGTTCTGCTGAGCTGACTTTTCTGGGTTACCTGATAGATAAGTGAACTGATGTACTAACTCAACACATTGATAACCCAACTACATGGCATAGTCTCTAAACAAAACTGGCAATTATCATCTATTTGATATTTCCTTTATGGGTTGTTAAGCTGATTGTTCTCCTCATTTATCTATAGGTAATTCTATTTCTCTTTGGACAATAAGAAGTCACTATGCAAAAATCTTGGGCCAGCATATATTTCTTTACTTTATGCTTTAGGTATGATAATACCTGACAAAGAGAATTCATTCTACTACTTTTAAAAGATTTTATAAACACTTTTCTTCAGTATTTCAGGTATTATATAATTTTCCTGAATTTGTTAATAATATTTACATAACCTAAATTATGATTTAATGATAATTAAAGACCTATATGTTAAGATAACAGACCCAATGTATTGGGGATTTATTTGATAAAAGCTTTGTTTAGCAGATTAGATTGTAAAGAAATCTGCTTTAATCAATGCCAAGTCTTTAGTATTTCTTGGACCTGCTTCCTCTAATGTAATATTAATAACAAATTTCTGGACCTATGGGCTATTTAAACAGTGTGTATTTCATACTTCAACACCATCTTCTGAAGCTATTGGTATTTTTTATTAGTTATGTTGTAGCTGTTTCACATTTCCTTTGGAATGGGGTTTAGAAACAAATATGGTTCTAATTTATTAAAAATTCAGTATTCTTTTAGGAACAAATAGCAACCACAAATGTTAAGCAATCAATATACATATACATTCATATCAGAAGTCCCTAAGAAGACAAACTCAAAATTCTATGCTTTTAGATCATATTGGTGGAAAGTAGGATGAATATCCTCAACAATTACATCTTTGAGGTGTAATCGTTAGCAAGTCTAACAGTGAGGGGGAAGAACTTATACATACCGCTGCACAAATTGTGTGTTTTAAGAGCTGAAACATCATTTTATCCATGTGAGAAAACCAAGCTCTCTGGATGACTTGAGCAGCCTGGGTTTTTTCAATTCTAAAGGAAAAAAATAAACAAAGAAATTTAAATCTTTATATTATTCTTTCCTAAATATTCAGGAAACTTGGAATTTGAATTCCTACTAATTTTCCTCTCAGAATACAGTGCTGTGGAGTAGCTTTGGGGGCTTTGGAATTTTCAGAACTGAGCAGAGAAAAGAGATAGAATAATGGAGCCTGGCATTAACTTTTCCCTTATTATCCTTCCTAAGTCCCCAAAATACACTGTTCAGAACTATTATAAATATACATTATCAATAAATCAGAATAACTGGATGACCTTTTCCATAAAATGTTTTCTAAGCCTCCAAAGATTCCTAAAATGATGTAGGTAAATTATTAAGCCAACACTATTGTCCAATTAGTACAAGTGCTTTGAAGATTAAAAGTACAGTAATTCTAAATTTTCCATTTTTTTGGCCAGACCTGTGATTTTACTGGTGTATAAGACCACTCAGTGTGGAACTTCTACCAAGCAGATCAGAACCTCCTCTGCAACTAATGCTCAGAGAGCTCCCTGGGTCAGAGAGGTTAAGTAATCTGACCAGGGACATACAGACAATGTATGTCAGCAGCATTACTTGAACCAGACCTTCCTGACACCAATGCCAGCTCTCTATCCAGGTGCCAGGCTAAATAAGAGAGGTATCAAACACACAGAGCTCCTCTGGAGGGCAACCAAACCAGATGAAAACATTATTAAGAAATGTTTAACAAAATACATAAAAATACAATAAAATAGTGATAATGTTAATATGTGGCTATCAAAGCCAATATGCCTACAACAGGGGTCCTTACATATGACTTAATGATCTCATTTCTATTTGAGTTTGACTCCACTGCTATATGACATAATTATAAGCTGCAGATGTCAAATTCTTCACTTAAAAGCTTTACAAAGAATTACAACACACTGAGGAAAGAAGAATCTAGCCTCCCACCCTATCCCCAATTCCCAAATTTTCCCTCCTCAACTATGTTTATGCCTGATGAAAGCAGAAAACTGAACTTGAGTGCTAATCATTGGTCTCTGAAGTAGTCGATGCGGTTCCTAAGTAGGGAAGTACAAACAATAGCAAATCTGTCCCCTCCTTTAGTCTTTTACCCAACTATGACTCCAGATAAAGGGATGTGTTAAAGGCTGTGTTTCTGTACCCTTCCTTCCACCAGAGGCCCCACAGCAACCACCACTGAAGCAAAAGAACACCCAAATAGAGGGTACCTTTCAATGAACTCTAGAGGCCCTTCCTGCCCAACCTGAAGCTCAACAGATGCCATCAGTCAAATCCAAAGAATGCCATAAGGGGTTTGTGAGGTCACACCCTCAAACACCAGTGTTCCATGTTATGATTAGAACCTGGAGGGCCAGGTGGTTCTTGACACTTCTCTATTCTCTAGTATCTACCCAGTGAGGGAGGCTTCACTCTCTTACTAACAACATGATACTCCAGTCTACCTCCCAACTTACTGATTCTCACATCCCTCTCATCCTATTTAACCACCTTTTCCCCCTTTATAACTACTCTCTGGCACCCTCATCACTATTCAGCTCAACCTTACTTCTTCCTTAGACGCATTCTACTGTACTTTTTTTTTCCCTTACAGCAAGGCAATTGAGGTTAAGTGACTTGCTCAGGGTCACACAGCAAGTGTCTGAGACAGGATTTGAACTCAGGTCCTCCTGACTCCAGGGCCAGTGCTCTAACCACTGTTCAACCTAGCTGCCCCTCTCCTGTACTCTTAAAGAACAAATGTTCTTTTCTAGAAAAATTACTCTATATCTTGGTTTTTCAGTGGGCATTCTTCTTCACTCCTAGATTTAACTGAAACTTGGCATTTCTTCTAGTATTGCCATATCCCCTTTAACCTTCTCTAATGGAAGCCATTCTTTCCCATAAATTTAGGGCAAGCTGAAATCCTAGAAAGGGTTGCCAGCCTACCTCACCACACTCCTCCCCGAACCCCCTAACACACACAGACACACAAAAATAAGGAAAGAAAGTAGGCAAGGGGAAAAAATGACTTCAATCCCTAGGATAAGTTTTGCTCCTGTGCCTTATCCTACTACCTCCAATCATGTCTAGGAAAACAAAGGCATCAAAAGTCAAGAAACTATGGAGCTTCAAACCCTGAGACACCTTGCTAGTTTGGTGGAAGAAGAGACTCTAAATGGATGTTGATTAGGTAAAAATTTAGCCACCACAAATTAAATGGGAGGGAGGTCACAAGGAATTTTTAAGTCTAAGCCAAAGTAAAGCCTCTGAGAGAGATCTTGTCTTTGGTGACTACGAAATACAGGGGAAAGGACAGATGTAAACTGGATGGCTCTCATTCTATAGCTTGTGTTCCAAAGAGTTTGGCCTCTGATACTGATATTGCACATAGGGCCTATAGAAAAGAGAGGTTTCCTTATGGGAGAAAAGCTGAAAAGGTTTCCCTTAGTCTGATAACTGGGTATGTTAGGGGTTATGGCCCTTTTTGTTAAAGTGATTTGCAGAAAATTCTCTGGGATGTAAGTGAAGCTATGTGAACAACTGTAGAGCCCACTTCCTTCTACCACTGACAATTTTAGGTTTGGCCAGATGGAAGCAAAAACTGGCTCCCCAGCCACAGGCCCTGGGGAGACTTGCTTGACATGACATCAGTGGCCACGGACTACTGGGGCAGTGTCAAGAAGAAGCAGCCACGTGAGACCAGCAGAGGTAATGCCCGGCAGAGACTGTGCCCCACGAGCCCCCTGAGGAGCTGTGCAATGAAGTCATCAGAAGACATCGCCAGTTCTGTGGTGGAGCAATAAGCAGTCCATCCAGGTATGTGTCTTAGACACAAATGTTCCCTATCTGTATGATGTGGCCTCATGTGTTTCCTAGGTATTTGCCCTTCCATGCACATGCTCTCTACATGTGTGTACACACGTACCTACATATAGCCATTCTTCCCACCAAGGCTGTAAAAAGATGTTTGAGGTCATGGAGAAATTCTTTATTGCTATTTTTCTTACTATGCGAATTTCCATTAAATTTCTTTGTGTTGAATTGTGATTCACAACTCAAATCCATCTTTCACTCAACTGCCAAAGTGATTTTCCTGATATAATTTTAACAATGTCACCGAACCCCACCCCAACACACACACACACACACACACACACACACACACACACACACACACA
>NW_027187314.1:942745-970129 GCF_028583685.1 Petaurus breviceps papuanus | reverse complement strand
CACACACACACACACACACACACACACACACACACACACACACACACTCTGTGAATTCCAGAGGCTTCCTATTACTTCCAGGATCAAATATAAAGTACTCTGTCTTTTACAACTTTAAATTAAAGCTCTTTACAACCTGGCCCTTTCCCATCTCTCCAATCTTCTTACATCTCACTCCCTTCCACACAGCCCTAATTACCATTTCTCACACATGACAATCCACCTCTTTCCTCTCCACAGTCTCAGTGTTATTCAAGTGATCCATCGATCTTCACTTTACCACAGCATTTCCACTGTGCCAATCTGACATTTTGACTAGTCCCCATCTAGTTCCTTCTTTTCACCCTTGCTGCTATGCATTCCTGGAGAAAATAAAGAAATTATGCTTCAAAATCATCTACTGAAATATCTATTCTATGACAATAGTTCTCCAAGTGTGGTCCCAAGGACCCCACAGGAGGTCCATGGTGTCAATATTATTGTCATGATGATATTAAGATGAAATTTGTTTATTAAAGTACTTTTCCTCTATCTTCTTTCCATCTAACTGGGGTTTCGACCAAAACAACATAGAGTAGCAAATTGGATGCAAAGCAGATCCCACTGTCTTCTCTTAATCCAGACATTAAAGAGACCTGAAAAAATATGTAAAATAATGCCACTCTTCAAAACTTATTTTTCTTTTGTAAAAAAAATGCTATTTGTGCTAAAATGTAATGGAATCATTACTATTTTAAATGAATTAATATTTTAAAAACTTCTTGGTCTGGATATCTAATGTAGCAAATATTAAGATATAACCTATACAATAAAAGCTCTTTGGGGTACTCAGTAATTTTTAAGAATGTAAAGGTCCTGAGACCAAAAAGTTTGGGAGCTGCTTCTATACAGTATACAACCTTAAGTGGGTCCTTACTGTGCTCAGAAATCTTTTAATTAAACATTGACACCTATTCTTCACCACATTAACTATTCCAAATATTTTCCTCACTAAAGTCTCCAAACCTGCTCTTGTACCCCCCAAACTCACAGCAGGTGAGCATTCCTCCTACTCACAGAACTCATGTAGAAAGAGACTGTAGATTTGTCTAGGGTCACCCAGTTGCTAGTAAAGTATCTAGGTAGGCTTCAAACTCAGGTTTTCCTAACTTAAGCACTCTATCCACCATGACACCTCACTGTCTTCTACTTTTTAAGATTACCCTACATGAGTTTTCTCAATTTCCTTCTGAAAAGTTTTTGTCTATTTTTCATCATGTTCATTCATTCACTCATCCTTTTCAGAAGAAGTGTTCTTTATCTTAACCAAGACTAATTCCCCTACTTTTGTTTTTAATCCCATTTATTCTTATTTCCTCCAGGATTTTGTTCCTTTAATTATTCCCTCATTTTCATGTCTTCAATCTCTCTCCCCCAGTGGCTCTTTCCTATCCTTGTATAATATGCTCAAGTCTAATTCCTCCTACTCTCAATTCTCCCCTTTACCTTCTACTAGGCTCCCTAGAGCTCTTAGCCCACCTCTCTCTTCCCATTCTCTGACAAACTTGGAAAAGGATGTTTATACCTGAAACCTCTACATCCTTACTGCTT
Source organism: Petaurus breviceps papuanus (assembly GCF_028583685.1). Lineage (NCBI taxonomy): Eukaryota > Metazoa > Chordata > Mammalia > Diprotodontia > Petauridae > Petaurus > Petaurus breviceps. The sequence continues at coordinate 968,539 of NW_027187314.1, read as the reverse complement.
TTTCACTCTAATAATTCTGCAATCTAGCCTTAGGTTCCAACACTGCCAGAACTGTTCTAAGATCCCCAAAGACCTTCTATTTACCAAATCTTTTTTTTTCAAATGCTTTATTAACTTCTGATTTACATCATTCATTTCTGCCAGATTTTGAGTTACAAATTTTCTCCCCGTTTTTCCCCTGCCCACCACCCCAAAATAGCAGTCCCACAGGATATCCCCTCCTCCAGTCTGCTCTCTCCCATATTTTCTCCCATACTCCTTTTGACTTTTCCAATGGATCTCCACGCCCCAGTGCCTGTATATGTTATTTTCCAATTACATGTAAAATAGTATTAATAATAGTATATATATGTATATATATATATATATATATTTGAGTATTTGATTTTAAAACTTTGAATTCCAGATTCATTCCCTTCCTCCCTTGTCACCCACCCTTACTGGGAAGTTAAGCAGTTAAGTATAGGTTGTACATGTGTGGCTAATGAAAAACAATAACATAGTAGATATATTGTAAAAGACTGACTATATTTCCCTCCCTTTTATCCCACCTCCCACTTGTGCTGTTCTCTACTTTGATCCCATCCCTTTTCAAAAGTGGGTGCTTCCAACTCCCCCCCCCCCCGCCTGCCCTCCCTTCCATCATGCCCCCTCCCATCCCCTTCCCTCCCTACTCTCCTGGAGGGTGAGATACCCTATTTAGTGTGTATTTCATTCCCTCCTCAAGCCAAATTCAATGGGAATAAGGTTGACCCATTCCCTTTTGCCTTCCTATTCTTCCCCTCCATTGTAACCATTTTCCCTTGCCTCTTCTATATGAGATAGTTTACCCCATTCTGTCTCTCCCCATCTCCTCTCATTATATTCCTCTCTCACCTCTTAATTTCACCTTTTAAGTATCATCCCTTCCTGTTAAATTGGTCCTGTGCCCTCTATCTATGTATACTTGTAAACATATATACACACATTCACATATGTATTCATATGCCCATATACCCTCATATATAGACATATATATACATATATATATATATTTCTATTCTCTTCAACTACTGAGAAAAATTTCATATATTACAATTATTGTTTTTCCATGTAGGAATGTTAATAGTTCAACTTTGATAAGTTCCTTATGATTTCTTTTCCCTGTTTACCTTCTCATGCTTCTCTTGCTTCTTGTATCTGAATGTCAAATTTTCTATTCAACTCTGGTGTTTTCAGCAAGAATGCTTGAAAGTCCTCAATTCCACTGAATGACTATATTTTCCCCTGAAACATGATACTCAGTTTTGCTGGGTAGGTGACTCTTGGTTTTAATCCCAGCTCCTTTGACATCCGGAATATCATATTCCAGGCCCTTCGATCCCTCAGTGTAGAAGCTGCCAGATCCTGGGTTATCCTGATTGTGTTTCTACAATATTCAAATTGTTTCTTCCTGGCTACTTGCAATATTCTCTCCTTAATCTGGGAATTCCAGAATCGGTCTATAATATTCCTAGGAGTTTTCTTTTTGGGATCTTTTTTAGGAGGTGATCGGTCGATTCTTTCAACCTCTATTTTGCCCTCTGGTTCTAAAACATCAGGGAAGTTTTCTTTGAGTACTTCCTGGAGGATGATTTCTAGGTTCTTTCTTTGATCATGGCTTTCAGGTAGTCCAATAATTTTAAAATTCTCTCTCCTGGATCTATTTTCCAGGTCAGTGGTTTTTCCCATGAGATATTTCACATTGCCTTCTGTTCTTTCACTTGTTTGGATCTGTTTAACAGCATCTTGGTTTCTTATAAAGTCATTAGCTTCCATTTGCTCCAATCTAATTCTGAAGCAATGATTCTCCTCATTGAGCTTTTGAGATTCTTTTTCCATCTGGCAAATTCGACCTTTTAAGGCATTCTTCTCCTCATTGCCTTTTTGAGCCTCTTTTGCCATTTGAGTTATTCTATTTTTTAAGGTGTTATTTTCCTCAGTCAGGCTGTTGACTCTCATTTTGTAATTTTCTTGCTCATGTTCTCATTTCTCTTCCCAATTTTTCCTCCAGTTCTCTTATCTACTTCTTAAGGTCCTCTATGGCCTGTAACCAGCTCGTATTTTCCTTTGAAGCTTTTGGTGCAGGAGTTCTGACTTCACTGTTTTCCTCCTGTTCCATGCTTTGCTCCTTGTTGTCCCCAAAATAGGAGTCTAATGTTGGAATCTTCTGTCTGCTTTGTTTCCTTTGCCTGGTCATGTTGCCCCTCAGTCACTTGACCCCTGGGCTTTTTGCCACAGTAGGACTCTGCCACCATCTGGGGGAGTCTTCGTCCCAAACGCTGGGGTTTTCTCAGCTGCCAGAGGTATTAGATGGGTGCCCTTCTCTGAGGTTTCCACAGGCTCTGGCAAGCTGGACACACACCCCAGGACCTCCACCCTAGACTGCAATCCAGATCCAAGCAGGTTAAAGCAAGAGTGATTATCCCTCAGACTAGAGATTGTTCCCCCTACACTCTGCAGGCCAGGAGCTGAAGCTGCCACCTGGCGCTGGTGGGGTGTGCTGGCAGCTCGGTGGCTTCTCACCCTGGGGGTAAAAGCCACACACACCCATTTACTGGGTCTCAATGTCCAGACTGCACTGACCTCTAACTTTGTCCTTTGCATCTATGTGTTGATAAATCTGGAAAGGGCCACAGCTGCTGCTAATCTGGAGTCCCTCCAGCTGGTGCCTGATCAGGCCTGCCCTGGGGCTAAAGCCTCTGCATGGGGCTGGGATTGGCTCCCAGAGCACTGCGCTGGCCAATTCCTGCTAGCCTGCTGGGCTGTCCTCAGCGGGAGGTTAGCTTCTCTGTGTCATTTTGTGGGTTCTGCAGTGACAAAGTTTGTTTAGAGTCCCCTTTTTACATGGATTGGGGAAGGTGGAAGCCGGAGCGGTGGGGAGGTCCTGTTTCTACTCCGCCATCTTGACTCTGCCTCCTCCTATTTACCAAATCTAATGAATGTTCTTTTAAAAAGTGAATAGTCATAGATCTAGAGCTGGAAGAGATATTGAAGTTCATCCAGTTGAACTCTCTCATCTTACAGATGAGTAAGTTGAAGCCCAATTAGTTAAGTGTCCTGCCCAAAGTCACACAGACAGCTAATGTCATTAGCTCTGAATGCTGCTCCTCTGGCTCCAAGTCCTGCACTTTCTAGAGTACCTTTTTCAATATTCATCCTTTCTGACCTCATGCAGCAAATAACAATGCTGATCACCCCTTCCTCCTGGGCATCTATCCTAATAATCAGGTAAAACTTAAGAGTAAGCTGAGGCTAGTAAGGAATGATAAGGACAACAGTCTGGACACTCAAAGTACCGGTTTAACTGCATGTTCATCTCCATCCTTGAGCCTTTTCCCGCCTTGTCCTATTGATAATATTCTTCCTATGCCAATCACTGACCTTGGCTACCCTATATCATTCTTACTCCCTCTCCCTCAGCAGGCTACCTCACCTACTTTACTGAGAAAACTGAAGCTGTCTGTTGAGAAATCCAACTCCCCTGTAGCACTTTGAAACCACAACTACATCGCCAATAATCTGTCTGGCTCTGATCCACTCTCCAAGGAATGGATGACTTCAGTTTCAAGGCTCATTCCCCTACCTGTGCCCTTGATCCCATCCCCATTTCTTCTTGGGAATACATCCCTCTTTCTTATGTTTAATCAGCCATTGGGGGAGAGAGATTGAAGACATGAAAATGAGGGAATGATTAAAGGAACAAAATACTGGAGGAAATAAGAAAACATTACATTTAATAGAAGATGACAAGTATAGAAGAAAGTGATAAAAGAAGACTATTTTGGAGAAGAAAGTCAGAGTGAAAGGAAATTGGAGTAAGAGGCTATGGGTTGAGATTGTTTTTGCCAGGAATGATAGTGTTTCTTTGATTACAATTCTCAGAGCCAAAGGTGGAAAAGGGTAGGAAAGATGTGATGCTCAGCAGCATGGCAGGGAGATGGCATGGTGTGTGAACCTTTGTTCTTGGATGGAGGTAGAGACTGGGGTTGCAGGTGGCATAGCCTAGTGACAGCCAGGAAAAAATGCCCAGGTTTCCTCAATCTCTGGAAATCTTTGCTTGACTCTACCATGCCCCAAAGCTAAAATTTTAAATCGTTTCTCTCTTTCGTTGTGAGCTGTTTGAAACAGTCATCTATCCTTGCTGTTCCTCCATCTTCACAACTTACTAACATCTCAACTTCTTACAAACTGGCTAAACTTACTAAAACTGCTCCCTCCAATTACTGAGGATCACAAGATAATAATGAGTTGGACCTCAGAAGCCATCTAGTCCAATCCCCTCATTTTATTTATTTATTTTTTAAAAGCAATTGTGGTTAAGTAACTTGCTCAAGGTTACACAGCCAGTTATTTTGTGTGGGTGTGGAGTATCTGAGGCTGGAACCGATCCCAGGTCTCCCAACGCCAGGGCCAGTGCTCTTACTCACTGCACCACCTGGCCGCCCCCAATCCCTCATTTTAAAGATAAGGAAACTAAGGCTCCAAGAAGTTAAAAGACTTGCCCAAGATCATACAGGTAGTCAATGAAAAGAATCTGAATTTGAACCCAGATTCTCAGGTTTACAAATTCAGCACACTTTCTACTGTACAACACTGTTTCCTGTTTGTTTTCAAAATGTTCAATATATTGGCCATGTCTGAAAATGTATGACTGATAATGATTGCTGAGACAACTTAGGGTCCTGAGCCCAAAAGCACTGGAAATACAAGCCCTGCAACTTCCAATTCCAACTACTAGCCCTCCTTCTAGCTCCTAGATCCAGAGATATGACCCAGCAACTGCCTCTGCTGGTGCTATACTTGCATCTGAAACCTATTTTGTCCTCTCCTATTAGAATATGAGGTCCTTGAGAGCAAGGATTGTTTTTCATTTTCATCATCCTTAGCATGGCATTTTGCAAAAAATATTTAATAAATACTTTATGATTCATTCCATACCTACAGCCCTCTAGCTCTCAACTGAGAGATAAGAAGTATGCTTTATCATCAGTGTTTTGATCTATAATGAAACAAGAAATGACATGTATGCATATGCCATGTGCCATGTATGAATTGTGCTCACTTGTCATCTCTGCTATTCAGATCATTATATTCTCTTTGGGCTTACCTTTAAGCATCAAAGCTACCTCTTCAAACTCTTTCTGACTCTCTAGTTAATGCTCTCAGGTTCCTCAAATCACCCTTGAATTTCCTCAGATCACCCCAATCTAAACACTCACAGTAGAATGAATAGTGGAATGTAAATTCCTTAGATGCAATAACTGTTACATTTCTATTTGTAAGGGACACAAGCATAGCCAGGTATCCTTAGCATATAGCATAGTACCTTAGATATAGTAAATGCTTTTAAAATGTTGAATTGAATTTAAATGAAAAAAAAATCTTCATGTAAAAGGTAGAATTTGATATGTATCTTTTGAAGGATAGGTATGATTTCATTAGGCAGAGATGATGGGGAAGGATATTCCAGTTGTAGGTGTGGAAAAAGCACAAAAAAATGCTGTGTGAAGGAGTTTAATGGTATTTTCTTTGTCTTTAATTCTCTAAAAATCATATATTTAGTAGCAACAGAAACAAATACTTAAACACTCAAACAGGGACAACTTCACATGAAGTCATAAATTACTCTTACTTAAATTTGTTTAATGTCTATATGGATTTTTAACAAGATAGGAATTTTTTTTTTTTTGCTTTTTTGGAAGGGGGAGGACAGGGCAGTTGGGATTAAGTGACTTGCCCAAGGTCACATGGCTAATAAGTGTTAAGTGTCTGTGGGCGGATTTGAACTCAGGTCCCCCTGACTCCAGGGCCAGTGCTCTATTCACTGCACCACCTAGAAGCCCCAAGATATGAATTTTAACAAATTCATATTTGTCCTGTTTGTCCATGCTCCCTTTAGAATTCTTTTCCTTCCATATATTTTCTGTATATTGCCACTGCAACATATGTGAAGGCAATGACATAGATATTTTGAAAGAAGAATCAATAAGACAAGGAACTGATTAGTTGTGGTATGTAAGAACATGAAAGATCAAAAATTACACAATGATTTTATACATGGGAAAATGGACAGAAATAAGGAAATTCAGAAGTGGAGAAGGTTTGATAGGGACAATTTTTATTTTGGACATGCTGAATTTGAGGTACTGGCAGGACACTTAGAAACAGATATCTTATAGACAATTAGAAATACAGTTCTCAACTTAAGGAGAGAGGTAAAAGCTAAAAATATAGATTGGGTGTCAGCAAAGAATTGATAACTGAAGCTAACTACACGTGGATGAAATAGCTAAGGAATGTAAAGATACAAAAAAAGAAGGGCAAAGACAGAATACTTGGTAACAAAATGATAATGGATTGGGAAGGGAAGAAAAGAGGACACAGTAAACTTTTCCACATCTCGGTTTTGCTCCTTGGCTTTGTTTTAATATTTTCTGTTCTATCATTGGGGATGCATAGGGTGTCCAAGGAAGACTAACACCTTTGGTGTGAGGACTTGTTTCTGAACCCTTTTTAGGGCTGCTCATCCACTTCTGATGCTCACTTTTCACCCAGCTCTCAGCTATGGCTCCAAGAAGCTCCAGCACATACAGTGGCCATATCCCATTAAAACCATCTTGGCAGATGGGCTATAAACCATGTTGAGGATAACTAACAGGCCTCAAACCTATCGGTGAGTTAGGAATATGTCTACTCTGGTCATGTAAAGTCTTCCCCTGGTGGAATGGGCAGATGAGAACAATTTGCTCCAACGGCCATGAAGGTGACTGAAGTAGGCACTATGGAATGCTTAAGAGCTTAGTCAGACATCGAAGATGCCATGGTCGTCCACTGCATCCAGACCACTGCCAACTGTCCTGGCTTTTGTCTTATCACTGGACTTCAATAACTCTGGAGGAGAGAGTGAGGCTGACAATTTGTGTAACTGTACTTCACTTAAATCCAATTCATTTGCAAATCACAAATCACCTGGTGACATCACTGATCTTTGAAAAATGAAGGATGAGCAACAATTGTAACACTGAATTTTTTAACTCCATACCCTCTAGTCTTTATTTTGGGGTATGTACTACGACTTTGCTAAGATTAAGTTTAAACCTCTGTTCTTTTTTTGAATTTTTCATTTAGAGTTTTAATTCCACTAGTCTTTTCCTTATTTTTTTTTTAGACCTTCCCACCATTTAAGAGGTTCTTGTGGTTAATCTAGTCTCTTAGAGGTATATAAATGCAGCTTTTGCAAAATTATATTCCTCTTCTGGAGTTTTCTGCTAACATTTTTTTCATGGTATTATTGACTGTATTAACAGATTTTCTATGGGAATTTTTTTTAAAGCTCTTGCTGATTTTAGTTTATTTGGCATGTTCCAGGACTGGCCACTCTCTGAGAGGTTGGTTATTATGAATATATGCAGCATGCTTGGCCTGATACAATTTCCACATGAACTTCAGAGGCTGTACAGGCATTCCATGATTATTTTCCTGTTCTCTTATTGTGTGGTAAGAAAAGGCTCTTCAACTGGCTTCTGATACCGATTTAAGAATGCTTATAAAAGGTCCCAATGACTCAACCTTGTTGTCCTTCCACCTTAGGTAAGCTGGAAGGAGGATGGCCAGCCTGCACATGCTCAGAAGCTCTTAGTGCCCAGTTCCTCAATTTCTAACTGTTCTGAAGGTTCTAAGGGAAAGATGGCCTTATACATGACCTCCCACCCAGACATCTTGTCAGAAGTCCCCCTAGAAGACACTAAATGAGACAAAGAAAGAAAAGCTAGAAAGACAGGATAAGAATTAGAAAAACGTGGTATCCTATGGAATGATTGATATTGCAGGATTCCCAATCTCCCTTGTCTCTGTGAATACAGTCTAAGATCAGGTTAGCGTTTTTTTGGCTACTAAATCATCCTCCATACCATATTTGGTTTGAAGTCTTAGTGGCATTTTCAGTTTGTTGTTATTTTCCCCAGAGAAATTGCTACTTAGCTTTTATTTGTGAAGATGTTCTGGGAACTCAAATGTTAAATTTTAATAAGATAAAATATAACAGAAATATTAACTTCTTGAGTCTATTTTATTATCTGTAAAATAAGGTAGTAGTATTCCAGTCATAAGTTTATGATCCTTGGTTCCTATTCACTATTGCCACCAGGAGAGTATACGTTATTCAGATCAATATTCTAGTCAGTGGAGATCTTCTTGGACCCCAAGTCAGTGTTCAATTTGTCACTTAATCCTCCCAGATTTGTGCCATTCAATTCAACCCAATTTAACAATCACTGATTAAGTGGCTCAAACATTGCTACCTTGATAACCACCACTGAGACAACCTAGGATTCTGAGCCCAAGGCCTTATTCAAGTGAGTAAATGAAGCAAGAAGCAAACCCAGGTTTTTCTGACTCCAAATCCAATGTTCTCTCTCTACACCATGCTGCCTTTAACATAAAAGGGACAAAAATAAACAAATAGAAGTTAATTTGAAGAGAGAGGGAGCAATAATAACTTGAAGGGGGTGGATATCAGGTAAGTCACCTAAGGCTCAAAATAAGTGGTCTGAGATGCGGAGGTGAGGAGGTAGTACCTCCTAGGCATGGGGAACACCATGTGTGAAAGACTGAAGATAGGAAATGGAATGCTAAATTTTGGGAACAGCTAACAGTCCATGCTAGCTAGAGGAGTAATATGAAACAGGTCTGAAAAGGTAGGGTTTTTTGTTTTTGTTTTTTTATAGAGGGTCTTAAATGCCAGGTTAAGAGTCTGCATTGCATTCTAAGACAAGAAGGAACCACTGGATATTTGTGAGTATGACATAGACTTCTGTCTTATTATTTTGGAATCTGGGAAATTTATTTGAGAAATTATTTTGGAAGTTCTGTAGAGGATGAATTGGTGGGGGGAAAGTCTGTCTGGAAGCAAGAGACCAGTTAGAAAGTTACCCAAGTGAGAGGTGATTAGGGCCTGAACTAAGTAAGTCACATAGTCACGTGAGTGACTAAAAAGGTAATAGATTCAAGAAATCTCGTAGAGGTAGAATTAACACAAACTGATAATTGATTGAATATGGGATTGGGGTGAGGAAGAAAGAAGAGTCAAGGATGTGTTAGAGCCTATTTTAGCTCTAAACAATTTACTGCTTATTTCTCTTACAAATGCAAGATATCCAGATATAATTACTAAACAAAGGCCTTAAATAATTACTAACATGTTTACTGTACTTATAGCATGCTTTAGAGTGTTAAATCAACATCTCACAGCATGAACAAACTTCCGGCACTTTTGTTCTTTGTACAAGCTAATGACCACCTGACTTATGCAGAGGTTGAGTCAAGGTCATGAAGACAGGTCCCAAATCAGTTATGAGATGAGTCTCATTCTCTCTTCACTTCTCCTTCTTTTGCTCAATTAATCAATTACAAAGCTCAAAAAATATCAAAGTGTAGACTTGGGAGGGGAAATCATAGATAAGAAAACATCCTTAACATGTCAGAAATAATTTTTTTCCTATACAAAAGGGAAAAGCTAGGAAGTCAGCTTTGGAGCTGCTATTAGTATCACCTTAAACTTTTTTTTTTTAATTTAATTTTTATTTTCACTTTCAAGTCCTCTCCTTCCCTATACTTTCTCCCTCACTCATTGAGAAAGCAAGAAATATAATACTCAGTATACATGGAATCATGAAAAACACATTTCCATATCAGCAACATTTCAGAAAGGAAAAAAAGAAAAAGAAAGAAGAAAAAAATGCTTCAATTTGCACTCTGAGACTATCAGTTTGGAGAACTGGAGGCAGATCAGATAGCATATATATATATATATATATATATATATATATATTATATAATGTGTCTTTTGGAGTTGTGGTCACTGTATTGACTGGGGCAGCTAGGTGGCAGAGTGGATAGAAGACAGACTACTAGTCTGGAATCAGGAAGACCTGAGTTCACATTTGACCTCAAATACTTAACTACCTATGTGACCCTGGGGAAATCACTTAACCTTATCTCCCCCAATTTCTTCCTCTATAAAATGAGCTGAATTAGGAAATGTCAAAACACTCTAGTATCTTTGCCAAGAAAACCCCAAATGAAGTCATGAAGAATTGGACATAACTGAAATGACTGAACAACAACTGTACTGATCAGAGTTACTAAGTCTTTCTTTTTTGGAGGGAGGAAGACAGGGCAATTGGGGTTAAGTGTCTCAGGCTGGATTTCAACTCAGGTCTTCCTGACTCTATTCACTGTGCTCTATTCACTGCACCACCTAGCCGCCCCACTGAGTTACTAAGTCTTTCAGAGCTGATTATCTTTAGAATATTGCTGTTACTGTGTAGATTGTTTGCTTGGTTCAATTTACTTTTCACCCAATTCTCATCCAAGTCTTCCCAGGTTTTTCTGAAGCCATCCCCTTCATTTCTTACAGCCAAATAGTACTTTGTCACATTTATATACCATAACTTATTCAGCATTTCCACAGCTGATGGGCATCCCATAAGTTTCCAAGTTTTTGCCACCATAAAAAGATATTTTTCTACATATGGGTCCTTTTTCTCTCTCTGATGTCCTTGGGGTATAGACCAAGTAGAGGTATTGCTGGGTCAAAGGTATGCACAATTTTATAGCCCTTTGGGCATAGTTCCAAACTATTCTCCAGAATGGTATAATGGTAATGGGAATTTGAAGATCTTCCCTGCCCCTTAGCAGGCCGAATGTAATCACATGGAGCCTGTAGTGGGAGGAGCTTTCTGAACAGGTGGAACAGGAAGGGTGGAGCAGAGCCCAGAGGAAGTTGGGAGTCAGAGCAGTTAGAGCTGGGGGAGAGAAAGGACATAGGCAAGCAGACAGCTAGTATTGTGAGTGTTTGTAGGAAGGCTTTGGGATGGTGTTACTCTCTGCAGTGTTATTGTGTATGGATGTCTTTGTTGCTACGATGAATTTAGTTTTCTGGTGTTGGATTTGGCTTTCTGGTGTCTGAATAAATGTTTTGCGTCTGTCTTCTATGTGGAAAGTCTGTTCTATTTTGTGATTTAGAACTATGCCAGCATATTTATAGTCACTGTCAGAGTTGGGATATTGCGCTGACACTACAAATGGTTGCACTAGTTCATAGCTGCACCAACAATGCATTAGTGTACCTATTTTCTCAAATCCCCCCCAACATTTGTCATTTTCCTTTCCTGCCATGTTAGCCAATCTCATGGTTATGAGGTAGTACCCCAGAATTATTTTAAATTACATTGTTCTAATTATTAGTAATTTAAAACATTTTTTCATATGACTATAGCTTTGATTTTTTCCTCTGAAAACTGTCTGTTCATATCCTTTGACTATTTATAAACTGGGTAATGGCTCCCTATTTTATAAATCTGGCATAGTTGCCTATATATTTGAGAAATGAGACCTTTATCTGAGAAATGATGCAATTTTTTTCCTCCAGTTTCTTGCTTTTCTTCTAATTATGGCTGCATTGTTTTGTTTGTGCAAAACCAGTTTAATTTTGTAAAATCAAAACTATCCATTTTATTTCCCAGAAATCATTCTATCTTTTGTTTGGTAAATATTTTCCTATCCATAGATCTGACAGGTAATTTCTTCCATATTCCCTTAATTTATGATACCACCCTTTATGTCTAAATTACGTACCCATTTTGAGTTTATCCTGGTATATGGTGTGAAATGGGGCTGGTCTGTTGCGTCTAGTTTCTCTCAGACTACTTTTCCAGTTTCCCAGCAGTTTTTGTCATATAGTAAGTTCTTGCCCCAACAGCTGGTATATTTGGGTTTACCAAACTCTAAGCTATTGTAGTTATTTGCTTCTCTATATCATATCTTTAATCTAGTCCATTGGTCAACCAATCTAATTCTTATCCACTACCATATTGTTTTGATGATTACTACTTGGTAGTATAGTTTGAGATTTGGTATTGCTAGCCCTCCTTCCTGCCCCTTTTTCTCCCCATTGATTCCCTTCAATATTCTTGATCTTTCATTCCTTCAGATGAACTGCTAACTTTTTTTAACTCTACAAAGTAATTCTTTGGTAGTCTGATAGGGAACTAAATAAGTAAATTTAGATAGCATTATCGTTTTTATAATATTGGTTCTGCCTGTCCACAAGCAATTAATATTTCTCCAATTATTTATATCTGTCTTTGTGTGAAAAGTGCTTTGTGTTCATATATAGTTCCTGTTTATGTTTTGGTAAGTAGATTCACAAGTATTTTATATTGTCTGAAATTATTTTAAATGGAATTTCTCTATCTCTTCCTGCTAGGGTTTTTTTCTTGGGGGGCAGCAATACCTAGAAATGATGATTATTTGTGTGGATTTATTTTACATCCTGAAACTTCACCAAAGTTGTTATTTCAACCAGTTTTATGGGTGGCTCTCCAGGGTTCTCTAAATATATCATTATATCATCTGCAAAAAGTGATAGTTGTTTCCTTGTGACTTATGCTTATTCTTCCATTTCTTTTTTCTTGTCTTATTGCTATAGGTAGCATCATTTCTAGTATATACTGAATAGTAATGGTGTTAATAAACATTCTTGCTTCACTCCAGATTTTTTGGGAAGATTTCTAGTTTATCCTAATTACAGATAATAATGGCTTTTGGTTTTAGATAGACACTATTTATTATTTTAAGAAAAGCTCCATTTATTCCCATACTTTATAAAATATTTTTTAACAGGAATGAGTGCTGTTATTTTGTCAAAAGCTTATTCTGTATCAATTGAAATGATCATGTGAATTTTTTGCTAATATGGTCAATTATGCTTATGATTTTCCTCATAATGAACCAGCCCTGCATTCCTGGTATAAATCTAGCCTGATCACAGTGTATAGTCTTTGTGATATATTGCTGTAATTTCCTTCTAGTACCTTATTTAAAATTTTTGCATCAATTTCATTAGGGAAATGGTCTATAGTATTCTTTTTCTGTTTTGATTCTCCCTGGCTTAGGTATATTCAAGCCCATACTTCTGTCAAAGAAGTCAGCTGATAACATTCCTTATTTACTTATTTTTTCAAAAAGTCTATAGAATTAGTGATTCTCTACCAAAGATATTTGATAGAATTCACTTGTAAATTCATCTAGGTCTGTTATTTTTTTTTTCCTTAGGGAGTCTTTTATTTAATTTCTTTTTCTAAGATAGGGGTCTTTAAACACTCTATTTTCTGCTCCATTAATCTGGACAATTAATATTTTATAAAGCCATCCATTTAATTAAACTTTGTTAGTTTTATTGGTATAGAGTTGGGCAAAAAAGCTCCAAATAATTCTTTTTATTTCACTTTCATTGGTGATGAATTCATCTTTTTCATTTTTTGTGTTGGTAATTTGTCATTCTTAAAAAAAAAAAACAAATTAGTCAATGATTTATCTGTTATTAGGTTTTTCATAAAACCAACTCAGTTTTATTTAATAGTGGCTTTGAAATTTTTTTTTTAAAGCAATTGGGATTAAGTAACTTGCTCAAGGTTATATGGCCAGTTATTTCTGGGTGTCATGGTAAGTATCTGAGCCCGGATTCGATCCCAGGTCATCCTGATTCTGGGGCCAGTCATCCCGACTCTTACTCACTGTGCTACCTGGCTACCCCGGCTTTGAAATTTTTAATTTAGTTAATAACTCTGTTGATTTTCAGGATTTCTGTTTTTAGGAGCTGTTTAACTTGTTGGTTTTCTATAATTTTTAGTTGAATGATCAATTCCTCTCTTTGACTCATGAAAAAGTTTACAGATATAAAATTTCCCTCAGTACTGCTTTGGCTACATCCCACAAATTTTGGTATGTTATCTCATCACTGTCTCTATCTTTAGTGAAATTATTGTTTCTATGATTTGTTTTTTGTTCTACCTATTCTTTAGGATTAGGTTATTTAGTCTGCAACCGATTTCTAATCTATGCTTCAAAGGACCCTTAGTGAATGTAATTTTTATTGTACTCTGGTCAGAAAATGGTATATGTAATATTTCTGCTTTTCTACATGTTTTCAATTTTCCCCCCATGTTCTCATTTCATTAAAAAATTTTAAAACATTCAAAATTTTTTTAAACTTTTGCATCATATATCTTCCAAGAATTCTAGTTGAATTTGTGACCAAGCTGTTATTTTCATTTGAGGCTTTGCTTGTAGAAGTTTTGGAGTCATTCTCTTATTTTGGGTTTGTGTCTCGAATGTCCCTGTTAAGAGATTTTTATGGTGAGATTCTTTTTGTTTGTTTACTATTTTAGCCTAATTTTGACTTCAGATTTCTGGAAGGGAGGTTTGCACTGGTCCTGCTGCTACTTTCTTGGGGGATGGGGGTGAGGGATATTGAATGCTGTGAGATTCCAGGCTCTCAGGAAGAGCTTAGTGGGGGAACCTGCAAGTTTTTGGTTTTCTTTTTTCTTTCAGTGCTCTCAAAGTCTTCTGATCCAGGACAGAGTCTGATCACTGGTCCCCTGGTCTAAATTCTGTAAGTTCTTTACCTAGGTTTACATCTGAGCAATATTAAACTGCTGTTAAGACTCAGTCCTTATCTTCCAACTTGAAAGCTCCTATGGTTCAGAAAGATAGAACTGCAAGCTTCCCTCTAGTTTGGTATTCCTGGCCTGGTTATCAAGGAATAATAGCAAGTTTCTTATTGGGTTGAAAGTTGGAATTGAGACCCCACTCTGCTTCTGGAATCCAAACCGTGTGGTTTGATTGCTTGCTTCTGAACTTTCTCTTTGCTTAGGATGTCACCGAAGGTCTGCAACTGTTCTTCACCCTTGAGCACAGGTCCTTTCCTCAATCTGCCCTGGATCTGTGACCCAAGACAGCTGCATAGTAGGTGACAAAAACTGTCAACTGACACCTGTTCAATGCACTAGGTACCCCCTACACAACCTGAGACCTCCTCTCACGCTAGGACACAGTTCCTCCCTGGGTTGGAGACCTCTATGTAGTGTGCTCCTGATCACATACCATCTTCAGTGCTCACAGATCTGTCGGTCTCCTTATGCCAACCTGGGATTGAGAAAATGACTTACTGTGCTGTGTTCTTGAATTTCCCCATCAAGACCTGGTCTAGTGCATTTTCTAGGTATGCCGGAAGGATCTGGAAGCTGGGGCAAGGACTTGATGTCCTTCTTCTTGCTAATCTGCTATCTTGGCTACACCTCTCAAACTTTGTTAATGTTGAGAATATTACTATCTTCAAGTCACCTAGGACTGCATTTCTGGGGTCATCTATGACACCAGAGTATCAAAGGAATGACTTTTATCTCTCACCCTAAATAAACAATCCATTACCCTATCTTATCATTTCTGTCTTCATAACACTTCTTATATATAGCATATACCCTTCTTTCCACTCACACAGCCTCCTCCCTAGTTGAGGTTCTCATCACCTCTTGCCCAGTCTATTGCAAAAGCCATCTAACTGATCTTCCTGCCTAAAGTCTTCTCCCACTCCAATCTGTCCTCTACTCAGCTGCCAAAGTAGTTTTTCTTAAAGCACAGTTTTGATTATATCCCTCCACTAAGTGAGCTCTAGTTACTTTCCATTGTCTCCAGGATCAAACATAAAGTCCTCTGTTATTGTTTAGAATTCTTCTTACACTATTCCTCCCTATGATCCAGATGTAGTGGTCAGTTTGCTGATTTGTACACACAACCCTCCATCACCCTCTTAGTGCCTTTACCCTGATTGTGTCTCCATACTTCTGTGCTTTTCCTCCTCACTGCTGTCTCTTATTTTCCTGGCTTCCTTCAAGACTCAGTTTGAATCTCATCTTTGGCAATAGGCCTTCACTGACTATATCCCTCCCCTCAACTCACTCTGGTTAGTGCCCCCCCAAGTTACCTTTCATCTACTCTGTATAAATCTTATATGTACTCATTTACATGCTTTCTCCTCCATTATAATGTGAGCTTTTCTGGGGTAAGGACTAATATGACATTTTTTGTATACCTGGTTCTTGCCACAGTCACAATAAATGTGACTGACAGACTATTTGTTATTTGTACATTTCCTGATGTTATGAGTCATGGTCCCAGTATTAGACTGAGAGATCCATGTGATCAAGAAATGTCAAATTTATTTTTTTAAATATCCCCTAGGCATACTGTCCTATATATAGAAGGTACCTGGTAAATATATGAATCAAGCAAGCTGCATGGATATGGACACCAAAGCTAGAGTTCAAATTAGTTCAAAATTAATTTAAAAATAAATGTATGATCCATAAACAAGATCCATAAAACTACTTTGTGTCATTTTGAATAATGAGACAAAGAAAAAGGTACAAATGCCAAAATCTATATATATATTCAACAATTGAGTGCTTACGCTTTAAGGTCATCTAGTGGTACAACATCTGATAATTTTACTTCCTGAAATTCAGCTGTTAATTCCGAATCATCTGAGTCTCCATCCAGCTCTGATGAACTTAAAGATGACATTTTTCACAGTGAAGCAATCTGAAAGGAAAGAAAATTAACATAACTTCCATAATATTACATTTGAACCCTAGTCAAGACAGCCTATATGAAATATTGATTATAAATGCTAATTTCAAAACACTTAAAAAGGAAGGAAAGATTTTTTTTAGGATGCTATTAAGCTTACAGAATTTCATATAATAGAAAACTGTGTTATTAATAAGACCACTGGATTAGGAATTAGAACTGTATTCTATAGTCCCAGGTTAATTTTTAACTAGCTGTATGACCCTGGACAAGTCATTTACTCTGTCTGTTCTTCATATACTTTATTTGTAAAACAAAGGGTTTAGATTAATGAGCTTTAAGAACCTTTCCAGTCCTGACATTCTACTACTGTGACATGGTATGGTGGAAAGAGCCCCAAATTTAAAAGTCAGAAGATCTAGGCCTATGTTCCAAGTTAAGGTACTTTCTAGTGGTATGATGAAGTTTGATCTTATTTAATAGCGGTGTGACTGAGGAAAAGTCATTTAACTTCTTGGAGTCCTGGTTTACTTATCTGTCAAAACACAAAACAAAACAGAGAGGTAAGATTAAAATGCATAGAGAAAAATGCATAGAGATGATAACAGAACCCATGGGTGCTGAGATTACCAGGCGAAATAACATAGAGCAAGAAGAGGCGTAGAACTGAGGAACCCCCAGAGTTAACAGGCATGATCCAGCAAAGAAGATCCAGCAAACTCTGAAAATCTTGCACCCTGAATAGTAATATGGACTTCCATTTCTAGTTTTCACAGAATTATGGAATTTCAGAGTCAGCACTTCAAAGCCATCTATACAAACCTGTACCTGAACAAAAATCCCAAAAACATATCTGAAAATGGTCATCATCCTACCTTAGCCAACTGCTGAGACAGCTCTAAACACTGAGGCCTGTGAACTTGTTTTTTTAAAAAAATATTTCTATGGCAAGATAACTGGTTTATTTGGTTATCTTGTGTATTTAAAAACATTCTGAGAGGGAGTCCATACACTTGCTTCATCAGACTGCCAAAGTGGGGTCCATGACACAGTAAATATTACGAACAGTGGCTTGGAATGATTAATAAGTTTTTCTTATATTGTTATTATTAAGACGAACAACTAGTATTTATATAGAGCTTTAAGATTTGTGAAGCTTTTTACTAATATTTCATTTGATTCCCATAACAATCCCTGAAGATTGGTGCTATTATAATTCCCAATTTAAGATAAACAAACTCAAAATTCGAGATGTAGAGACTTACCCACGATCACATAATTACTAAGTGTTTGAGGCAGGATTTAAATTCAGATATTCCTGGCTCCAAACCCAGCACTCTTATCCACTGCACCACCTATATTATTATTTCCTTATATAATCCAGTTCTGCCATTTTATTACACAGCACTTTGGCCAAGTCAATTCACTTTCGAGGGCCTTGGTTAACTCATCTGTAAAACACAGGGGCTGGACCTCCAACATCTTTTCTAACTCTATGATTTCTCTGAAACTTCCTTCCAGCTACCATAGCGCCTAGTTCTCCCCTGGGGATAAAGTAAAACAAGTGTAATTCCTCTTTCCCAAAGACCTGCCACCCGTGTGCTCTCCCTTATCCCCTAAGTCACTCAGGCTCAGTTTCCTCATTTGCAAAATGGGGAAATAGCAGCACCTACCTCCCACGATTTCGAGGACCAACTGAGATCATATGTGTATTAACAATAGTAACAGCTAAAAATTGTCAAAATCTACATAGTGCTTACTATGTGCCAGGCAATGAGCTAATCGCTTAGCAATTATTATCTCATTTGATCCTCACAATAAGGGGCTACTATTATCCCCATTTTACAGATGAGGAAACTGGAACAGAGGTGAAGTGGCTTGCTCCAGGGTCACAGTCTGGTGAGTGTCCGAGGCTGGATTTGAATTCAGGTCTTCCTTCAGCTCCCCGTCTTGGGGGGATATCTCCTGCCCTTGGGTTTTACCTCTCACTTCCTGGCCGAACTGAGAAGGGGTCCGCAAGGCCCTCTCCCTGAGTCCTCACTGCCAGTCAAGACCGTAACCGGGGAGATCTTGGGTTGGTCTGTTTCTTGGATTTTTCTTTTTCTCTTTTTTCTTTCTTTCTTTTCAAAGTCCGGTCCTCGGATCTGGAGACTCATGAGCAGCGCGGGGATGGATGAAGGCAGACTTGAGGTTGGGCTTCGGGAGGGGGAGGCAAGGGCTTGGAGGTGGGAGATGATGGGCTGGAGATTTTTATTTCATAGTCAAAACAGGTCCAGGGACATCAACAAAAAAAGGCTCGGTGGTAACTGACGACAATGGGGAAAAAAGGCAGCGGCGTTTGCGGTGTCAGCCCGAAAAGCAGCTTCCTCCACGTGCGTCCCTCAGCCTCAGCATCTGGACCTCGCGCCGGGGCGGAGATAGGGACAAATGTTGGACTACAAGCGCCCCGGCCCTTCCGCAGCTCCCGCAACCCCCACCCCCGCAAGCCCTGCGGTCCGACTGCCAGCAGCCTCCGCAATCGCGCTTGCGCGCGTTTTCCCCGCTGCCTAGCAATCCCCGGGAGGCTCCTCCCCCTCGGTTGCTCTTGGAGACTCGGCCTGCGGGTGTGAGCGGATGGTGTCAGTCTATTAATAAAGTTTGTACTACGGGTCGCCGACAGCTTTCCGAGTACGCGTCTCTCTGAATAAGCGTGTCCTGGCCGGGCCGCCGTAGCAAGCCTTTCTGTGGTGGGTGGAGTTAAACTGAGGTGACCCCCAAGCCGGATCCGCCGCTGAGGCCTGCAACATGTTCAAGGTGAGCATCTGTCGCTCTCTCCGACCCCGCCCGGCCACCGGCTCGCGGAGCTTCCTCGCGGCTCCCGCTCCGGACTCCCAAGGGACTGCACTGGTGCGGTGCTGGCTGGGTCTGGGGACAGCGCTCAGTCCTGGACGGCAGGTAGCTTGAGGCGTTTAAGTCCCCTCCCCCCAGCGTGCACGCTTTACGCGTGGAGCGGAGACCTGGGTGCAGCTCCCGGGAGCATCCCGCATCGTGGCCCCGAGTTTTGTGGGCGCCTCGAGGAGGGCCAAGCGCCTTGCACCAATTGCTTCTTTTGAGCCTCGAGACAGCTCTTTGAGGTAGGGGGCCATTGTTGGCCTCCAAATAACCTGCCCCCACATGTCTTTGCAGCCGCCCCCCGCCCATTTTCTGGCTCCTGACCCTAGTTCTCCTGGCGTTTGCACTGGTAGCGCCCTACGCCTGCGATGCCTTACCTGCGCCCCGAAGCCCACTTGGATTCCCTGGCTTCGTTTTAAGATACTGAACAAGTGTCAGCTTTCCTAGACCCTCCCTCATTCTCTACTACTAGAGTAAGGGTACTTGCCTTAGCAGGCATGGTGCTTGGAGTGCCTGGCCTGGAGTCAGAAAGACCTGAGTTCAAATCCAGCCTCACTGAGCAATTCACTTTATCTCTGGTGGCAATAAATAACGTCTACCTCTCAGGGTTGTTGTGATGATCAAATGAGATCATATTCATGAAGCATTTCTCAAATCTTTAAAGTGCTACAGAAATGGTGGCTATTGTGATTTTGTATTTGCCTAGGTAATTACTATTTTGTATGTGCCTTGATTTTTTACAAATTCTTCCTCTTTTAGTAGAGTAAGCCCCTTAAGGTTGAAGTTGTTTAACTTTTATCTTTGTTATCCCCAGTGCCTGGAACCAATTAGGTGTTTAACAAAGGTATATTTGATTTATAAGTGAGCAAACTGAAATTGTGGTTAAGTTCTTTGACCAGGATGGAAAAGCTTGTCATTGAGGTTGGATTCAAAATCAGGTCCTACTGGACTCCAAATCTAGCACTTCATTCACTAGTCTGAGCCGGGAAGATTATTCCACAGTATCTCCTGGAAGACACTGAGAAATATGTGTCTCTGTGTGTATACATATGTTTCTATATAGATGTGTATATTTACACATATATAGTTGAGGTTTGAGGTTTAGGGGTGCTCCGAGACCCCAAAATACCAACACGCCCAAATGAATTTGACTCAAGCCTTCTCTCAGCCAAAGTAAAGCAAAGTTTATTAGAGATTTGCTATAGTTGGTGGACTCTTAAGGAGCCTAAGTATTTGTGACGCTTGTGTTGGACAAGTGGGCCAGAATAATCTGATGCAGGGTGAGTCTGAGCTAGATTAGTCTCAGCTCCTTCACAGAGGCAAGATGGGTCTTATTTACAGAAAGGTTGTGGGAGCAATCTAGAGGTGGTCTAGAGGAGGAGTCTAAGAAGGATCTTGACTGAGACTGAGGTCTGACTCCAGGAATGAGATTAAATGTGGGAAATAGCCGAAGGCTCCCTGGATTTGACAGCCGAGGGCTAGGCTAGTTTAAGGGTAACAGATTTGGGTATAGATATTTTGATAAGATCAAGGGTGGGAAGTAGCTGGACAATGGAGGGCTAGGCTAGGTTAAAGAGTAACCGTGAGACTTGGGCCTAGCAGGCAAATGCCTCATCAGTGGGAAGATTCAGTCAGTTCTGGGGGTTTCCCAGAACCACCCCATCATATATGTTTATATAAACATGTGTGTAAGTATATAAAATATCTGTGAGACTGATGTCTCCCTCAAGTGCAATCAGTGTAGGTGCAGTTCTGAGTCACTGTCTGGAGTAACTTTTGAAATTGAAACTTTCATAGCTAACCCAAGGCCACAAACATTTATTAATCACCTACTTTGTGTTCAGTGTACTGTGCTACTGAGGCAAAGACCACAGGAAAAACAGCCCCTGCCCTTAAAGAACTCATATTCTTCTATGCTAAAGTACTATATGCTAGGTATGCATACCCTAGGGTATTTCGCTTTTTTGTGGAATTAGTCAAGCGCTGATTTAACCCATGTGTTCCATAGGTTCCCAAAGTGGTCAATACTGCTCCCTGGGGGGAGGGGGTTGGTAGTCCCTGGTGCGATTGGGAGTGTTGGATAAAAATAAGGCATTGGTGGAAGTGTAAGGAAAAGAAGAAAAATTTGAAAATCCTTTCATACATCTTTCATCTGTTGTGTATACAACAGAGTTAAATTCATAGTATTTATTAGTAGTAAAATATTATTTTCCAAATAAACACACAAAATCCAAGTTATAACCATCAGTGGTCAAGTCTGCAGACAGGTCATAACAAGCAAGTGTTAGCTGTCAAGGGAGCATGCACTGGCAGGAACTGTATGTGTAATGACTTATTTACAGCATGATACTATACGGTTACATAATATTGTATCATCAAAATTTCAGTGCAGGAAAAAACCATAAATTTACAATAAATTATTGAATTTAAGATGCATTGGAAAAATTATATATTTTTAAATGATGCAAATTTATTAAAAACCACCATTAAAGGGTTAAAGAAAGTAGATTTCCAGGGGGGTGCTGAATAATTTTTTCTTTTTTCTTTTTTTTAGAGGGCAGTTGGGTTTAAGTGACTTACCCAAAGTCATACGGCTAGGAAGTGTGTCTCTAGTGTCTGAGGCTGGGTTTGAACTCAGGTCCTCCTGACTCCAGGGCCAGTGTTCTATTCACTTCGACACCTAGCTGTCCCTGAATAAATTTTTTTTCAAAGAGAATGGTAAGCCAAATAAGTTTGGGACCCTTTGGAATCTAGACACCTCTCCGCTAGAGAATACAGAGAAGTAAAACAGCCCGCTTCGAGGTTACATTTTATCTGTCGGAACATACTAAATAGGTATACACAAAGTAAAGCAAAATTGGGGGGAAGGGGGCAGTGCAGTAGTAGAAGGGTGAGGAGATTAGGAAAGACTGTGTAATAGGTATAGCTGGAGTTAAAGGTGAATTAGGAGTGTATTGGAGGCATGGTGGTAAAGCAAGTCAAAGATGGAAGAGATGGGAGATTTTGGGAAGTGGAATAATGTATGAGATGGATGGAAAAGTAGGTTGAGGCCAGGTTGTGAAGGTATTAGGTATTTAAAAGCTAAACAGTAACTTATGTTTTATTAGAGAGCCATTGGAGTTTGTGTAGTGACATGGTCAGGGTGGGACTTGAGGAAAATTACATTGGAGAATGGAGGGATGAGACAGGGAAACCAATTAAGACTCTTCAGTAGTCCAAGAACGAGTCCAAGTGTGAGTCGAAGTGTGAAGAGAGAATGGTACAGTTGTGAGATGTGGAGGTAGAATAAGCAAGACTTAGCCCTTCTGACACTTAGGATGAGGGAAGTGAAAGCCAAGGATAAGGCCAAAGTTGGGAACCTAAATGACTGGAAGAATGATGTTCTAGAAAAACCAAACAGAGGGAAGGTGGGGAGGGGGAGGGGTTTCAGGGAAAGACTTGAGGTTCAGTTTGGGGCATACAGAGTTTGAAATGCATACTAGATATGTAAAGATATCTGAGTTAAAATCCTGTTTCTAGTTATTTGCTCTGTGAACTGAATAAGTTACTTTAACCTTTCTGAGCCTCTATAAAATGGATTTTTGCTACTTACCTTATGAAAGTTGTAAAGAGAATGGGGCATAAATTTATAGTTCCATATAAATTTGTAGTTCACATTGATAAAAATACTTGAAGGATCCATAATATCGTTGAGCGAGTTTTTCTATCATGAACCCAGGTCACAGTATGACTTCATGAATTACTTAAAGGAAAAGAATCACCTCTCTAGTGCTGGAGCCTCTTAGAGCTTAACTATTTAATCCACTTATGAAATATTGACTTCCAGGCCAGTTACTGAGATCAGACTTGAAGAATTCCCAGCATGGTAGGATGACACAGTCTTTGACAACCTTGAGAACAAACCACTACAGAGCATGAGAGTAGAATGTTAGTGGAGAAAGCAGTCAGTCCACAAACATTGTGTCTGCTGTGCCTAAGCACTGGGAATACAAAAACAAAAATGAAATAGTCCAGGCCCACAAAGAGATAGCATTCTATCAGGGACAGCAAGGTATTCCCACATAAGTAAATACAAAATATATGTAAGGTAATATCATGTAAGGAAAGAAGAAGCTGGAATAGAGGTAGGGGTTCCAAGGTGAGGAAGAACTGCATTCTAGGGATGGGATGACAGCCTGAGCAAAGGCATGGAAACAGGAGCTGCAGTGGCCTGCACAAGGAGGCCACTTGGACTAGACTGTGCATGAAAGGAAGTCACATGTAACATACCTGGGAAAACAAGCTGGAGTCGGCATGGGAAGAGCTCTGTATTCCAAATAGGAATTTGTCATTTTTATCCTACCAGCAGTAAGGAGGCAGTGGAGCTTTTTGAGCAGGGAAGTGACATTAGACCTGTGCTTTAGGAAAATTATTTTGGCAGCTGTGTGAAGGATAGATTGGAGCATGGAGAAACTCAAGGCAGGGGCCCCAAGCCCAGTGACTACATCTGGTAAAGGAAAAAAGGATCTAGAGACAACAATGGAATTGGAAAGAATAATAAACACACCAAATTGAATGCTGTCAAACCATGATTTCCCGACTCGGCCCCTAAGAATAGATGAGAAGGGAATCTTTCTCCTTTTTCTTTCCAGATATGTAGGACTGTGTATTTGGAACATTACATAGGTTAGCCTCTCAAAATGTTGTTTAGTTTTGCTGAAATCTTTCCCCTATTTGTTGTGAGAGACGAGAGACAGTCCTATTGAGAAATGTAGGTGCTGTAAAAAAACAAAACATACCTGTTTTTTAAAAAAATTTGAAGACCAGTTACTCTAATTTTCTGTCTTATCAGCTCTTGTATTTGGAGGAAATAGCAGTTTTCAGATTTTATTTGACTCCTTCTTTTGGAGAGCTTCTGTTATCTCTTAAAGTTGCTAATTTATTTCTTTGAATACTTAGTTCATCTCATCCGTGTATTCTTACAGCCAAACAGATTGGAATCCATCTTTGCCTTCTCATGTCCAAATTTTATTTGTCTTTTTGTAACATTTCCACAGAGCATGAAAAACTATTGAACCTGTCATTGTTTTATTTCTTTGGCTGCATGACTGACCCACCTCCTTTTCATGTCAGTAATTTTTTTTCTTCTAGTTAAAAAAAAAGCCCAAACTCCTAGTTTCCAGAAGTTATTGTATAAAATTGAATAATGAAAAGTTCAATTAATCACCTGACTTAATTAACTACTGTGTGCAATGCATTGTTAGGTGCTGAGTATGCAAAAGTAAAATGGTCCTTGTTCTCAATTACCTTACATCTAGGGGTTGGATATGAGAGAGGTATATAGAATGGGAATACAAGTAAGAAAATACAAAATAATTTCAAGAGGCAGAGAGTGCAAACCATTAAGGAGATTTTGAGGTGGTAACTGAACTGTGCTTTCAAGGAAAATAGTGTTTTCAAGTGGGAGTGAGGAAGGACTTATTCCAGACAGAGGGACCTACTTGTGCAAAGGTACAGAGAAAATTATGTATGAGAAATAACTAGCAACCTGGTTTTACTGAAATGTAAGTAGACTTAGGGGAGTAATAGGAGATAAGTCTAGAAGGGTAGGTGGGAATCAGGTTGTAAAGGGCCTTAAGTGCTAATCCTTATTGCAAGGGAAAACTCAATTGAATGATTGAGGGAGAAGGGAAGAGTTTTTGAAAAATGATAGGGATGGAAGAAAAAGGAATATTTGTAACCAAAAAATAAAGTTCAGAATGGAACATAGAAATAAATTGAGCAATTTTGTTACTAATATTGTAAATTTGACATGCACTTTAAAAGCAAACTACATTACTAGTTCACCATTTCATATAAGTTATGTTTTTTGTTTTTCTTTCTGTATTTGAATGTTAGTTATTAAATTCATGATCTAATGCTAGGTTGAGAATTTTGTATTTCATCCAGAGGTAAAAGGAAGTTATTGAAGTTTTTTAGTAGGAGTAATGATGTGGTAAGATCTGTGTTGGAGGAATGCTGACTTGGCAGCCGTGTGGCAGATGGATTGGGAGAGGAGAGAAAATGAAAGCAGGGAGACTGGGGAGGCTATTGATATAGTAGTATGGATGAGAGATAAGGAGGCTCAGAATTAGAATAGAGGTTGACTTTGATAGAGATAGAGGCAGAATCGACCAGACTTGGCAACAAAATTGGAAATAGGGGATAGGAAGAGGGAAGAGTGAATGAGTCTTAAGATGGTGTAATAAGAATGTAAATTTTGAAGATCTTCCCTGCCCCTAGGCTAATGTGCACCTGAAGCCTGGGGTGGGAGGCTTGTTTTTCAGTAGATACTTCTTGATTGGCCAGTGAGTCAATAAGGTTGTTACATTCTCTGAGCCAGGAGAAGGCTATATAAGCCCTGATGTGTAGCTTTGTTTTGGGACTCACTTTGAGAAGTGTTCTGTGATTTGATCTGAATTCTGGGAAGCCGTTGTTGAGAGTCCCCCGGCT
>NW_027187314.1:926779-942735 GCF_028583685.1 Petaurus breviceps papuanus | reverse complement strand
TGTGGTAGCTGCAAACCCTGAGGACGCTTGGGGTGCTTGCTGCTACAGATGGCTGCAAGGATCTTGCTGCCATTAAACAGAAATAGAGAAGTCTGAAAGAGGGGCAGATTTAGAGAGACATACAAGGAACATTTTGGATTTTGTGATTTTGAAATGTCCTCAGGAGGCCAGGCAGAGGTGTCCAGCAAGCAGTTGGCAATATTGGACTCTAGCGCTCAGGAGAAAGATAAGGGCATAGATGGAACCCATGGAAGCTGTGCTAATCTCATCAAAGAAAAAGCATGTATATAGAGAGAAGATAGTATCAACACATGCTGTGGAGGGAAAAACTCTGGGCTCAAGTGGTGAAGGTTCCGGAGGGTGGCCTCTTTAGTTAGTCCCAAATTCAGATTCCTATAATCTGACTTTGTAGCCAGAAAAAGGAACTTTCCTTAACATCTTGCTTCTTTTTTACCAAAGAAGATCAAAACATGACTCCTAGGGCTAGAATGGAAGAGAATTGCATTGTTTATATATTTTCCGCATTGTTTATGAGATCCTGTGAGTCCTTTGGATTTTCTACATATTTTATGATGTAGAATAAAAGCTTATCTGTGTTAGGTTTATTCGTTGTTATCTTGAGTACTTGTATAGGAGCTAAGGACTCTTTTATCCATGTCTGTGAAAACCAACACGTGTTGGTGGAAGCATAATAAGCTAAAAAGGGTAGTTTTGGGAAATGGCCCCAGTTCATTAAACCCAGAGTTTGGGGTGTTGGGCTGCTTGGTTACACATATATTTTATATTTACTTAACCATGAATATGCTGTGCCCCCAACACACCCCTCCAGTAAAATGTAAGCTCTTTGAAGTGAGAGAGTGTTTTATAATTTGTCTTTGTATCTTCCAGCCTTTATGGAAGCCAGATTGTAGGAGAAATGAGATGTCAGTGGAATGTAAGGAAATGGAGGCAGTGAGCATGCAGACAAGCCTAGCCAAACAAGGAGTTTGGCTATGAGAGAAAAAAGAGGTAGGATGATTCCTTTCTGACCAACAGGATCTAGCCAGTGAGATCATTTGAAGAATGGGCCTTGTTTGTAGATAGGTGGGGCAGATTGAGGGTAAGAGTTTGGGGGAAGGATACAAATGGATAAGGAAAGATAGAAGGTGAGGGAGAAGGAATAGGATTAAGGGGTCAAATTGCCTTTAGGAGATAGATTATAGGATTGAGAGCCTTGAGCAGAGTAAGAACTTGCTTCTTCACCAGAGACTGGAACAAAAGAGAGAAATGGGAATTGTGAACTGGGGTTATGAGGGGTGTGGATTTGGGGAGAGGAGTTTGTTACAGATGTTCTCTATTCTCTCAGTAATGTAGATTTAATGTAGTAATTCTTCTATCTAGAAGAAGGGAGATGGTGTAGAGTTAGTTGTGAGAAGAGAGGTTTGGGCTAGTTACTTGTAGTGACTTTGAGAGACTTCTGAGAGTCAGGGAAAAATGAAAGGATTCCTGAGTAACATTGAGGTCCCAATTGACTAGAAACTAGCGAACTAATCATGATTGCTTTTATATTTGTCCCTGTATGATCTTCACAAAGAGCCCTATGTTGTCTCAGTTTACAGATGAGTAAACTAAGGTTAAATGCTTTTCCCAGGGTCACACAGCAAGTACCATGTTTCCCCGATAATAAGACCTATCCCGAAAATAAGCCCTCCCCTTACTGTGTAAGATTCCTCTAAAATAAGCCCTCCCCCGAAAATAAGCCCTATTGAGATTACTACTGTAGTGAAGGTGATCCCCTGCGCTACACGCTACATTACGGTACCCTCTGTATGCACTGTCCGTTCCCCCCCCCCCCCGTGAAACGCACGCCGCGCTCCGAGCTGCATCCAATCAGAGCTGCAGCAGTGAGTGCGTCATCCTGTTCTTTATTGAATTCATTATTGAATAAAGGTACATTTTTTTGTTCACATTTACCTGTTTATTAAAATTGCTGTCAATGTTCATTAAAATAAGCCCTCCCCTGAAAATAAGCCCTCTAGTGTTTTTCTGTCCAAAAAAAAATAATAAGACAGTGTCTTATTATCGGGGAAACACGGTAAGTGCCTGAGAGGGATTTGTTCCTAGGCATTTCTCACTCCAGGGACAGTGTCTTATCCTCAACAGCACTACAGAATAATGAAGGCAAAGGGGGATAGGCTAGAAGTAGCATAGATTACACCCATTCCTTTTCCTGGTCCCTTGTGTCAGAGATATGAAAGATGGTATTGGAGAAAGTGACCAGGGATTCCACCTTTTGTGGAGAAGCCAAGGTTTTAATAACCTTTGAAGATGAAAAGAGTGTGAATTTAGGTTTCAGGAGAGTTTAACAATTGAATGGATATTCTAGAAGGTTCATTAGTCTTAGGGGTAGATGGTTGGAACTTTTTGACCTCAACAGATACTGGTTCTGAAACACAGAGAAGTGGTGAATTTATCTTACATAGGGTGGGGAATGATCAGTTGACAGAAGTTACCCACTTGTCCGTAGGGGTCTGAATTAACTCAGCATGGAAATGACTGAGTGATCTCTCACTGTCTCTGATCTCCAGAGGACCAGGATTTTTTAGATTTCTGGGATCCCAGGGACTAAATAAGGTGATGGTTCCTTCTCTTGTGGCTGGGCTGTGCACTTGGCACAGTCGCTCTACTGAATTCCTAGTCCCTTAAAAACAAAGGCTCTCACAATATTTGGGTTACTTAAACTCGAGATCTGACATAGCTTCGATTCCCCTTCACACTGACCTATTTACTGCCCCAACTCCAAGAAACCCAGACCTGAGATGTCTTTGAGATCCCTTCAAATCTGGACTTTGAAGAAGCACTTTACATAAAATAAGATTAGCTTGATTCTGCTTCTTGAAATGACTCAGAACTATAATTTCATTGTTATTTTATTTTATTTTTTAAAGCAATCGGGGTTAAGTAACTTGCTCAAGGTTACACAGCCAGTTATTTCTGGGTGTGGTACTGAGTATCTGAGCCCAGATTTGATCCAGGTCATCCCGACACTGGAGCCGGTGCTCTTACTCGCTGAGCCACCTGGCTGCCCCTAAGCAATTGGGGTTAAGTAACTTGCTCAAGGTTACACGGCCAGGTTTTTCTGGGTGGGTGCTAAGTGTCTGAGCCTGGGATTCAATCTCCAGGTCTTCTCAACACTGGAGCCGATGCTCTTACTCGCTGTGCTACCTGGCTGCCCCTCATTGTTATTTTAAAGCTTGTATGTATATAGCTACCTAGGTACCTCTTCGACTTCTATGCCTTGGCAAAGGTTATCTGACATACCTGGAATGCTCTTGTTCTTCTAGAAATCCCTCTTTCCTTAAAGGCTCTATTCAAGTCCCACCCCCTTCACTTACACATGTTATTTTCACCCAGTGAGCTCCCTGAGGACAAAGATTTGTTTGGGTTTTTGTCATATCCCTTGTATTTCACATGGTGCCTTTTATAGTAGGTGCTTAATAAATGCTTGAATTGAATTGCCTTCCATGGATCTGTGATCTCGTGTGTAATTACTCCTTCCCTCAATGCAATTTATAGTCCCTCCATGTCACCCATGCATTTCCATGCCCTTCACAAAATCATTTATGATAATACAACCAACTCACTCCTTGCTTTTTTGGGGATGCAGTACATTTGACCTATTTTTTATTTCCCATGCTTACTACATGACCAATCCAGCTACTTTTGTAGTCATATATGTGTCAAGAATATCCCTGATGTCCTTTCTCATATGTAATCATGGTTGGTCATATACCACTGTCGGCTTATACTTGACATATGTCTTTCCAGTGCTCTTTGGTTAGTAGAAAACCTGAAGTTTTGATTATTTGGAAATTGTGGTATTCCATGAATTGAAGTCATAGAACATCCTCGTACATTTTTTATCCGTTTAATTTTTCCAGTATGGATTTTTAGGCAATTCTTATTTGAGTAACCATGGATTTCATTGAGGAGGCTCGGTGATACTCTGAGACTTGATGCAGGTAGCATAGTATCATCCACTAACAAGAATCTGGAGGACCTTCTCACCCTTACTTAATTTCACTGGATATGTTTACAAATCTTAGAACACCAGAATCTTCAAAGAACCCTGCTAGAATAGTTAGAATTGTGAGTCTTGCCCATTTGAAGATGGGCGGAGATCACACAAGATGAGGAGAATTCCAACATATTCAGATGATGATCCTTTTTTTTTTGTACAAGAGTAGCTCAAGAAGACTTTCTGATAAAGAATAAAGGAGTTGCAGTTTGTGCAGTTTGTAGAAGGTGATTTATCTTAACAAAATCTTTACATATTGAGTTGTTAATAAACAACAAAGAACTAGTTTAGGTCAGGACTTGTTAGGTGTTTGTATAGACAGATAAATGTGTATGTTTATACTTCTATGGGCCAGTAGAGGGCACTAGTGTATTTTTAAAAGATACTATGTTGAAGATGGCCGAGCAGAAACAGGACCTCCATGTGGCTCCTGCTCTCACCATCTCCAATCCATGTAAAAGGGGACTCTGAACAAACTTTGGAGCTACAGAACCCACAAAATGACACAGAGAAGCTAACCTCCCACTGAGGACAGCCCAACAGGCTGGCAGGAATCAGCCAGCACAGCACTCTGGGAGCCAACCCCAGCCCCATGCTGAGGTTTTAGCCCAAGGGTGGGCCTGACCAGCTGCCCTCTGGAGGAACTCCAGATCACCAGCAGCTGTGGCGGTCCAGAATTATCAGCACATAGATGCCAAAGACAAAGTGAAAGGTCAGTGCAGTGTGGATTTTGGGACCCAGTAGTTGGGAGTGCGAGTGCCTCGGCTTTTCCCCGGGGCGAGAAGCCACTGAGGGCTGTGGTACAGCCGCCACATGGCAGCTTCAGCTCCTGGCCTGCAGAGTGTAGGGGGACCAAGCCATCAGTCTGAGGGGTAATCATTCTTGCTTTAAACTGCTTGGATCTGGATTGCGGTCTAGGGTGGAGGTCCTGGGGTGTGTGACCAGCTTGCCAGAGCATATGGAGGCTTCAGAAAGGGCACCCAACGAATACCTCCAGCAGCTAAGAAAACCCCAGCGTTTGGTATGAAGTTTCCCTGTCTGGTAGCAGAGTCCTACTGTGGCAAAAAGCCCAGGGGTCAAGTGACTGAGGGGCAACATGACCAGGCAAAGGAAACAAAGCAGACAGAAGATTCCAACATTAGACTCCTATTTTGGGGACAAAAAGGATCAAAGCATGGAATAGGAAGACAGTGAAGTCAGAACTCACCAAAAGCTTCAAATGAAAATATGAGCTGATTACAGGCCATAGAGGACGTTAAGAAGCAGATAAGAGAACTGGAGGAAAAATTGGGAAGAGAAATGAGAACATGCAAGAAAATTACAAAATGAGAGTCAACAGCCTGACTGAGGAAAATAATGCCTTAAAAAATAGACTAACTTAAATGGCAAAAGAGGCTCAAAAAGGCAATGAGGAGAAGAATGCCTTAAAAAGTTGAATTTGCCAGATGGAAAAAGAATCTCAAAAGCTCAATGAGGAAAATCATTGCTTCAGAATTAGATTGGAGCAAATGGAAGCTAATGACTTTATGAGAAATCAAGATGCTTTTAAACAGATCCAAACAAATGAAAGAATAGAAGGCAATGTGAAATATCTCATGGGAAAAACCACTGACCTGGAAAATAGATCCAGGAGAGATAATTTAAAAATTATTGGACTACCTGAAAACCATGATCAAAGAAAGAACCTAGAAATCATCCTCCAGGAAGTACTCAAAGAAAACTTCCCTGATGTTTTAGAACCAGAGGGCAAAATAGAAGTTGAAAGAATCCACTGATAACCTCCTGAAAAAGATCCCAAAAAGAAAACTCCTAGGAATATTATAGCTAGGTTCCAAAATTCCCAGATTAAGGAGAGAATATTACAAGCAGCCAGGAAGAAACGATTTGAATATTGTGAAACACAATCAGGATAACTCAGGATCTGGCAGCTTCTACACTGAGAGATTGAAGGGCTTGGAATATGATATTCCAGAGGGCAAAGGAGCTAGGATTAAAACCAAGAGTCACCTACCCAGCAAAACTGAGTATCATGTTTCAGGGGAAAATATAGTCATTCAGTGAAATAGAGGACTTTCAAGCATTCTTGCTGAAAAAACCAGAGTTGAATAGAAAAGTTGACATTCAGATACAAGAAGCAAGAGAAGCATGAGAAGGTAAACAGGGAAAAGAAATCATAAGGAACTTATCAGAGTTG
The DNA here is from genome assembly GCF_028583685.1 of Petaurus breviceps papuanus. NCBI lineage: Eukaryota > Metazoa > Chordata > Mammalia > Diprotodontia > Petauridae > Petaurus > Petaurus breviceps. The sequence continues at coordinate 936,484 of NW_027187314.1, read as the reverse complement.
AACTATTAACATTACTACATGGAAAAACGATAATTGTAACTGATGAAACTTTTCTCAGTATGAAAATAGTTGAAGGGAATAGAAATATATATGTGTATATATGAGGGTATATGAGCATATGAATACATGTGAATGTATATATATGTTTACAGGTATACATATATAGAGGGCACAAGACCAATTTAACAGGAATGTATGATACTTAAAAGGTGAAATTAAGGTGAGAGAGGAATATAATGAGAGGAGATGGGGAGAGACAGAATGGGGTAAACTATCTCATATAGAAGAGGCAAGGGAAAATGGTTACAATGGAGGGGAAGAATAGGAAGGCAAAAGCGAATGGGTCAACCTTATTCTCATTGAATTTGGCTTGGGGAGGGAATGAAATACACACTAAATAGGGTATCTCACCCTCCAGGACAGTAGGGGGGAAGGGGATGAGAGGGGGAATGATGGAAGGGAGGGTAGGCTGGGGGGGAGGGAAGTTGGAAGCACCCACTTTTGAAAAGGGACAAGATCAAAATAGAGAATAGAACAAGTGCAAGTGGGAGGTGGGATAGGAGGGAGGGAAATATAGTCACTCTTTTACAGTGTATCTACTGTGGTAATGTTTTGCATTAGCTATACATGTACAACCTATACTGAACTGCTTATCTTTCCAGTAAGGGTGGGTGACAAGGGAGGAAGGGAATGAATCTGGAATTCAAAGTTTTAAAATCAAATGTTTAAAAATACATATATATACTATTATTAATACTATTTTACACGTAATTGGGAAATAAGATTTACAGGCACTGGGGCATAGAGATCTACCATGCCCTACTGGAAAAGTCGAAGGGGGTATGGTAGAAGATATGGGAGAGAGCAGATTGGAGGAAGGGATATCCCGTGGGACTGCTATTTTGGGGCGGTGGGTAGGGGAAAAACGGGGAGAAAATTTGTAACTCAAAGTCTGGTGGAAATGAATGATGTAAATCAGAAGTTAATAAAGCATTTGAAAAATGAAAAAAAGAAAACAAACACTTGTTTTAAATGGGAAAAAAATTACTATGTTGAAAAAGGAAAGTGATTCCTGTTTTCAAACCAAGTCTCCTGATAACTAAGTTTAAAATAAGTTGGAGCATATTATCTACCTTTTCTTTAGGTTGTGGTAGTTCTGAATTTCACCTAATTCAAACCAGAGTAACCAGTTTTATAAGTGGCAGCATAGCAAGAAAAACTCGGGATTTGGAGGTGTAGGACTTGGGCTTGGCTCCTGGCTTTTGTACATAGACCCATGATATCTTGTTATTTTACCTCCCTGGCTCAGTTTACTCCATTATAAATTGAGGAGTTTGGAGTAGATTCTAAGATCCTTTTGAGCTATGAGATTTTTTTTTGTTGTGTAATTGGAAGAATTAACCATAAATCTAGCCAAGCTCAAAAGCAATCAATTTGAAATTTCAAAGAGTCAAGGAACATTTTAGGTACTTGTTGCTCCAGATTTAAATTGAATATTTATTAAACACTTTCTGTGTATAAGGGCTGGGCTTTAACTGCACAAAGACAAAAAGCGAAGACACTGCCTGAGTAAAGTCAACAAGTATTTATTAAGAGCCTTCTGTATGCCAGACATTGTGCTAGCACTAAGGAAGGCAAAGACCATCCTTGCCTTCTAGAAGCTCAGTCTAACGGGGGAGACAATATGTGAACAACTTTGCACAGTCAGATAATACAGGACAATGTGGAGATTGTCTCACAAGGAAGGCATTCAGGTTAAGGAGGAATTGGAGAAGCTTCTTGGAGAAGGTGGCAGTTTAGCTGAGACTTGAAGGAAGCCAGGAGGCAATGAGGAAGGAGAGAGGGTCAGGCATGATGGGGAGCCAGTGGAAATGTATTGAGTTAAGGCAATAGTGTCTTGTTTTTGTGGTATATAATATCCTATTTCATTCATTTACTACAACAATGTACACACTACTTGCCTGTATTCTCACCTCTCACTCATTTCTCAACCCTTTACAATCTAATTTCTGACCTCATTCAGCCTATTGAAATTGTTCTTGCCAAGTAAGGGTTTCCAAGGATCCCTTAAATGAAATGCCAAATTTTGGTGGCCTTTTCTCAGTCTTTTTTCTTCTTGACTGCTCTCCAACATCTGACACTAACCAAGTGATTCTCCCTGGTTTTTCATGACATTGCTTTCTCTTAGAAACAGATTCTTGGTACAGCAGAAAGTGTATTAGCTCTACAGTGAGAGGAGCTTAGTCCAAATAAAATCTCTGAGATTTACTGTCTGTGACCTTGCGCAATTCAGTTAACCTCAGTTTTGTCATCCTTAAAATGAAAGCATTGGACTAGGTAATTTCTTTCTTTATTTTTGTTTTTGCTTTTTTTTATAGGGGTAATTGGGGTTAAGTGACCTGCCCAAGGTCACACAGTAAGTGTTAAGTGTCTGAGGCCACATTTGAACTCTGGTCGTCCTGACTTCAGGTCCAGTGCTCCACCTAGCTGCCCTAAAATGAAAGCATTGGACTAGATGTCTTCTTAAATCCCTTCCAACTCCAAATCTGTGATCCTGTGACCCCCTAAGCAAATCCTTTTCAGTTTCCTTTGGATCATGATCCATGTCCCATTCTCATCAGTAAGGGGAGCTCAAGATTCTGTCCTATGCTCGCCTCTGTCTTTTCACACTCACTGTTGATCTTTAAGCTAATACTTTATTTATACTCTTTCCATAGGACTCAGTAGGTGTTCAGCTACTACTCTCTCCTGAAATCTAATCTAGCTTTGTCACCTGCCTTTTGGATACTTCTGTTTGGGTTACCTGTATGTAAACAACTCACACTCAATATGTTCAGAACAATTCAGTATGTCATCACTGCACTACTGCCCCTCCCCCCCAACCTTTACTAAATCTCCTGTTTCTACTGTAAAGGATGCCGCCATTCTTCTGGTCATTCACTGTCACAGCCTAGAAGTTGTCCTCAACTCTTCCCTATCCTTGACCCCTCACATCAGTTTCCAAATCTTATCAGTTTTTTCTCCACAATATATTTTAATCCATTCCTGGCTTTCTTTTTTATATATTTAAATGTTTTAATTATGTCTTTTATTTTTATATTACCTTTATTTTTTAATGTATCCTTCCCCTTCCCGACAAGCTCTTATAATAATAATTTTTAAAATTCCAGTAAAAAAGGTGAAATGAAACGTTGTAGAGGAGCCCAACTTTCTAGCATATAATCTAGCCAGTATATTTAAAAACATACCAGAAAAAGTGGTAATCCCATGTTAGCCTCAATTTCCTCATCTGTAATTTGGCCTAAACAGTTTCTTTTTTTTGTCTTTATTAATTTGTTTACATTTAGTTCACAAGATTCATTTCCACAGTTCCTTGAGTTTCAAATTTTTTCACCCTCCCCCCTCTCCCTCCACTAGACTGTTTCTAAGGCCTCTTCTAACTCTAAATTCTAGAGTCTTGTGATAACTTAATAAAATAAGGCTTGTGGCAAAAAAAACCCAACATCCAAAAAAGGCCATTCTTCACAGTCATTCTGGGCAGTGTAAGGGAATTTGGGGTGGTCTATGACAGCTACAGCTAAGAGGGGAAAAACAATGACACTTTTTTTTTCTTAAGCAATTGGGGTTAAGTAACTTGTTCAAGGTTACCAGGCCAGGTGTTTCTGGGTGGGTGCTATGTGTCTGAGCCCGGATTCAATCCCCAGGTCATCCCGACACTGGGGCTAGTGTTCTTACTCGCTGTGCTACCTGGCCACCCCAACCCCAACAATGACACTCTTTCAGAGATTAGTGGTTTATTGTTTCATGGAACCTCAAGTTTGGTTAAATAATTTGTTTTTCTAAGCTTTTTGAAATTGAACAGTAAAAGGTCTCAATTGCATGCAGACTACTACTATTAGAATAGTACTAGCCTGCCTGCTTAGAACAACTAAAATTCTTGGGTAGGCATTCTGGCTTTCATCTTGGCATTTAAGACTATTCACTTAGATTCGGTTATTACTTTGCCCAATGGACCTGATTTCAATATCATATCTTTTTTTTGTTTTTGTTTTGCTTTGGCGGGGAGGAAAATTGGGTTAAATGATTTGCCCAAAGTCACACAGCTAGTAAATGTTTCAAGTGTCTGAGGCTTTGAACTCAGGTCCTCCTGACTCCAGGGCCGATGCTCTATTCATTGCACCACCTCGCCGCTCCTGTATCATGTGTTTTAAGCCTGGCTTAAGGAGAGGTCTGTACTCCTTAACCAGCAATGAGGGAGGTGGATTTTTGGCCTGAAAACAAAACCACTCCGAGAGAATCAAGAGCATTCCCAAAGGGTCTTAAAAGAGGAATTCCTAGCTTTCTTCAGCTGGGAGGGAGCAAATAATAGAGTAGCTTTCTGAAGTCCATTGGGAGAGAATTAGTTTCCTTCACCATACCTTGATGACTCATATATTTCTTCTTTATATTTCTGTGCTAATAAAATTTCTCCCCTTGATCCTTGATGGAGACAGCCTGAAGGCAAGAGTTTTTTGAATGATAGTGCCCCAAAGACTGCCATACCTGCTTCCAGCCCAGCTTCTGCAAGCCATCACTGAGAGGAGAAATCATGTAAAGAAGGGAGCCTACCATCCTTATCACCACCAGAAACTGCTGCTGGCCAGTTACCCTGAGCAGTGGATAAATACAAGATCCCTGACACACATGAGTACGTCTTATTTCTGAGCCAGCCATTCATTGTTAAGGAGGCAGAGGGCAGGCACCTAGCCTAGCTGAATCAGCAGGGAAACTTGAAAGGCAGACAGGAGGGGCTTGTGCCCAGCAAATGGAGCCTCCGCTACTACCACCTTGATGACCATCTCCTCTCAGACTCTGATGGAGACCCAGGGACCCTAAGAGCCCTGGGAGTAGCAGTGCTTCTACCCCAGGACTAGCCATCATCCTAGGAAGCAACCCCAGTGGAGGTGTCTGTGGGTGCTACAACTACATCTATTGAAGGCTCAGAAAACAAACTTGTTGTCACTAAAGGCCTTGATACTGTCAGATGGTTGGTTCAACATTAGAAAGAAGAGACATTATTAGAAGGGGATCTCCCTAAGAATAGAACTATCTTTATTATTTGTATTCTCAGAGTTTAGCACAGAGCTTTACACGTAGTAAGCACATAATAAGTGCTTTGTTCATTCATTCATTTTAGTTGGTGAATCTTGTCCTTAAATTATATCTTTCTCATTAGTACATTTTTAAAAACATTCATTTATAAAAGTATATATGCGTAATATATAATTAGTATATATGTGTTTTTACCATCTAGAAAACTGAGGCTTACTTGTGTTATTAATGGACTTGCCACAGTTATCTCAAACCAGTTTGAAGAGGATTATTATTTAAAAATTTCTGATGTAGTTTAAAATTTTTATATCTAACCAGATAAAATTCAGTTTTGAGTTGTATAGGCTTACATATAGTTTGAAAAAGATGAGTAGAGTGGGCATAAGAAAGACAGTGGATTTCGGTGGATAAGAAGTTCAGCATCTGTATAACTCATTTAGAATGATATAATCAACAAAATGTTAATGCAGGCTTAGGCTGTATTAATAGACAGGCAGAGATACAGTGGAAACAAGATCATTTGGAGTCATAGGAATGTAGGGTCAAAGTTTAGAACTGGAGGGGACCTTGGTTGTCATCCAGTACAAAACTATCTTGCTCATAGAATATCGAGTCCGATTTTCTCTGTAAATGGCAGAATACTCCAAATTAGATAGTCAAAGAAATAGACATTTCACCCACCAATGTCTTGATTCCTACCCATTCAAAAGTACTCATCAGATTTTTACAATTTCACACAAACCCAAAGAAATCTTTTAAATTTTCTGTTAAATAGGAGGAAAGCTCAATATCACATAGAGGGAGAACTTGTTTAAGTCATTATTATATTCTGATTCAGGGAACACGTTTTGAAATTAAGAATATAATAACTCATAATGATTTCAGCATAGGATAAGACCTAAAGGAACATTTTCCCCAAACATCATAAATCCAGTCAAATATTTTTCAGTTATATAAATACAAATGGGGAAGGATTGTCTTATGAAAGAAACCAATAGAGAGTTCTTTCTTCCTAAATCCTTTTGCAAACACAATTCAAAGGAGTTAAAAACTGAAACATCTACATTCCCTCTGGAAGAACTACTTTCTAAATAAGATCTCCTGATTTAGGCCTAAGATTCAATTTTGGGCACATGCACAGTTGTGCGCATGACCATTATTTGCCTCTTATGTCAGATCATCTCATACCTCAGCAATACTTATTTTCAGAGGGAAAAAAACCAGTTAATTCTTTCAAAATAAAATACAGAAGCCTCAGTTCACCCATAAGCCTTACCTGAAAATTTTCACTTTAAGCATAACAGTACACTCAATCAAATCTTAACAAAACAAGCTTAGAGGACAAGGTAGATAAATATTTGGACTATAAACAATACTTTGCTTTCATAGCAGTCTCAGAAGTTCTAACCCAACCAAATGAGTTCAGAAAAAATATTTAAAAATTAAGGGAAGCAGTAAACCTATGTTGGGAAGAAGTAGTTTCACTTTTTTTACTCACTAGTAATTCAAACTTTGTCATAGTGAAGCAGCATATCACATCAGTCTGTCCTAGAGACACACATACAGACACACACCCACACCCATATATACACACAATATATATTTGTGTGTGTGTATTTCTCTGTAAAATTTCATAAGAACTTAGCCTTGTGAGATGGGAGAAAAAGTAAAAAAACAAACATTATAGTCTTTTCACTTGTACTTAAGATAGTTTTTCAGGAGGCTGAATAAGGAACACAGAGTTCCCCTGTAAAATGAAAAGTACTGGATTCCCCCACTCAGCATAGGAAAATGAATATGTTTCTGTTAGTCCTCGTCCACAGCCTCCATTTCCAATCTCCCCCTTACAAAACACAACAAACAAACCTTGCTACAGAGGCTTTGAGATGAGATCTGTGTAGATTTGAATCCCAAACTGTACTCTTGGAAAGGTAAAAGTAAGTAGGAAGACAAAAATTTAATAAAAATATAGCCTGAAAAAAATTCATTTCAGGTATTATTGCTGGCATCTCTTTCTCATCTCAAGTAAATTTACCATGATCAATACAGGTTATTGGTATTGACATTTATAGGCTCCTAGACATGAAAATTTGAATTTTAAATATCACTGTTAAAACTGTAATAAGCCCTTAATATAAAATTTTGTTTTTCTAATGGCTCGTGTACAAGGAGCTCCCGTTAAAAAAAACCAAAACACTTTTAGAGTAACCAACATTGTTAAAGAGTTTTTTTAATTAAACAAAATAGGAAAAGAATTAGGAAAGTCCCAGTAATTAATCATATGGTGTGACTTCAAACTGAAGATAAGAAACTTCCAAATTCCACAAAACTGCTTTGGATAACGGGGCTTTTTCTTAAAATATCTGACTGAATTTTTTTTTTTTTTATTTAGAAGCTAAAAAAATGGGGCAGCTAGGTGGCACAGTGAGTAGAGCACTGGTCCTGGAGTCAGGAGGACCTGGCTTTGGATCTGGCCTCAGACACTTAACACAAAAACTAGCCTGTGACCTTGGGCAAGTCACTTAACCCCAATTGCCCTCCAAAAAGCAAAAAAGAAAAGAAAGAAAAGAAACTAAAAAACTCCAGCTAAAACTTACACAAACTATTTCATTTCCTTCACTTTCTCATTAAGACTGATCTATACTGGCCTTCTTACTATAGTGCCTTCTATACTATGTGTAAGCACTTTAATTACTTATTGATTGACTGATTAGTTCTTGGTGGAGAGATTTTTTAATTCAGAAGTTGCTTTCATCTCTTAATTGCATGTAATTAAAGTAAGGACTGTTTTTTTTCTGGAAAAGCAGGTTACCCTATACTCTAATGCAGAGGTTCCCAAAGTGGGCAATATTGCTCCCTGGGGGCACTGGAATGATTGGGGGGGGGTACTAGTAGCCTCAGATACCCTTGGGGGTATAGAATAACAATAAGGGGAACGGTGGAAACATAAGGAAAGAAGAGAAGAAAATTTTGGAAAACTATTCATACATCTTTTATCTATTGTGTAGCAGAGTTAAAGTCATAATAATTGCATTATTTTCCAAATAAACACAAAATGCAAATTATAATCCATCAGTGGTCAAGTCCACCATATATGTATGTGTAATGACTTCTTCACAATATGATATTCTGGTCACATGATGCAGTATTGCATTATAAAAACTTAAATGCAGGAAAAAACCACTAATTTACAATAAATTATCAAATTTAAAATGTTTCATTTAAATTTATATTTTTTTGAAATGATGCAAATTAAAAACTCATTAAAGAGTTCAAAGAAAGTAGATTTTCAGGGAGGTGCTGAGTAATTTTTCTTTTTGAAAAGGGGGAGAATAGGTAAGTAGTTTTAATATTTCTGGTTATGTGGTATCTTTTTCAAACTAGTTAATATGCACATGTTCTCTTCACAAAATTAGATCTTTTTGTCTATTGTTAAGATTGGCTAAATAGATTAATGGCAATGATATTGATAGAAGCCAGGATTTAGATTAGTCTACTGGATGGTTTATTTTAGTTAAAAAATTTATTTCTATATTTTTGTGTTAACATATTGCTGTAATACCTTTTATTTTTTAAAAAGTTATGCTTGATATTCTTAAACAGTGAAGCAACTTTCACTATTCTTTGTGTATGTTGGGGGTGGGTAGGAACTCATCTTTTAGTTCTTTTATATACTCAATCCATAACGTTAGTTGAAATTAGGGAACTAAGCAGTTTGCTAACAATTCATTGTTGTTCAGTCATTTTTGTCAGTCATATCTGACTCTTCATGACCCCATATGGGATTTTCGTGGCAAAGACACCAGAGTGTTTGCCATTCCCTTCTCCAGCTCACTTTACAGATGAGGAAACTGAGGCATACAGTGTTAAGTGACTTGGTCAGGGTCACACAGCTAGTGTCTGAGGCCAGATTTGAACTCAGGAAAATGAGTCTAACTGACTCCAGGCCTAGCACTCTACAACTCTTCTCAGTTAACAATATTACATATTATAAATTCTGGCTTTTGAGGTGTGTATATTTTATCAGATTTATGTTCAGTTCATTTTTTAAAGAATATCATTAGCATATTCTTGAAACATAAATAATGAATGTGATGGTATACTATTCTACAAAAGTACACTATCCTACAGTGTCTACTTCATAGGTGATTATATTTGCAACCAATTGTGACCTTTGATATGACTTTAAAGGCAGTAATTTATGAACTATAATTTATAAGCCCGTGACCACATTTTTATTAGTTTTGGAAGCACTCCAAGTAAAAGTGCTTCAGATATTTTCAGGTGTGTCTCATAAAAATAACACAGTATGTAGCAATAATTTGAGGTACTCATTTATATAAACATTTTGGTTTAAATTGAATAGCTAGCAAGTTTTTACTGAATTTCAAAAGAAAATCAAGTTCATGTTCACATTTCACAGGTGAGTTTTACAACCATAATCTTTTATCTTTTGATTGTTTTATTATGGCCTCTTTTTTTTGTACTATAGCCATTTTCCCCAATATGTAATCCCAGCACACACACACACACACACACACACACACACACACACACACACACACTCTCTCTCTCTCTCTCTCTCTCTCTCTCTCTCTCTCTCTCTCTCTCTCT